>NC_133406.1:72060500-72406000 GCF_049350105.2 Macaca mulatta | reverse complement strand
AACAAAAAAAAAAAATCTTAAAAAGCAAAAAATTTTTAAAAAATTAAATGGAAAAAAGCTCATAGAATAAAGATATAAAGAAAAAATATCTTTGCCTAACTGTATGATATGTTTGTGTTTTAAGCTAAGTATTATTACGAAAGAGTCAAAACGTTTAAAAAATTAAAACTTTATAAAGTACAAAAGCTACAGCAAGCTATGGTTAATTTATTATTGAAGACAGACATTTTTTATAAATTTAGTAGTCTAAATGTACAGTGTTTATAAAGTCCACAGTAGTGTGTAGTAATGTCCTAGGCCTCCACATTCCCTCACCACTCACTCACTGACTCACCCAGAGCAACTTCTAGTCCTGCAAGCTGTGTTCATGTTAAGTGCCCCATATAGACGTACCATTTTTTATCTTTATACTATATTTTATTGTATCATTTTTATATTTCAATATATTTAGATATACAAATACCATGTATTATAGTTGCCTACTATATTCAGTGCAATAACACGCTGTACAGGTTTGTAGTATAGGAGCAATAGGCTATGCTACATAGCCTAGGGGTATAGTAGGCTACAGCATCTAGGTTTGTTTAAGCACACTCTATGGTGTTCACACAGTGATACACTCACCTAATGGGAAGCAAGAGGCAGAGAAAGATAGCAGAATAGAAGGATCCATTGATTGCCCCCCACCCTCCAACCCCCTACAAGAACTCAAGTTAACAACTATCTACACAGAAAAAAACACCCTCATAAAAACCAAAAATCAAGTGAGCACTCCTTGCACCTGGTTTTAACTTCATAGCACTGAAAAAAGGAAAGAAAGGATAGAAAAAAATCATCCTGAATCATGGATGCCAGCTCATTCCCACCCCTGGTGGCAGCAACTCTGGGTGCTGAGGGAGGGAGAACACAGTGATTGTGAGGCATTGAACTCAGTGCTGTCTGGTTAGAGAAGGAAGAAAACTCAGACAAAACTCAATTAAAGCCACACACAGAGGGAGCATTTAAACCAGCCCTAGCCAGAGGGGAATGGCAGATCCCAGCAGTCTGAAGTTGAGTGTCTGCAAACCTTGCCACCCAGGGTCAAAGTGCTCTGTGTCTCTAAGTAAACTTGAAAGGCAGTCTAGACACAGGATTAAGATGGTGGATAGGAGGCAGAACCAGCTTGTAGCTCCTGCTCAGACAGACAGAGCAAGGAGTGGAGTCTCACATTGTGAACTTTTGCTCCAAGAACTGCTGCAGGAACATACTAGGAAAACTGAGAGAATCCACAAACCCTTTGAAGGAATGGATTGCTGTTGCAGACTCCCTCAGATGCCAAAAAACTGAGTTGGCTTGCCTTCTCAGTGGGTAGGCTGGTGATCTAGGGCAAATTCTCAGCCCTGGTCACTGGCTGCTTGGAAATAGACTTGGTACTGTCAAGGGGCCACAGTGGGAGTGAGACCAGCCTTTAGGACTGCAGGCTGTGTGGGAGTGGGGTGAGGCCTGTGACTGCCAGCTTTCCCCCACTTCCCTGGTAACCTGTATGACTCAGCAGAGGCAGCCATAATCCCCCTGGGAACTTATCTCCATTGGCCTGGGAACCTGCGATGAAGAAATACCGAACACTGGGTAATTTATAAAGGAAAGAGGTTTGACTCACAGTTCCGCATGGCTGGGGGAGCCTCAGGAAACTTACAGTCACGGAGGAAGGGGAAGCAAAAGCAAATACATCCCTCTTCACATGGCAGCAGGAGAGAGAAGTACTGAGCGAAGAGGGAAAAGATCCTTATAGAACTATCAGATCTCGTGAGAACTCACTCACTATCACGAGAACAGCAGCATGGGGGTAACCACCCCTATTATTCATGACCTTCCACCGGGTCCCTCCCATGCTACGTGGGAATTATGGAAACTACAATTCAATATGAGATTTGGGTGGTGACACAGCCAAACTATATGATGGACTAAACTCTCCAATCAAAAGACATAGAGTGGCTAAATGGATTTTTTTAAAAGACTTCATAATCTGCTGCCTACCAAAAATATACTTCATCTATAAAGACACATATAGACTGAAAACAAAGGGGTGCAAAAAGATATTTTGTGCCAACGGAAACCAAAAAAGAGCAGGAGTCACTATATTATATCATACAAAACAGATTTCAAGACAAAAACTGTAAGATGAGACAAAGAAGGTCACAATATGATCATAAAGGAGTCAATTCAGCAAGAGGATATAACAATTTTAAATGTATGTGCACCCAACACTGGAGCACCCAGATATATAAAGGAGATATCATTACAGCTAAAGAGAGAGATAGGCCTCAATACAATAATAGATGGAGACTTCAACACCCTGCTTTCAGATCTTCCAGACAGAAAAGCAACAAAGAAACATCAGATTTAATCTGCACTATAGAAGAAATGGATTTAATAGATATTTGCAGAACATTTCATCCAAGAGCTGCAATATACACATTCTTTTCCTCAGCACATGGATCATTCTCAAGGACAGATCATGTGTTAGGTCACAAAACAAGTCTCAAAACATTCAAGAAAATTGAAATAATATCAAGAATCTTCTCTGACCACAATAAAATTAAACTAGAAATTAAAAACAAGAGGAATTTTAGAAGCTACACAAATACAAAGAAATTAAACAATATGCTCCTGAATGACCAGTGGGTCAGTGAACAAATTAAAAACTAAATTGAAAAATTTCTTGAAGCAAATAATAATGTAAATACAACATCCCAAAACCTATGGAATACGGCAAAAGCATTACTAAGAGGGAAGTGTATAGCTACAAGTGCCTACATCAAAAAAGAGGGAAAACTTTATATAAACAATCTAACAATGAATCTTAAAGAACTAGAAAAGCAGGAGCAAACCAAACCCAAAATTAGTAGAAGAAAAGAAATAATAAAGATCAGAGCAGAAATAAATGAAATTGATATAAAAAACAGAAAAGATCAAAGAAACAAAAAGTTACTTTTTTGAAAACTTAAACGAAATTGACAAACCTTTAGTCAGACTAAGAAGAAAGAGAGAAGATGCAAACAAATAAAATCAGAAATGAGAAGAAATTACAACGGATACTGCAGAAATTCAAAGGATCATTAGTAGCGAGTATGGAAAATGTAGATGAAATGGACAAATTCCTGGACACATACAACCTATTACAATTCAACCAGGAAGAAATTCAAAACTGAACAGACCAATAGCAAGTAACAAGGTTTAAGTCATAATAAAAAGTCTTCCAGTAAAGAAAAGCCCAGGACCTGATGGCTTCCCTGCTGAATTTTACCAAAAATTTAAAGAACTAATACAAGTCCTACTCAAACTATTCTGAAAAATAGAGGTGAAGGGAATACTTCCAGACTCATTCCACAAGACCAGTATTGCCCTGATACCAAAACCAGAAAAAGACCCATCAAAAAAAGGAAGGAAGGAAGGAAGGAAGGAAAGAAAGAAAGAAAGAGAAAGAAAGAAGAGAGAGAGAAAGAGAGAAAGAAAGAGAAAGAAAGAAAGGGAAAGAGAAAGAAAGAGAAAGAAAGAAAGAGAAAGAAAGAAAGAAAGAAAGGAAGGAAGGAAGGAAGGAAGGAAGGAAGGAAGGAAGGAAGGAAGGAAGGAAGGAAGGAAAGAAAGAAAGAAAGAGAAAGAAAGAAGAGAGAGAGAAAGAGAGAAAGAAAGAGAAAGAAAGAAAGGGAAAGAGAAAGAAAGAGAAAGAAAGAAAGAGAAAGAAAGAAAGAAAGGAAGGAAGGAAGGAAGGAAGGAAGGAAGGAAGGAAGGAAGGAAGGAAGGAAGGAAGGAAGGAAGAAAGACAGAGAGAGAGAGAGGGAGGGAGGGAGGGAGGGAGGATGAAAACAAAACTACAGGCCAATATCTCTGATGAATATTGATGCCAAAATTCTCAACAAAAGACTGGCAAACTGAATTCAACAATACATTATGACCAAGTATGATTTATCCCTGGGATGCAAGGATGGTTCAACATATGCAAATCAATCAATGTGATACATCATATCAAAATAATGAAGGATAAAAACCATATGATCATTTCAACTGATGCTGAAAAAGCATTTGTTAACATTCAACATCCCTTCATGATAAAAACCCCTCAAAAAACTGGGTATAGAAGAAACATACCTCAACATAATAAAAGCCATATAAGACATATCCAGAGCAAGTATCATACTGAGTAGGGAGAAACGGAAAGCCTTTCCTCTTAAGATCTAGAACACAACAAAGAAGTGAAAGATCTCTATAATGAAAACTATAAAACATCAATGAAAGAAATTGAAGAGAACATTAAAAAGTAAAAAAATTCATGCTCATAATTTGGAAGAATCAATATTGTTAAAATGTCTGTACAACCCAAAGCA
The DNA here is from genome assembly GCF_049350105.2 of Macaca mulatta. Classification (NCBI taxonomy): domain Eukaryota; kingdom Metazoa; phylum Chordata; class Mammalia; order Primates; family Cercopithecidae; genus Macaca; species Macaca mulatta. The sequence continues at coordinate 72,401,636 of NC_133406.1, read as the reverse complement.
ATGTACAGATTCAGTGCAATCACTATCAAAATACCAATGACATTCTTCACAGTAAAAACAATCCTAAAATTTATACAGAACCACAAAAACCCAGATGGCCAAAGCTTTTCTAAGCAAAAGAAGAAAACTGGAGGAATCACATTACCTGACTTCAAATTATATAACTGAGCTATAGTAATCAAAACAGCATGGTACTGGCATAAAAACAGACAAATAAACCAATGGAACAGAATTAGAAGACCCAGAAACAAATCCACACACCTACAGGGAACTTATTATCAATGAAAGTGCCAAGAACATGCAATGGGGAAAGAGTATCTTCAATAAATGATGCTGGGAAAACTGGATATATATATATATGCAAAAAAATAAAGCTAGACCCCTAGCTCTCACATATGCAAAAATTAAACCAAAATGGATTAAAGACTTAAATCTAAGACCTCAAGTTCTGAAACTACTACAAGAAAACATTGGGAAAAATCTCCAGGACTACAGGACTCCAGCCACATATTGGCTAAAATTTCTTGAGCAATAACCCACAAGCACAGGCAACCAAAGCAAAAATGGTCAAATGGGATCATATCAAGTTAAAAAGCTTCTGCACAGCGATGGATATGATCAACACAGTGAAGATACAACCCACAGAATGGGAGGAAATATTTGCAAATTATTCTTCTGACAAGGGATTAATAACCAGAATATATAAGGAACTCAAACAACTCTATAAGAAAAGAATATTTTTCCCAATCAAAAATTGGGGAAAAGATTTGAATAGACATTTCTCAAAAGAAGACATACAAATGGCAAACAAGCATATGAAAAGGTGCTCAACATCATTGATTGTCATAGAAATGCAAATCAAACTACAGTGAGATATCATCTCACCCCAGTTAAAATGTTTTATATCCAAAATTCAGGCAATAATAAATGCTGACAAGGATGTGGAGAAAAGGGAACACTTGTGCCTTGTTGATGGGAATGTAAATTAGTACAACCACTAATTGTTGGGGGTTCCTCAAAAAACTAAAAATTGAATTACCATATTATCCAGTAATCCCACTTCTGGGTATATATTCAAAAAAGAGGAAATCAGTATATCAAACAGATATCTGCACTCCTGTTTGTTGCTGCACTATTTACAATAGCTGAGATTTGGAACCAACCTAAGTGTCCATGAGCAGATGAATGGATAAAGAAAATGTGGTACATACACATGATGAAGCACTATGCAGCCATAAAAAAGAATGGGATCAAGTCATTTGCAATAACATGTGTACTGATCCATTCTCATGCTGCTAATAAAGATATTCCCAAGACTAATTTATAAAGGAAAGAGGTTTCATTGTCTCACAGTTCTGCAGGGCTGGGAAAGCCTCAGAAAAATTACAATCATGGTGGAAGGGGAAGCAAACACATCCTTCTTCACATGGCAGCACCAAGGAGAAGCACAGAGAGAAGGGGTGGGGGAAGCCCCTTATAAAACCATCAGATCTCATGAGATCTGATCTTCTTGTGACTATCTTCAGGTGGAAACCGCCACCTGATCCCTCCCATTACACATGGGGTTATGGGAACTACAATTCAAGATGAGATTTGGATGGGGACAAAACCTTATCAACATGGATGGAACTGGAGGTCATTATGTTAAGTGAAATAAGCTAAGGACAGAAAGACAAATATTGTATGTTCTCACTTATTTGTGGGATCTAAAAATCAAAACAATTGAACTCATGGACATAGAGAGTAGAATAATGGTTACCAGAGGCTAAGAAGAGTAGCGGGGATGTGGAGGAGAGGTAAGGATGGTTAACGAGCACAAAAAAATAGAAAGACTGAACAAGACTACTATTTGATAGTACAAACAGGGTGATTACAGTCAATAATAACTGTACATTTTTAAATAATTTAAAGACTATAATTGCATTGTTCACGACTGAAGGAATAAATGTTTTATATTTATGGGGATGGATGGATAGATACCCCATTTCCAGGATGTGATTATTTCACATGACACTTCTGTATCAAAACATCTCAGGTACCCCGTAAATGTATATACCTACTATGTATTCACAAAAATTAAAAAGAAAAAAAATCACCTAGTGCCACATTTCTCAGAATGTATCCCCATTGTTAAGTGATGCATGACTGCACATGAAAAGACATACAACATCATTAGCCACTAGAGAAATGCAAGTTAAAATCACAATGAGATATCACTATACATCTATCAGAATGGCTGAAGTAAAAATACAGTGGCAACACCAAATGTTGGCAAGAATGCACAAAAACTGGATCACTCATATATTGCTGGTGGGAATATAAAATATTACAGCCTCTCTGGAAAATCGTCTGGCAGTTTCTTTATTTTAAAAGAAATGAAATATGAACTACCATATGGCTCAGGAATTGCACTCCTGGGCATTTATCCTAGAGAAATGAAAACTTATGTCCAAAAATCCTGTAAACGAATCCTTGCAACAGCCTTATTTATAAGAGTCAAAAACTGGAAACAGCCCAGATGTCGTTCAAGGAGTGAATGCTTAAACAAATTGTGGTACATCTATACCATGGAATACTACTCAGAACCCAAAGGAATGAGCTATCAATAGGCACAATATCCTAGGTGAATGTCCAGATAACTATGCTCAGTTAAAAAAATATATATATATCCCAGTTACTAGGTAAGCTGAGGTAGGAAGATCACTTAAGCCTAGGAGTTCAAGTCCAGCCCGGGCAACCTAGCAATACCCTGCTTTAAAAAAAAAAGAAAAAAAAAAAATCCTGAAAGGTTACATACTGAATTATTCCATTTCTATATCACTGAAATTACAAAATTATACAAATGGAGAAGAGATTTATAGTTGCAAGGGGTGTTCGTTTGTTTGTTTGTTTTGAGACGGGCTCTCGCTCTGTCGCCCAGGCTGGAGTGCAGTGGCGCGATCTTGGTTCATTGCAAGCTTCACCTCCCGGGTTCACGCCATTCTCCTGCCTCAGCCTCCCAAGTAGGTGGGACTACGGGTGCCTGCCACCACACCCGGCTAATTTTTTTGTATTTTTTTAGTAGAGATGAGGTTTCACCATGTTAGCCAGGATGGTCTCTATCTCCTGACCTCGTGATCTACCTGTCTCGGCCTCCCAAAGTGGTGGGATTACAGGCGTGAGACAGTTACAAGGGTTTAAGGAGGGAGTGTGGACAGAAGGAAAGTGGACTTGATTATAAAAAGGAAAACTGGCAGTCGTGTTCTCCGAGTTCCTGTCTCTCTGCCAACGCCGCCCGGATGGCTTCCCAAAACCGCGACCTGGCAGCCACTAGCGTCACCGCCGCCCGTAAAGGAGCCGAGCCGAGCGGGGGCGCCGCCCGGGGTCCCGTGGGCAAAAGGCTACAGCAGGAGCTGATGACCCTCATGATGTCTGGCGATAAAGGGATTTCTGCCTTCCCTGAATCAGACAACCTTTTCAAATGGGTAGGGACCATCCATGGAGCAGCTGGAACAGTATATGAAGACCTGAGGTATAAGCTCTCACTAGAGTTCCCCAGTGGCTACCCTTACAATGCGCCCACGGTGAAATTCCTCACACCCTGCTACCACCCCAACGTGGACACCCAGGGTAACATATGCCTGGACATCCTGAAGGACAAGTGGTCTGCCCTATATGACGTCAGGACCATTCTGCTCTCCATCCAGAGCCTTCTAGGAGAACCCAACATTGATAGTCCCTTGAACACTCATGCTGCCGAGCTCTGGAAAAACCCCACAGCTTTTAAGAAGTACCTGCAAGAAACCTACTCAAAGCAGGTCACCAGCCAGGAGCCCTGACCCAGGCTGCCCAGCCTGTCCTTGTGTTGTCTTCTTAATTTTTCCTTAGATGGTCTGTCCTTTTTGTGATTTCTGTATAGGACTCTGTATCTTGAGCTGTGGTATTATTTTTGTTTTGTTTTTGTCTTTTAAATTAAGCCTCGGTTGAGCCCTTGTGATGTATATTAAATAAATGCATTTTGGTCCTTTTTTTTTTAAAAAAAAAAAAAAAGGAAAACTGAAGATTCCTTGTGGTGATAGAAATGTTCTATGTCTTGACTGTATCAGTGTCAATATTTCCATTGAGATATTGTACTATAGTTTTGCAAGATGTTATCATTGGTGGAAACTGGATAGAGGGTACACTCAACCTCTCTGTATTGTTTGTTACAACTGCAAGTGAATCTACAAGTATCTAAAAATAGAAAGGTCAATTAAAAGCAAAAACATCAATGAGAAGTTAATTTTATGGAGTCAATTCTGCAAGTTTTTCCTTTATGATTTCTGGTGTTGTATCTGCTTAGGAAGGCTTCTCCCCTCTTCAAGATTACAAAAATACTTTTCTATATATAATTATTTTCCAGTTTTATTTCTAACATATGGAACTTTTTTCTTCATTGAATGTTTTTAATTCAAGTAAGCACCTTATCTGCATTCTCTAAGAGACAAGGAGTGATGTTGATATTCTATATTCTCTCTTAAATCCACAAACTATGCTTTTGACAACTTTGATGGATTGTATACATTCTCAAAGGAAACTGCTAATAAAATAACTTCATATTTCTGATGTAATAGAAGTGTTCCATAAGCAAAACCTAGAGGCTTAATTAGAACATTAGTTGCCAACACTAAAAGCAAGTCAATACACCTGTTTCAAGTTAAATTTCTGTTGTACCGTTCACCTGTTTCAAGTTAAATTTCTGTTGTACCGTTATGCTGAATAAGGTCACCTGACGCCATAGGGCAGGTACACACAGCTCCAAATAGCACCATTACTGTGGACTACAACCTGCACACACTTAGATGCAGCACTTTTAATTCAGCCAGGTCATCCTCGGATCCATTCCCTCTCTGTTTGTCTAATTAATGTCCACGTGCATCAGACCGTGACTGTAACAGAAGAAGAAAAGCTTTTGGATGAAAGGAAGAAGGTTAATTATAAGGAAAGGTGATAAGAAAGGCTTGTTGGGAGGATGACTGAGTGCTAAGTCTCTTCCCAAACACCCTAACCAGGCATCTCAGTGTACTGAGAAATGCAAAGAAAAGCTTCTTTTCTCTACCACGTTCCCCATCTCCCAAGCTTTGGCTCTCTGAATCTAGAATAGGAGTGAGGAGATGAGCAAACAATAGCCTGAATCCTCAATGAAAACATGCAGAAAGGAAGTCACATAGGAAACAGTCACAGAGTGGAGACGCAACCCAGGGGCTTGACCTGCCTGAGGCCACAGGGCTCCCTGACATTTGGAACAGTTTCTCTGACATTCTACAGCTGACAATTTAGAAGTGCAGCCTGGGGAGATGAAAGAAAGTATAATAACCCTGGGTTTCTGGTCAGCAACATAAACATGTGATTGTCATGAGCAAACTAGTAACCACAGATTTGGAATCTTGCTGAATGCATTACTTGAACATCAATAAACACTGACTCAAAATTTATAAGTCTAAAATCTGTCTTAATTATTTAGCTTCCTTGAGAAAACAAAAAAATTACATCACATCAAGTATACATAATTATGTTAGGCCATTCTTGCATTGCTATATATATTAAAAAAAAAAAAAAACCTGAGACTGGGTAATTTATAAGAAAAGAGGTTTAATTGACTCACAGTTCTGCAGGCTGTACAGGAAGCATGGCAGCTGCTTCTGGGGAGGCCTCAGCCAGCTTCCAATTATGGTGGAAGGGGAAACAGGCATATCACGTGGCCAGAGCAGGAGAGAGAAAGAGAGAGAAAAGAGAAGGACAGGCTTGGGGGAGGTGCCACATACTTTTAAATGATCAGATCTCACAGAACTCAGTATCATGAAGGCAGCAGCAAGCCATGAGGGATCCGCCCCCATGATCCGGTTGTAACCGAGTGAGTTATAGAGAAACGCCACACTCTGAGACTAATTCAGGAGTCCTTTATTGCCGGCGACTAAGAGACAGCTAGAGCTCAAAAATTCTCTCGGCCCAGAAGAAGGGGCTGAATTTCCTTTTATACCTTGGTCTAAAAGGGGAGGGGGAGCGTAGCTGAAGCAATTTTACAGAAGCAGAACAGGCAAAAAGTTAAAAAGATAAATGGTTACAGAAACAGTTACAGAAAAAATAAACAGTTCCAGGTGCAGGGGCTTAAACTATCACAAAGTGATAAACGCAGGGGATTCCAGCATGCTCCCAGGAGCTGCTGGTACAGCTTGCCTCAGAATCTTATCAGTAAGTGCATTCCTGGATATGCTTGGAGTTAACTTGCAGTAGTTATGTCCTTAAGGGAGGGCATATAAGGGGGGCTGCAAGTGAAGAAACCAAAATGGAGTCTGTCCGGCCCTCTCAGCTAAGAGAGAGTCAATCAGGTTAAAACAAGGTAGGGCACCACAATCCAAACACTTCCCACACGTCCAGCATTGGGAATTACAATTCAACATGAGATCTGAACAGGGACAAATATCCAAGCTATATCAATAATCAAAAAGAACTGCCCAAGAAATGGATCAAGCAAATGTTCTCAAAATGTTTAATCATTGAGATTGATTATAAGAAGTTGTTGATGGCAGCACCTAGGCCACGTGCTCTGAGCCTATTCTGAACAGAGATGTAATCTTATAGGTAGAATGTCTTTGTAAACTGTATTTTTCCCTCACTGCCACTTAAAATACACTGGGTATTTGTTGAATAACACAAGTTATTCAAAGAAGTAAATGGAAGAATTTCTAAATGGAAATCTAGCTTTGTCATCCGAATTATCATAGAACTCACTAGAAATTTGCATCTCTAAAGTAATTCAAACTTATGTTTCCCAGTAAATCAGACACTGAGGATTTCGTATTAAAGTTTTCCAGATTAAAAACTAAGAAATTTATTTGTGTGCAGAGTAGGCTATTCCAGTCAGTTTTGTTGAGATACCACCAGTACCTTTGACTTACACGGCACCTTCAGTGCTAAGACTATGTGCCTTCATGAGGAGGTGCTTCATGTGCCTGTAAATTCAGGGATGATTGGGATTCAAATCATTCCTCACATTTGCAATCCGATTTATGTGACATACTAGAAATTAATCATAGTAAATATTATCTGAATAAGCAGGGATTGAAACTGAGATTCCTTTTTTGCTTGGTTTTCCTTGTAACGAGGTTATGCTTCTTGCAAAAAACAAAAACACACTCTATAGGGAATTTCTAAAAATTTACCTCCAATGTACAGAGTCCTTATCCACTATTTGTATATGCTTTTAGCTAGTGTTAGTAGTAACAATATTAATTATAGCTGTTTCCAAGAATTTAAGATGTGTGAAATACTATTGTGTATCCAAAATCATATAATCCTTACAAAACATTGTAAGGTAGGTACTACTATGTCCCCATTTTAAATACAGGCATGCCTTGTAGATATTGTAGGTTCAGTTTCAGATCATTACAATAAAGAGAATATCACAATAAAGCAACTCACAGAATATTTTGCTTTCCCTGGGCATATAAAGTTATGTTTACTCTATACTGTCATCTCTTAAATGTGCAATAGGATTATGTCCAAAAACCGTAAATAATTTTAAAATACTTTATTACTTAAAAATGCTAACAATAATCGCAACCTCCAGTGAGTCAATCTTTTTGCTGGTGGGGGTTTTGCCTGAATGCTGATGGCTGCTGACTGCTCAGAGTGGTATTTGCTGAAGGTTGGGGTGTCTGTGACAATTTCTTAAAATAAGACAACAATGAAGTTTGCCACATCACTTGACTCTTTTTTGTTTTGTTTTGTTTGTTTTGTTCTGTTTTGTTCTGTTTTTTTTTTGTTTTGAGATGGAGACTCAATCTGCCCCCCAGGCTGGAGTACAGTGGTGTGATCTCAGCTCACTGCAACTTCCGACTCCTGGGCTCAAGCGATTTTCCTGCTTTAGCCTCCAAGTAACTGGGACTACAGGTACCCACCACGCCTGGCTAATTTTTGTGTTTTTAGTAGAGACAGGTTTTTGCCATGTTGGCCAGGCTGGTCTCGAACTTCTGACCTCAGGTGATCTGCCCGCCTCAGCCTCCCAAAGTGCTGGAATTACAGGCGTGAGCCACCATGCCCAGCCACTTGACTCTTTCTTTCATGAAAGATTTATCTGTAGCATGTAATACTCTTTGTTAGCATTTTACCCACAGTAGAACTTCTGTCAAAACTGGAGTCAGTCCTCTCCCACCTGCCACTCCTTTATCAACTAAGTGTGTGAAATGCTGTGAATTCTTTGTTGTCTTTTCAGCAATGTTCACAGTATCTTCACTTCAGAGTAGATTATGTCTCAATAAACACTTTCTTTGCTCATCCATAAAAAACAACTCCTCATCCATTCAAGTTTTATCATAAGATTACAGCAATTCAATCACTTCTTCAGGCTATACTTCTAATTCTCTTGTTATTTCTACCACCTTCAATTTCTTTCTCCACTGAAGTCTTGAACCCCTCAAAATCAACCAGCAGAGTTGGAAGCAATTACTTCCAAACTCCTGTTAATGTTGATATTTTGATCTCCACCCATGAATCACAAATATTCTTAATTGCATTTCGAATGGTGAATCCTTTTCAGTATGTTTTCAATCTACTTTGCCCAGATCTATCAGAGGCAACACTATTTATGACAGCTGTAGCCTCACAAAAAGTTTTTCTTAAATAGTAAGACTTGAAAGTTGAAATTACTCCTTGATCCATGGGCTATAGAATGAATGTTGTGTTTGCAGGAATGAAAACAACATTCATCTTCTTGTACATCTCCATCAGAGCTCTTGAGTGAGCAGGTGCATTGTTAATGAACAATAACATTTTGAAAGTAATCATTTTGGTTGGGTGCAGTGGCTCACACCTGCAATCCCAGCACTTTGGGAGGCCAAGGCAGGCAGATCACTTAAGCTCAGAAGTTCAAGTCCAGCCTGGAAAACATGGTGAAACCCTGTCCCTACATAAAATACAAAAATTAGCCAGGCGTGGTGGTGCATGCCTATAGTCTCAGCTACTCAGGAGGCTAAGCCAGAGGGTCACTTGAGTCTGAAAGGCAGAGGTTGCAGTGAGCCAAGATCATGCCACTGCACTCCAACTGGGCAACAGAGTAAGATGCTGTCTCAGAAAAAGTTTAAAAAAGAAAAAGAAAATTATCAATTTGCTGAGCAGTAGGTCTTAACAGTGAGCTTAAAATATTCAGTAAACCATGCTGTGAACAGATGTGCAGTTATCTAGGGTTTTTTCTATTTCTAGAGCACAAGCAGTGTAGATTTTGCATAATTCTTAAGGGCCCTAGGATTTTCACAATGGCCAACAAGCATGGGCTTCAACTTGAAGTCATCAGTTGCACTGGCCTCTAACAAGAGAGTCAGCACCTTCTTTGAAGATTTGAATTGAGGCATTAACTTATCTCTAGCTATGGAATTCCTAAATGGTATCTTCTTCCGATAGAAAGCTATTTCTTCTCCACTGAAAATCTGTTGTTTAGTGTACCTACCTTCATCAATGTTCTTAGCTAGATCTCCTGGATAACTTGCTGCAGCTTCTACATCAGCACTTGCTGCTTCATTTTGCACTTTTATGACAATGGAGATGGCTTCTTTCTTTAAACTTCATGAACCCAACCTTGCTTGCTTCTAATTTTTCTTACAGTTTCCTCACCTCTCTCAGCTTTCATAGAATTGAAGAGAGTTAGGACCATGCTCTGGATTAGGCTTTGGTTTAAGGAAATGTGGCTGGCTTGATCTTTCAACCGGACCACTAGAATTTTTCCCCTATCAGCGATAAGGCTATTTCACTTATCATTTGTGGATTCCCTGGAGTAGCACTTTTAATTTCCTTCCAAAACCTTTCCTTTGCATTCACAAATTGGCTAACTGGTGCAAGAGGCCTAGCTTTTGGCCTGTCTCGGCTTTGATTATACCTTTCTCACTAAGCTTAATCATTTCTAGCTTTTGATTTAAAGTGAAAGATGTGAGACTCTTCCTTTCCCTTGAACACTTAGAATCCACTCTAGGGTTACCAACTGGCCTAATTTCAATATTGTTGGATGTCAGGGAATAGAGAGGCCCCAGGAGAGGGAGATAGACAGGGAAATAGCCAGTTGGTGGAGCAGTCAGAACAAACACAGCATTCATCATTTAAGTTTGCCAACTTATATAGGCATAGTTTGTGACACCCCCAAAAATGACAACAGTAATATTAAAGATAACTGATTACATATCACCATGACAGATAGAGTAGTAATGAAGAAGTTTGAAGTATTGCAAAAATTACCAAAATGTGGCACAGGGACATGAAGTGAACACATGCTGCTGGAAAAATGGTACCAATAGACTTGCTTGATGCTAGGTTGACACAAAACCTTCAATTTATAAAAACAAAGACAAAAACATAGTGTCTGCAAAACATACTAAATAAAGCAAAGCACAATAAAATGAGGTATGCCTGTGTAAATAAACTGAGCCTCAGAGATAAATTGAGTACCTCTCCAAAATTACAGAGTTTCCAAGTGAAAGAGGCAAGATATCATCGTGATCTGTCTACCTCCAAAGCCTGTGCTTGAGTCACTGAACTAGATTGCTATTCTGAATGTTCTCTCCCCAGATCTGTGTGATGTGATACAAGGGGCAGCTCTCAGCTCCAGGGTATTGGGGATGACTTGCCATTTCCTGAAACACACTACACCGGTGAGTTTTCTTCGGCTTGTGGTGAAAAGATAATTCTTTGTTAACTGAGTATTTCCTAAAAACACTTTCTCTACTACATAGAAGACAATGCTTCACCCACGCAGTTAATAATAATAGCAAACACTTTTAAAGCACTTACTATGTGCCATGAACTCCTTTTAAGTACTTTATATTAATTTATATAACACTTAATATTTGATACTATTATTGTCCCAGTTTTACAACTGAGGAAATTGAAGCACAAAAAAGTAAATGGTTTTCCTGAGAGCACCTGGCTAGTAAGCAACAGATGTCCACACCCAGGCAGTGGAGCTCCAAGACGTGAGCTCTAAACTATATTGCAGTGTACCCTAACATTTCTGAGCATGAGCCCCACAATAAACTCTGTGCTGGGCTCCAGGGAAGCCACTAGGAACCAAGCAGCTATAGCTAATAGTCTGGTGTAGGAGACAGAAATTAATCACCTAAATACATATATATATATATATATATATATATGATTACAAACTGTAATAAATATGTGAAGGAAAAGAAGAGGGAGGTGAGAGAGTACAGCAGGGACCTGCTTTAGGCTGGATGAACAAAGCAGGCCTCTGAGGACAGCTACACCTAAGCTGAGACCTGAAATAGAGGAGGAGCCAGCCACAAGAAGGCTCTGAGCCCAGAATGGGGCAGCGTGTGGGAACAGGGGAGAATTAAGCGATATCCTGACAACCTCAACTCATATCTTTACATTTTAAACTTGTAAGCTGGGTGCTAAAATATGACTCGTTCTATCTCTGTTTGATCTTCCCATTGGCTGACAACAAAAAATAGGTCCCAGGCACTTCCACAAGACTTGCAAACAGGGTACTCAGCAACCCATTTCTCAATCCCCAGTCCATTACCTATCTCAGTAGTTCAACAGCATTGGAGTTGAAAACCTTAAGAGCAGGAATTTCTCTGGAGAAGCTGTAATTATGTTCTGCATCAGCTCTCTGGCCCTTTCTCTCCCACAAGGGGAAGAAGAGGGGTGTTTTACCCCCATACTTTGAGATCTAGTGAGAGGCTTAGGCGTCTAATCAATGGGCTGGTCTCTGATTGAGCTGAAAAGTCTAAAGGCGAGAAGCCAAGGCTCAGCCAGGCTAAGGGGCAGCGTTCAGAGAAAGTGGACACCCCCGAGAGAGAGTTGTATTTTCACACAGGCAAGGATGGAGGAGAGGTTCCCACTAACCACTGGTCTTATGGGTCTTGTGGGAGCCAGGCTGGAGCCATATTCAAAGAGACTTTGCTCAAGAGGTTTACCAGAGAGAATCTTGTGGGGTGGGAGGCCAGATACCCACAGACTGAGAGTTTGTGTTCAGTGGCCAATCACATCCCACATCACAGGACTAGTCATTGGAGGTTCCCAATGAGGAGTTTTTTAGAAACCCACAAAATGGATCCTAAGGGAAAGATCTGGATTTATATTTGCCAAGCCTCATGAACACTAAGAACATATCATGGAAATACCAATCTCTGAATACTGTGCATTTCCTTAATTGCTTCTTCCCAGTTCTGAAGGAGTCAGAAGCCTGGGCTAGTAAGCTAGGTTAGAGGAGCAGAACTAGGTTGCAGGGGATGTGGAGCCAAAGCCATTTGTGCTTCCTCTTCCTTGCAGGATTCAAAAGCTAGGACGGGGGAAATACTTTCAATTTGACTATTATTACATGGAACTGGGCCATTTAAAGCACTGAAATAATTCTGTCCCTGTAGCAAAAACTGTCTCAAGGACTTTTATTATCTAACTCTAAATGGAAAAGCTAGAGCACCTGGTCAATATTTCTAAGGAGCAGGGGGAGAATGTCGCCTTCACTGTACATGTTTGAAGACTCGGATTACAAAGAAAATATTTTAAAATCATTCAACAAATATTCATCTACTGCCTAAAGTGTGCCATATATAATTCCAATACTTGGAATATATCAGTGAACAGACAAAATGTCTGCCGTCATATAGCTTACATTCTGCAGGAGTGGGGGATGAGAGAGCATCAATAAACATGATAAATGGGTGAATTACATATTATGAGAAAAAGCAATTAGTACTGTGAAAAATTGATCAGGCTAATGTCATTGAGAATGCTAAGGAAATATAGCCTGTCATTCAAATCAGGTGTTTATAGTGGGCTTCACTGAGTAGGTGATTGCCTTAGTCCACTTGTATTGCTATAAGGGAATACCTGAGGCTGAGTAATTTATAAAGAAAAGGTGTTCATTTGGCTCACAGTTTATTTGGCTCACAGCAGGCTGTACAAGAAGCATGATACTAGCATCGGCATCTGGTGAGGGCCTCAGGAATCTTCCATTCAAGGTGGAAGACAATCACATGATGAGAGAGAAACCCAGAGAGAGAAGAGGAGGTACCAGGCTTTTTTCAAAAAGCAATTCTTGTGGGAACCTAGGGTGAGAATTCACTCCCACGAGAATGGCACCAAGCCATTCATGAGCGATCCATCCCCACAATCCAAACACCTTCTACAAGACCCCACCTCCAACACTGGAGATCAAAGTTTAACATGAGACTTGGTGGGACCAAACACACCATCTCCAAACCATACCAGTGATATTTGAAAAAGGAGGTTGTTTCAAAACATAAGTCTGGGCCGGGTGTGGTGGCTCACGCCTGTAATCCCAGCACTTTGGGAGGCCAAGGCAAGTGGATCACTTGAAGTCAGGAGTTCAAGACCAGCCTGACCAACATGGTGAAACCCTATCTGTACTAAAAAATACAAAAAATTAGCCAGGTGTGGTGGTGGGCACCTGTAATCCCAGCTACACGGAATCCTTAAGATCCATTTCTCTTAAGTACAGACAGAAATTTTTTAATAAAAGAGTGTGCTAATTTCTTTAAGAAAACCAGTCAGTGAAGAATATTTTTGGAGTCTCCTCCGTCTATAAAGTATCACTTAGTTATTTAAGAATTTAGAGCTACATTCCTGCCACTGTTCCTTGGTGAGACCTTGGTGAGGCAGGAGAATCACTTGAACCCAAGAGGCAGAGGTTGCAGTGAGCCGAGATCGCACCATTGCACTCTAGCCTGGGCGACAGGAGCAAGACTCCATCTCAAAAAAAAAAAAAAAAAAGTAATTCTGATCATGTCACTCCTCTGCTAAAAACTCTGCAATGGCTCCTAAACTCTGACTTCTGGGTCAAGAAACTATAAAGAGTAAAGATGGAAACAAAGAACTGCTGAGTGGCTAGTGTAATACTAATCAAAGTGAGAGATGGTGGCGGCAAATGGTAACTGCAGGAGAGGTAAGAAGTGGACAGACTGGAGACAATTTGAAAGAATCTCCTGACTGGGTATATGTGTGATGTGAAAAACAAAAGTCAAGGTTGACTCCAAGGTTTTGGGGCTGAGCAACTGGAATGCTGGAATTACCAAAATGTGACATGGGAAGGTGTTGGTAGAACAGTTCTGGACAGAGTTCAGTCTGAGGTTGTTCATTGGGACACCAAGTGGAGCAGTTGTGTACAGGATTTAATACACGGATCTAGAGTCCAAGAAAGAGATCTGGGCTGCAGTTACAAATTTGAAAGTAGAGATTAAGAATTCTCTATAAATTACAATAAGAGCACCAATAAAAAGAGAAAGAGCAGCCCGTGGTAAACCAGCTTCAGTGAATAGTGAGATATCCAGAACCCAGATAGAAAAGAAACAAATTGATTTGCATAAAATCTGAACTAAGATTTCGGCCAAATCTCACTACTCGAAGAAATCCTGTACATTTATTCTTTGGTAATTTAGAAAGTTTTTTCATACTAGCTATTCTTCTAAAATGCTCAGGGTCTTTTGGCTTAGATTTTTGTTTTTTCATTTTTAAAATGGGAAATGCCATGTGTCTTCCATACTGAAGGGAAAGAAAGACTGGCTAGGGTGAGAAGTGGCTAGAAAATGTAATAAAACATCTCTACCCTCTACATAGAAAACGTTCTCTTATTCAATTTATCTCTCTTGTTTCATCTATTCCTCTTTACTCTTTTTTTTTTTTTTTTTTTTTTTTGAGACAGAGTCTCGTTCTGTCGCCCAGGCTGGAATGCAGTGGCGCGATCTGGGCTCACTGCAAGCTCCGCCTCCCGGGTTCAGGCCATTCTCCTGCCTCAGCCCCCCGAAGTAGCTAGGACTACAGGCGCCCACCACCATGCCCGACTAATTTATTTATTTATTTATTTTTTTTTTGTATTTTTTAGTAGAGACAGGGTTTCATTGTGTTAACCATGATGGGCTCAATCTCCTGACCTCGTGATCCACCCGCCTCAGCCTTCCAAAGTGCTGGGATTACAGGCGTGAGCCACCGCGACCAACCTATTCCTCTTTACTCTTAATTGATGTAACAATCTGTCAATCATATCAGTGGCCTGCTGGTCTTGGAAAGGTGAGAATCCCACTGTGTCCCACTGGCCTGTTTTTCTAGGGAATTAACAAGGCCTTCACAGAGTCCAAACTTGCTTCTCCAGGAGAATAGCCTCCTCTTCATCATGTCATCCTAATAAGCTTTATCAGAGCCCAGCCAGCTCTGTATCTCTTGCAACACAACTGACACAACATTTTTTGGTAGAACAAAAGAAATAAACATCCAAATCACTGTTCTCAATAAAACTGAATAGGATGACTGTCCTTGCTTAGAAGTTGGGGTGAGGTCCTTCTCCAGCAATGTATTTAAAACTTGGAACACCACATTTCTCTTAAGTACAGACAGAAATTTTTTAATAAAAGAGTGTGCTAATTTCTTTAAGAAAACCAGTCAGTGAAGAATATTTTTGGAGTCTCCTCCGTCTATAAAGTATCACTTAGTTATTTAAGAATTTAGAGCTACATTCCTGCCACTGTTCCTTGGTGAGACCTCTAACCACAATAAAAAGGGATATTTTATCTCCCTCTGTGTAGTCCAGACAAAGAAAATTACAGCCAGAAGTCAGAGGGGCAATCTTAATGTCACTCTGACCCAAAGATCTGGAAGAAATGTAAAAATTCCATTACAAAAAATGAGGGAGCAAGAAAAGTAGTGCTAGTGATATCAAACTACTAGATATCCTCTGGAGCTGATTATGTTTCCATGAAGGATGAGGATCAGTACACAGCAATATATAGACAGCCTGCTCAGTTGAATTCCAGAATGGAGGCAAAGAGACAAACTATACTACCCAGTCCTCAACAGTCCTATGACTCTGAGACAATAAGTAGTTAGGGTTATAGATTGTTATAGATAGTTTTCAGTGAAACAAACACTGAAAAAAAAAATAGATGTGAGAATAAACATAGCCAAACAAAGAAAAACATTTGTCATATATTCAAGCTCAGAGGACTGAGCCTCGACTTTGAAGGCAGTAGAACTGATTCCAAATCGGGCTGGGAGGGTTGTTTATTTTGCATCACTTGAGTCAGATCTAATGATCCTAATGACTTTAAATGTTCCTAAATTAGTCCCCAGAGTGGTTAGATTTTGTATTTGGGCCATAGTTGAGACAGAAAATGCTGATTTATTTAGCATTCAATCAACCCAGCTTTCCATTTGCCAACATTCTGGACCCCTGTCAGTACAGTGAGTATTTAAAGTCATACTCCTACCCCTAAAATATGTCAAAACTATCACATGCCTTCAGAATTATGAAAGTACAATTTCAGAGGTAACTGAATCAGCTTCTTTTTTGTTTTCATTCCTTTCTTTTTTCAAAGGATATGTGGTATTTCTCAGTTAACCAGAACAACCAACTGAATAGAATATTTCATTCTCTAGAACAGCACTGTCCAACAAAACTTTCTGCAATGATGAACATGTTCTACATCTATGGTGTCCAATATGGTAACAAGTCATCATGACTATTGAGCACTTGATATTGGGCTAATATGTCTAAGAATTTTTAATTTGATAATTTGAATTGAAATTTCATTTTAGACACCCACGTGTGGCTAATGGTGTTTTGGACAAGGCAGCTCTAGAATAACAGAGAAGGCATTATATTGTATCTAGAATCTGTATTGTAACATGGAAGGTGTTATTAGCCTATAGCTGAACACTGATTTTGTGTGTAAATGTGTCTGCAATGTACTCTCTAAGCAGAAGAAGCTTACTTTGTATTAGTTGGCCTGTGGTAGGCTGTAGGCAGGCCTGCTGTAGGCAGGCCTGTTGTGGCCTGTTGACAAAGTAAAGGAGGAGTATTCGTTTTCTATGACTGCCTTAGCAAAGTACCAAAACACTTGGGAACTTGAAACAATATAAATGTATTGCTTCACAGTTTTGGAGGCTAGAAGTACAAAATCAAGGTGTCGACAGTGCCATGCTCCAGAGGCAAAGGTCACAGCTTCTGGTGTTTGTCAGCAATCCTTGGCATTCTTTGACTTGTAGATGCATCACTCCATTCCCACAACCATCATCTCCCTGTGTATCTTCACATCATTTTCCCTCTCTGCGTGTCTGTCTCTGTCCAAATTTTCTCTGTTTATAAGGACAGCATTTTATTAGATTAGGACCCATCCTAATGACCTCATTTCAACTTGGTTGCTCCTATGAAGACCCTACTTCTAAGTAAGGTCACATTCTAAGGTACCAGGGTTAGGACTTCAACATATCTTTGGGGGATAGGGGGCAAAATTCAATACATACTATTTGGTATGGCAGTAATTTCTTTATATGGCAGTAGGTGAATCTCTGAAAACTGGCATGGCCACTTTCTCACTCTAATCTTTTAAAGGCAACAGGACCAGATCAGAGGTCCTGGCACACCCTCATTTCCATGTAAATAGCTTTGACCACAGAAATCTGGGAAGGAGACACTGAAGAATGGCATCCACTCATCTAACCTTACCACCTGTCTTCTCTGCTTGACTTAGCACAGGTTTGGCAATAAACTGAGGAAAAAGTAACTTGAATGGAATCCAAGGCATTGTTCTCTTCCACCTGTGAAACACACCGATCTCTATGGTGTGGCCTGCACAGGGCTGCTTCAGAACTCACTACTGTTCACAGCCTCTTAGAAGTTTAGAAGAGGGAAGCCTTTCCTTTTAAAAATTATAATTAAAAGTCCATTTATGCTTCTCTGTTTTGTCTTTTTCCCCAGTTCCTTTTCCTAAGTCAATCTGGTTCTGCTTTTTGTCAAGCAGCGTCCTTCCCTTACTGGATGTGGCATTTCACATTGCACCTAATGCTTTAGGAAACGTGTTAGCAGATGCCACTTTTTACTGTATTTGAATACTGATTTCTTGAGTATCTTTTGTTTACCTAAATGTATCTCTCCAACTGTAACTCTGCTTTGCCAGCTGTTCCAGACCCAACCTCTGAGCACCCTCCAGACTCCCCTAACATTCAGCAGATAAAGAAGAAATTCTAGTGGCACAGGGAACCTATTGGCCCTGTTTCTGATTGGGAAGTGTTGGTGCCTCACTGGCTGTTAGATGTTATCAATAGTATCTCTGCAGGTAGGTCACCTCTACTCCCTGCAGGTATTTAAGTTTGTCACCTTTGCTCAAACCTTAGATGCTTCTGACCCTTATCCATAGGTGCTTATCTGAAGTCCTGTCGTTCTTCTACTACCCCATAAATCTCAAAATATTTGTCTTGTTGACATTATCCTTAAGTGACCTTTAGAACATGGTTTTGTTATAGACCCCCATCCCCTGGAGGGCCCTAAACAACTTCTACGCTCAGCGTCTCAGGACAATCGCCCTTCTAATTCACTGCATTGCTGGTTGTCAATTTTTATTTGACATCTTCCCAGAAACCACCGCCCCTCATCTCCTCCCTTTTTCTGTACTTTTTCCTACCCCATGGTTGCTACTTTTTACTGTATTTGAATACTGAATTCTTGGGTATCTTTTGTTTACCTAAACTGTAGGCAAAATAAAGCAGGAAGAGGGAGGTTTAATTATAGACAGAGTTCCATCAAATGAAAGGTTACTATCAGTTTTCCAATGAAACTCCAATAATCTGAAGATAGGAAGGAAAATCAAAAACATCAGTTTTCTGGCCAATTTTTTAAGTGTTTCTGCCTAAGCCAAGAAGATATCTAATGTGTTAGGAGCTTCATCTTAACAGTGGACTCCTGTGGTGGCCAGAATTTGGCTGCATTTCAAAATAATAAGCATTTGCTTCCAAAGGCTGTTTAAAGGAAATAAAAAGGCATAAAAACTCCACCATCCAATATGGTTTGTATTAGAATAAATTGATTACCCAAAACCTAACGTGATCAGAACTCTGCCAAGAGCCTGGCAAGCAACAATTGTTGGCATAGCCCAAATCCTAATCAGCTATTTGTAACAAGTGATTATTTAATAAGCATTCACATTCATCTGTGCTCCTTCAGCCAATGAAGAAGAGAGGGGGGAACCCTCAGAGGAAATCAAAAGAGCTGCAAGCCGATGTTGTTTTCTTCTTGTGAGTATTAAAAAATGTGTCCATAGGCAAAGAAAAAACTCAGTGTTCTCAGTGAGACGCTGCGCAGTTAAAAGTCTATCACTCTTTCCATCTCTGAAACTCCTAAAGAGCAGTTGACTTACTAAACTGTTTCTAAAAGTAGAACTATTGGGTGAGGAGATTCCATGTCATGATGCTTTTCCTAAAGCACAAATTCTTTTTTCCTGCTGTTCTTTATATATATATATGAAACTGTAGAATTACATAAGAGGCACAGAAAATATACAAGATGAGCCTGGAACAAGAAACAAGTTCTGGAAAATAAGGAAATGCTCAAAGAAAAAAAAAACATTGATAAAGAGCTTGTTAAAGGGACACAGGAACCAACTGAGAGGGCTCCCAGTGTCCAAAGCTGGAATCATGTAAGCAAAAAATAAAATGGTACTGGATTAAAATCTAAAGGATGAAAGAAATACCCATTGTTCCACAATAATATAAACAAATAATTGGATACATTAATAAATGGGAGAGAAGAGAAAAGTCTCCCATGCAGAAGAATTTCAAGTGATTTATTTAGATACCCTACCCTCGAGAAGCAAGAACAAAATTCCCCACTCCTTAAGTGTGGGCTGCACATACTGACTTCCTTCCAAAGAGTAAGCTACGGAAAGGGGCCGGGGAAGCAGCTTTACAATGGAGAAACCTAACAAGCACTACCTTAGCTAGGTGATCAATGTCAGTATCAACAGTCACAAGTCATGTTGATAGTGTGTGCCCTTGGTACTATGTGATGAAAATGTCACTTTACCTCTGTGATCCTCTTCCCAGAAATCTATAAACCCATTCTAATCATGAAAAAAAAGTCAGGTAAATTTCAATAAAGAGACATCCTACAAAATACCTGACCAGCACTCCTCAAAACTGTCAAACTGTCGAAGTCATCAAAAACAAGGAAAGTCTGAGAAACTGTCACTGCCAAGAGGAGCCTAAGGAGACGTCATGACTAAATGTAACATAGTGTCCTGGATGGGATGCTGGAGCAGAAAAGGGACATTAGGTAAAAATCCAAGGAAATCTGGGTAAACCATGGATTTTAGTTAATAAAAATGTATCAATAGTGGCTCGTTAACTTTAACAAATGTGTCATACTAATATAAGATGTTAACAATAGGCAAATATGACTGTGGGGTAGGGTATGTAGGAATTCTCTGTTCTAACTTCTCAATTTTTCTGTAAGTCTAAAACTCTTTCAGAAAAGTGAAATTTATCTAGAAAAATGGGTGGACCATTAGATTGTGGATCTCTAAGACAATGCCCATGTTTTTTCTTTTCTTCAGTATTCCAAATAATTTTCTGACGAGAAGAACCTCCACAAATTGTTAAAGCCAATTATTTTCCCTGTCAACATGCACAAGTATGACATAGTGGGCAGAATGCGGGATTTAAGGAAGCACAGGCCCATATTAAGGAACATGTCTATCCTTGACTAGAGGGATGACTTTCAGTTAATTAACTCAAAGAGCTTCAGTTCCATCATCTGCAAAATAGAGATCAAACTATTACTTCGCAGAATTACTGTCAAGAAAGCCCCCAGCTCTTGTATCACATAGAAGACACTTAATAATCGTTGCATTTTCTCCTTTCTGTAACTCAGCTGTGTGCTCACTTAGTAAATTCTATCAAACTTACTATGAATGAATTCATACTTACCAGCCCACAATGGGGGGGAAAATCTGATAGAGGAGCAAAAGTAGCTATCATATGTGTAAGAGCCACAAATACCACCTCTGAGCACAGAGCTCAGATTTCTCAAGGGAGAAATTTTCTTCTGACCTCAAAATAGCCAACTTCAAGCCAAAGCTTCTCTCCTTGAAATCCATTCACACTCATGCTGAGCCACGTTGAAAGGAATATTTAAGTCAATTCTATTGCTCTCCCTGGGGCTACTCTTCCCACTGGCAGGACTAAGAAAGACCCAGGGTCATCCGCTTCCTGGAGGTGATGAATCTCAGTGGCCTGTGCTACTCCCTCCTGTGATTTGGATATGTCACAAGAGTGGGGCTGACTTGGATATTCCTGTTCCAAATCATCCCCTCTCTCTAGGGTGTGGGGTACAGGACAACACAGAACAATAGCAATTTTTACTTGCTGGAAATGGAAATTTTTGGATTATTTTTAAGTCTTGAAGTACAGTATTAGCATCAAGCCCATTAAGTAGATGATTATAGAGAGGGAAATAATGATTTCTACAACGTGGCACTAATTCAGATATATTTGGTGGAAATTTGAAAAGGTGAAATATACGGATTAAAGGATTTATTTAAAATATTTTTAGGGCAGGTACAGTGACTAACACCTGTAATCTCAGCACTTTGGGAGGCCTAGGCAGGAGGATCCCTTGAGCCCAGGGGTTCAAAGCCAGCCTGGGCAACATAGGGAGACTCTGTCTCTAAAAAAATTAAATAAAATGAAAATAGTTGGGCATAGTGGTATGTGTCTATAGTCCTAGCTATTTGGTAGGCTGAAGTGGGAGGATCACTTGAGCCTGGGAGGTCGAGGCTGCAATGAGCTGTGATTATACCACTGCACTCCAGCCTGAGTGACAGAGTGGGACTCTGTCTCATATACTCATATATATGAGAGAAAGAAAAATATATATTAATATATATATAAACCTTGAAATACATAAGACAACCTGTATGTTCTATATCAGTCACAGTCCAGTCAAGAGACAGAAATGCTACCAGTTATTTAAACAAAGTGAATTTAATATAAAAAATTGTTGGCCGGGTGCGGTGGCTCACGCCTGTAATCCCAGCACTATGGGAGGCCAAGGAGGGCGGATCACGAGGTCAGGAGATCAAGACCATCTTGGCTAACACAGTGAAACCCCGTCTCTACTAAAAATATAAAACATTAGCCGGGCGTAGCAGCGGGCGCCTGTAGTCCCAGCTACTCGGGAGGCTGAGGCAGGAGAATGGCGTGAACCTGGGAGGCAGAGCTTGCAGTGAGCCGAGATCGCGCCACTGCACTTCAACCTGGGCGACAGAGCGAGACTCGGTCTCAAAAAAAAAAAAAATTGTTAACTGAATATTGAAGAATGGAAAATGAAAAAAAAAAAAAAAGCCCACAGAGGATTCCCAAACTTGCAACCACACTAAGCAGCTACCACACTCTTAAGTCCAAAGGAACAAAGGGAAGGGGTAAAAATTATTAAAAAGCAAAAACTAGGCCGGGTGCTATGCCTCATGCCTGTAATCCCAACACTTTGGGAGGCAGAGGCGGGCAGATTACTTGAGGTCAGGAGCTCGAGACTGGCCTGGCCAACATGATGAAACCCCATCTCTACTAAAAATACAAAAAATTAGCTGGGCATAATGGCACATGCCTGTAATCACAGCTACTCAGGAGGCTGAGGCAGGAGAATCATTTGAACCTGGGAGACAGAGGTTGCAGTGAGCCGAGATCATGCCACTATACTCCAGCCTGGGTGACAAAGCTAGACTCCGTCTCGGGGTAAAAAAAATAAAAAAGCAAAAAATTGGAAGAAGGACCTCATTGTTGCTAGTTCTTTAAGGGAGTACAATGAGGCTGGTGATTGTTGGGAAAATTGTAAACTAAATCCAGATGCTGCTGCTGAAATAGACTGCCACTGCCAGAGTGAAGAAGAGAGGCTGAGGGTGATGCTGACCGGCAGCAAAAAAGAAGGAGCTAGTTCCTTCTTCTAACTTTGCAGTCTCTCGAGTGCTTATTACTGAGAAAGCCAAGAGCCAGTTCACAAAACAGAGACATGGTTTCTTTCACAAAGCAAGGATAGAAGGGTAGGTCTGAAGCAGAGAAAATAGATTTTTATAAACTACCATAGATGAAAGAGGAAACCTTTTTTTTTTTTAAGACAGGGTCTCATTCTGTCTGCCAACTGGAATGCAAGTGGCACAATCTCAAAGCTCAGTGCAGCCTGGGCTCAAGCAATCTTCCCACCTCAGCCTCCTGAGTAGCTGAGACTACAGGTGCGAACCACCAGGCCCAGTTAAATTTTTTTAGAGGTAGGGGTCTCATTATGTTTCCCAGGATGGTCTCGAAGTTCTGGCCTCAAGCAATTCTCCCATCTTGGCCTCCCAGAGTCCTCGATTACAGGCACTAGCCACCATGCCTAGCTTAGGGGAAAAAATTAAAGCAAAGATGGAATCTTAAAAAAAAATAAACTTTAAAAGTTAAGGTGATAAGCATTCCTCTTGATCTTATTTATCATTTTTAATTCATTTGGAAAACATGTTCTTCCCAAATAACGCAAAGACAGATGGTAATCTGTCTAGAGTATATCACACATTTTCACAAATCCAACATTTATGAGGAATGGATATCTTAGGTCCTATTGTACTTGCAAAGTCATTTAAGGTAATCTTATTAAAAGGGAAAAGATGAAATACATGCAACTCACCGGGGATCAATTTCATGACCTTTCCATGATTAGATCCTTGAACTATATACCATTTGAACTTATCTGAAAGAAAAGGTGAGAATTAGTTGTTCTGAATGGCAAGTAAACAAGTGGTTATTTGTAAATAAGTAAATGGCAAGTAAACAACGGCTAACCAACAAGTGGAAGGAAAGTGCTTGTGCAACAAGTGGAAGGAAAGTGCTTGTGCAACAAGTGGAAGGAAAGTGCAACAAGTGGAAGGAAAGTTTCTCTCTATCCAAGAGATAATGAGAATAGCTTTGTGGCTTCTGGGACAAGATTAATCACATGAGCATTTTCTGTGAGTGTTCGCCCAATCCATCAATTGAAGCAGCTATGGAAAAAGATGTGGTTGTTTAAGGTGTATTTAGTCTGGCTTTAACAAAAACAAACCCTGTAAGGGCTAAGTGATCTCATCATTTATCACTAAGAAATGGCCTCATTTTCCCTCCACTCGTCACCCTCCTCCTCCAGTTGACTAAATGGCCTTTCCGTCCACTCTGTGTCTTAAGCTAGGAATCTAGAAGGGCTAAGGCTGGGAAGTCAGTACATCTTTGTCAATTTCTCATGCTTCTTGTGTCCAGGTAAAAGACAGAAGGCAACTGTCATCCAGGTAATAATCATCAGTAAATATTTATAGACTAGTCCCTACATTTGAACTGGGAGTATAAAAACATGTAGGACACTCTACTGTCCCCAAAGAAATGATGAGGAGGTAGAAATATACAGAGAAATACAGCATCTGTTACACTGTTGTGCTTAAACTGAAAACCAAATGGGAGGCCACCGTATCATCCCAGGAGGAAGTGATAAACAAGGAGGAGGTTGGAGAAGGCTATACCAAAAAAGCAAGACTTACATTGGGTGTTAGGGGATTAGGTAGGACTTGGAATCAGGAAGAGTCCAAGGAATGTTAGAAATAGTTTGAACACAGGAATAGAAATGAGTAGATTAGGGAAGTATAAACCATCTAATTAGGTTAGAGTAAATGTTTGTTCTAAGGTTTAAGTAAAATATAGTGTTTTGAGAGGTGATCATGGTTACTGCTGCTTTAAAAATAAAATCTATGTAACTCTGGAGTTTTCTTCTTTTTATAAAAATCTAAAAGACCACAATTACATTCTTGATTATTCCAATTGGAAAAAAATCTATATCCAGACTTTCAGCAATTATGGTTCAGTTTTTCAAAATTAATTGTTCAGCTCTAGAGTGATCAATAACTATTTATTAAAGCTTTCTCCATGCAGGGCATTGTGCTAGGGATTACCAAATCTACAAAAAATTTTAGAGAATGTTCTATATAGCGACAATGGACGTGACAGGATAAGCAATACAAATTTAAGCCAATGCATAGTAAATAGAGAATGAGTAATGCAAATAGTATGCTTGCCATGTTTTATAGACTGAATGTAGGTAGCATGTCTGAAACTTAAGTAACTGCCACCAGGTGTGCATTGGTCTTGGACTAAGTATAAGCCAGTATTGTGCCAGAAAAGACGAGAAAGAAGAAGAAGAAGGAGAAGGAGAAGAAGAGAGGCTGGGCATGGTGGCTGACACCTATAATCTCAGCACTTTGGGAGGCTGAGGCAGGTGGATCACCTGAGATCAGGAGTTCGAGACCAGCCTGGGCAACATAGTGAAACCCAGTCTCTACTAAAAATACTGGGTATGGTGATGCATGCCTGTAATCCCAGCCACTCGGGAGGCTGAGGCAGGAGAATCACTTGAACCTGGGAGGCGGAGATTGCAGGGAGCTGAGATTGCATCATGTCACTCCAGACTGGGTTACACAGCGAGACTCTGTCTCAAAAAAAAAAAAAAAAAAAAAAAATGGATGGAGTTGGTTAGGTGGGGGAGAGAGGGCATGCAAGACGACAGCAAGCCACGGGATACAGGCAGACCCATTAAAAAGCTGGTGTGGTGAACAATTCAGGTGGCTTGGAATAGGGTGGTGTCAATGGTCATGAAAAGAAGTAAGTGGAATAAAGAGATTTTTAGAGAATAGAATCAACAATCTTTAGTGATTGCTTATATATGGGATATAAGGCAGAAAAGCAACCAGTGATGTCTTCAAGATTCCTAGGTTAAGACACAGAGTGGACGGAAGGGCCATTTAGTCAACTGGAGGAGGAGGGTGAAGAGTGGAGGGAAAATGAGGCCATCTCTTAATGATAAATGATGAGATCATTTTTTGTGTTTATTTTTCTATATTTCCCAAATTTTCCCTTTTAAATACTAATTACTTGCATGATAAAAAATTAAAAGGAGAATTCATATTTAAAATATCAATATATAGAATAAAGAGATTAAACAGGTGTTTGAGTCATGACAAAATGTTGAAATAACGGGTGAATTATTTTATTCACACATTTTAAAAAATATTTTTAATTTGCCTACAATGAATATGTATGTGAAGAAGTTTTGTTTTTAGTTAGTTTGCTTTGTTTGGTAGAAAGTCAAAGCCATACTTGGGTTCAACAACAAATAAGTCAGCCTGGTCAGGAACAGATGAGTCATAGGTCCAGGCCAAGGGAAAGAGAAAATAAAAGGGAGCAGGACAGCAGCAGAGAACCAGCATCCAAATGTCACATTTGGATGGCCTTCATAGCTGAGCCACCACCCTGTTGACATAAGAGCCAGTTCCTGGATGACTGTAGCCCTCCAGCCTGCAGAGAATAAACTGAGAGGAGTTTCTCAGAGAAGGGAAAACGGGGTACACAGAAAGTTAACATGTTCTAGAGTCCAACTTTTATATGAAATTTGGCTTCCCTGCCTCTAGCTTTATTTTCTAATGAATGTTTGACTCCTATGGAGTAGATCTCATAGGTAACTGCTGCAATCACATGAAGATTTTAGTTTTCAGCATCACTTAAGGAATTATGAATCTTTGTATTAGTGAGGATTAGTTTTGGCTTCTGAAAAGAAAACAAAATAATCTTCAAACAAGAAATTTAGTCCATAGTTAGGAGGTCCAGGGCTCCACAAAGCCACCTGGGATCCACCCTCCTTCCATTTCTCTGTTCTCCCACATACAGAGTGTAGCTCTCTTTCTCCTGGCCTAAGTTGGAGTTGCAGTCACCATATCCATATATTAGAAGCACAATGGATGACAAACAGAAGAAAACCATGTCCCCTCTCTTTAAGATTTCCCAGGAGTCCCCAAAAACAATTTTGCTTATATATTATTGGTCAGAACTCAATCACATGAGCTTACCTATTTGCAAAGGAAACTGAGAAAAATTTTTAATAAAGGCAGTAATATGCTCAGACAAAACGTGGAGTTCTGCTGATGAAGGAGGAAGAAGAAGAAGAAGAAGAAGAAGAAGAAGAAGAAGAAGAAGGAGGAGGAGGAGGAGGAGGAGGAGGAGGAGGAAGAGGGAGGGGAGGGAGGGGGGAGGGGGAGGGAGGGGAAGGAGGGAAGGGAGGAGGAGGGAAGAGGAGGAGGGAGGGGGAGGAGGGAGGAGGGGGAAGGAGGAGGGAGGAGGGAGGAGGGAGGAGGAGGAGAGGAGGAGGGAGGAGGGAGGAGGAGGAGAGGAGGAGGGAGGGGAAGGGAGGAGGAGGAAGAATGACTGTTGGGAACAACTAGCAGTTACTTACACAAGCTTTGATACAAAATATCTCTTTGAACATTTAAATAAGGAATAATGTATTTGTAAAGCAGGTTGTGGAGATAGAACAGTGAAATCAAAGGTAATTCAGAAGAATTCTGCCCAGAAAAGTAGCAGAGAAGGGATATGGAAATAGGAAAATTAGATGAGGAAGACTTTGAAGGTTAAAGAGAGAAATAATACTTTCTATTTTAAGGTGACTACAGGTCATTTTTCTTGGTCCTTTAGGGATTATCTGCATCTTTTGACTTTCCTCCTAGTTGTTTCCTAGCCTATGGAAAATTGAATAGAATAAAGATAGAATGAAGAGCGTAATAGAGAAACTTCTTTTAGAAAATTAAGTAGTACTAGGGTAGAAGAATCCAAACAAGGTCCAAGGCAATACTGGAGAACATCGCTGGTCAAAAATGTGGTGGCAGAAGATAAAACTATTAGGTTAGAATTTGGGTTGAATTAATCTGATTTTCAGTTCAAAGCTAACCTCTTTAAATAAGCTGAGGGGTTTTTTTCTGTGCCCAGAAAATAGGTGAGAGTAGAAAGAAATCCAAGGAGAATGATGCAGTGGCCTCCATGTGTCCGTAGTAGTAAAATAAGGGCCTTAACAGGAAATAGCTGTTAGATTGAGGTCCAACGTCTTCCCTTCCCAGTCTGCAATTAGCAGTTCTCCGCAAGACAATCAAACTTCCAGTTCTTGAGCTGAAACTGGAACAGACCAAATGCTTCTTTATTTGGGACAGGCACATCTCACCCCAACCTTGCTTTCCTTTCTTACCCACACGGTGCCTCCTCTTCCCATCTGCTTAGTGCTCCTCCTTCCCGCCTTGTTTTGTGTTTTATTTCTTTCCTCATTGATCATCTCTCAGCTCTTCCTCACCCATCACCATTCATAGATTATCATTCATAGATTATGACCATTCGAAGATTATCACCACCATTCATTGATTATCAATTACTTGTGAAATGGATATGGTATCAAAGCAGACCAATCTTTAAGAAAGAAAAAAGAAATCCTGGCTTGTTTACCTGAATCAGTTTTATTTTATTTTGGAGACTGGAAACCAGTTAAAGTGGGAATTTAATACAGAAAACCGGAAGGCAGAGACTTCTTTAAAACGTTCATCTTTTTCAGACATTAAAAAGGTAACAATAAGCAAAGCTCAGAGGAAACCCTGGTAAACAGCTATCTCAACAGACCATGTGGTAAAGATCCTAAAGTTCGTTTAGTTTTTGTTTGTTTGTTTGTTTGTTTGTTTGTTTTTTAAGATGGAGTCTCGCTCTGTTGCCCAGGCTAGAGTGCAGTGGTGCGATCTCAGCTCACTACAACCTTTGCCTCCCAGGTTCGAGAGATTCTCCTGCCTCAGCCTCCCAAGTAGCTGGGATTACAGGTGTGCGCCACCATGCCCGGCTAATTTTTGTATTTTTAGTAGAGATGGGGTTTCACCATGTTGGTCAGGCTGGTCTCAAACTCCTGACCTCAACTGATCCGCCCGCCTCGGCCTCCCAAAGTGCTGAGATTACAGGCGTGAGCCACCACACCCAGCCTGGAAGTTAGTTTTTATATATTGATATATCCACCAACATTGCCAAGCCCTTACTTATACTAGTAATTTGAAGGTAAATTCTTTTGGATTTTCTATGTAAATAATTCTATCAACTGTGATTTATAAAGGCTTTTTTTTCAACCCCTATATCTGATTTTTTTTAAAATGCTTTTGATGTATTTTGTGATTATTATAGAGTTCTGATTTCTTTATAAGGTTAATAAATTTCCTTTCTATTCCTAGTTTGCTAGAAGTTTTTACCACAAGTGAGCATTGAAACTTACCAAATCCTTTCTTGGTACCTGCTAAGATGATCATATGGGGTTTCTTTTATCATTTATTAGGTGAATTGTCTCAGTAGATTTTTTTGTTTTGTTGGTTTGTAATAAGCCAAGCTTGTGTTTCTGGGATAAATCCAATTTGATCAGGAAAAAAAATAAAATAAAATAAAGACCATACGGTAAAGACCTTTCTCTACGGATGTGTCGTGAAAAGTTACACTAGAAGACCCCATTCTCACTATTGATATTATGGATAAAAATAATATTTTTTTGAGTTGGGGTGGGTTGATAACAATATTTTTTTCTATTTTCTGAGTTTCTGTTACTATTATATTGACCAAAATGATACTTTGCTTTTCCAATGAACACTGCAGAGACTCTTCATTTGTATTTCTACTTGATCTTCAGTGGGGTGCAACCCTTTAATACTTTACTGTTAAATTTCTCTCCAAAGCCCAATCTTTCTGTCAAGTGGTTAGTTATTTCTAAAATAATATGGTAGGGTCCATCCATTGTTATTTAAAGGGCATACTAAGCAATCAAAT
Organism: Macaca mulatta; assembly: GCF_049350105.2. Lineage (NCBI taxonomy): Eukaryota > Metazoa > Chordata > Mammalia > Primates > Cercopithecidae > Macaca > Macaca mulatta. Next base: position 72,372,176 of record NC_133406.1, on the reverse strand, counting down.
GGAAAGGTCAGTATTCATCCTCTGATTTTCCCCTGGTTTTCATAAGTTGAATCTGATTCAAGTAAGTTTTATGCATAAAGGAAAGGAGTCTGGAAGAAGAAAAGAGGAGGTCTTATGGAATCAACTTACATGCCCATGAATGGTGGACTGGATAAAGAAAATGTGGTACATATACAGCATGGAATACTACACAGTCATAAAAACAAACTAAATCATGTTCTTTGCATCAGCATGGATAGAGCTGGAAGCCATTCGTTTAAGCCAACTAATATAGGAACAGAAAACCAAACAGCACATGTTCTGACTTATAAGTGGGAACTAAACATTGAGTACACATGGACACAAAGAAGGGAACAACAGACATCAGGGCTTACTTGAGGATGGAGGGTGGGAAGTGAATGAGGATCAAAAAAACTGCCTATGCTTATTATCTGGGTAAGAAAATAATCCGTACACCAAATCCCATCCCCGCACCATGCAATTTACCTGCGTAACAAACCTGCACACGTACCCTTGAACTAAAACGAAAGAAAGAAAGAAAGAAAGAAAGAAAGAAAGAAAGAAAGAAAGAAAGAAAGAAAGAAAGAAAGAAAGAAAGAAAGAAGGAAGGAAAGAAGGAAGGAAGGAAGGAAGGAAGGAAGGAAGGAAGGAAGGAAGGAAGGAAGGAAGGAAGGAAGGAGAGAGAAAGAAAGAAAGAAAGAAAGAAAGAAAGAAAGAAAGAAAGAAAGAAAGAAAGAAAGAAAGAAAGAAAGAAAGAAAGAAAGAAAGAAAGAAAGAAAGAAAGAAAGAAAGAAAGAAAGAAAGAAAGAAAGAAAGAAAGAAAGAAAGAAAAGGGGATGTCTTAAAATTCTAACAGGCTTTATTCAAAGATATGTTGTAAAAACTTAAAGCCCAATTTGTGTAAAAGGCATACACTGCTGTGTTTGAAAACTACTAAAAAGAAGCCCTGGGATGCATGAAGAAGCTGGCTTTTAGCATGGGCTTTGGTTTGGGGAGAAGCCTGGCGAGGGAAGGAAAGGTTCTGTGATGCTGCCATTATAAACACTGGGCATTTGTACTTTATGTGTCAGTCTTCATGACTATCCCATTAACATGTGCACACATATATCTCTCCGAGCTGGCAACCTGATCATGGGTTCCCTACTAGTAGGGACTAGTATATCCCCTGGTCTTGAAGGCAGGGTAGAGTAGAGAGCTATTCCACCTGCAGGAAACTCAAGATCTAATTTTCTTAATGTCATCAAAACTTAGTACTCCTTCCAATGCCACAAATGATCATTTCTAGAAAAGAAAATGTGCAAATAAGTATTCACATTGACTGGCCATATGTTCTATTTCTTAAAAAGTACCATTCTGGGCAGCTGGCATATAGGTTTTAGGACATGGTATGGGGTGTAGAAAAAACTATTTCCCAGTTAAGATCTCAATTTCTTCATCTTCAAAGTGATAAGAAAAACCTAGATAATTAAACCATATTGTTATAATAGAAGTATGAACACTCCAAAAGTCATTTGATTTTGGATTTTTGGTGATTACAATTTAAATTATGTGATGTTCAGGAAAATCACAATAGGCAGAATAATGAATTGCCTAGTTTGAATCAAGTTTGAATCAAGAGGCATTGGAAAATTGTATACTGTCTTCATCTATTGCCCTGTGTAACTCAGTCCATTTCAGAGGGTAAAATTAGGTTTCAGACAGGTGCCTTGTACCAATCTAAGTAGAATTGCTTTTCAGGAAACACTTGGAGAAATTAAGATCATTAAGCAACTAGGTTTTCAAGGGCTCTCTTGTTCAGTAGCAGGCCAAACCCAAAGAAAAGGTAAAGAGAGTAGATGTTGACTAACAAAAAATCTTAAAACAGGATTTGCAATTGGATCAGGAAGTTTGTGAGTAAAGTAACAGGGTTTCCTACTGGAAGTTGCTTTATTTTTTTATTTTATTTTATTTTATTTTATTTTATTTTATTTCGGTCAAGCTGTTCTTTATTTCACGGAGAAGCCGGGGGAGGCGGCTCAGTCTTTCTTGGCAGCAGCTTTCCTCATAGCGGCCAATACGTTGCTCAGCTCCTCCCGCTTCCTCTTGGCGCGGATGTGCGTCCCCACCCTTTTCTTGATAAACTTGAGGGCCCGTTTGTCCTTGGAGACCTTCAGTAACTCCATGGCGCGCCGCTCGTACGGGGCAAAGCCACACACCTCCCGAATCATGTCCCGCACGAACTTGGTGTGTTTCGTCAGACGCCCGCGGCGGCGGCTGTGCCTGGGCTTGCTCACGTTCTTGGTCACCTTGTGGCCCTTGTTGAGGCCCACGGCCATAGGGTAGCGTAGAGCCATGGAAGTTGCTTTAGAAAATAGTTTTTCATTTTCTGACATGACAAGTCCAAGGTTGGTTCAGAAGCTTAGCAAAGTTATCAAGGATCCAGTTACTTCCCATCTTTCTGACCTAGCATCCTCAGTGTCTTGGAAATGCCTCATTTCTAGTCTAAAATTAGTCAATGTAGGGTGGTTATCATAACCAATCACTGGCAAAAGACAATGGGATTACCATAATTGGCTTGTGCTAATTATCCTTTCCTGGGAATGGGTCCCTATTCCCTGAGCAAACTGCTGCCCAACCCAATAGTGGGGTTCTACTGACAAGAAAGAAGGCAGAAGTGACCGTTGGATAGGCAATCACTGTCTCTGCCACAGCAACAAAAAAATTTCTGTCTGGGGACAATTAAAAAATAGTTGAACTTGGTTTAAAAAACATCTCTTCATTGACTGCAATCTACACCAGATTTGGGAAATCAGTATGAGATGCTTCCAAACCAACATATTCTCTTCTTAAATGAGTTTATGACAATCTCAAGGGGGAAATAATCTAATTTTGCTACACATGTTGGAACAAGATTTAGGATGTAACTTGGGCTTCTGGTTTTCATATGAACAGATTGGTAGGCAGAATTTGCAGTAAATCTCAGTAAGAACTTGTTTTAAATTCTAGGAATGATGGGTATCCTCCATCTATTTGTCCTGCCATTAAAATAGGCTATATGCAAGTCCATGAACATCTGCTGTTTCTATATGGATTGAGCCTCTGATGGTCTCATAGGTTGAATGTCCAGCCTCTGAAAAAACTAGTTGGGCAGAGCCAAGATGTAGCTCAAGGATATGGTCAAGTCTTGGCTTTTCTGGAAGGAAAATTGTCTCCACACTCACCACACCTGTTTACAAACCAGAGCGTTGGCACTTCTTTCCTTCCCCACCTGTTTATGGTTCCAAGGAAAGTGACCGCCATGCTTCTGTGTAGGCATACAATGTAGGCTGTGCATAAATAGCACAGAGGGAACAAAGCATTGTGGGTGAACACAGGGCACCCTCATGACCCTCTGCTGGTCTAAATCCAAGAAGATGACCGTTAAAACAACAAACAGATGGTATCCAGGACAAATAACACCCTCATGTGAACTGCCCAAGGAGTCAGGGTCTAGCAGGAGGGAGTGGGCACCCGGCCAGCAAATGCTCTGTTAGATAACACAGCTGTGATTTCAACACCGAGAGGATCTGTTCACATTTAAAACTCAGAAATATCCCAGTGTTTCGCTAGAAAGTCTGTAACTGTAGAAAGCTGCTCATTTTTCCACACTCTTGCAAAAGCAGTGTTGGAGAAAACAAAAGTAGGAGAAGTGAAATTTCTTATTATTACAATAGTGTAATTTTTGCTAGGAACCTGGATGCCAAATCAAAAGGTTAAATGAAGCAAATTTTCCTTAGGCGTGGAGTTGACTGAAGCCCTAATAGGAGGAAACTTCCCTTATTGAGCTCAGAATTGGGTTCTGAAAAGAACCTGCCAGGCTGGTAGTTTTCCTCCTAGATCAAATCCCTTTACTCTCTACTGGGAAGGTGTACGGTCATATATGAAGAACTTTGTGCTGCGGTCCAAGACTAGAGCCCTCAGTTTTGTTTTGACACAAACTTAACCTCATTGGGTCCCTTCTTAAATTAGGACCCACTTGACAGGATTATTAAATATCAAATGAGATAAAGCATTTGAAATGTCAAGCATTTGGTTTGGCAAATAGGGTATTTTTATACATTATTCTCTGGTCATCCTCAAGACATCCTAGAAAAGGAGGAATAACAAAGTATAGTAATCTTACTCATCTGCCACCATCTTTGAACTGAGGGGACGGAGGCTGGTGGAAATTTTGGGGGCTGAAAGTCAACTTGCAAGTCAACAAAAGTGTATGAAGCTTGGCGATGTGTATTTCCTTGTGATTTCCTAAAACATCAAAATGTTAAGTAGTTTAACAAACCACTTAAATTTACACACACAAATACACCAGCATTACATAAAACTGGCATTTCCTGCAGCATTAGAATCAACATAAAAACTATCACTTTCCCTTTCAGACTGGGAGCAGCTGCTGGTCTAGAAATGTGGTGGACAGGACTCTACATCTCGATTTCTCCATCCTGAGACTGCTAAACCATTCCTGTCCAGTACCACAAAATGGAAAGGGAAGAGTGGGATACATCGGGAAGAGAGTTGAGGGGTAAAAAATTGAGTTTATGGCAACTTCATTCTTAAACTACACTTTTCCAAAGAAACAATGTTATCAATGAAGGTTCCGTATGGTTGAAATAAACTTAATTGTCATTTTAACATAGTAAGAGTTAACTTGGCTTCCTGGGCTTAAACTTAGGCACAACTTACAATGTTGTTTCTACAAGGAAATGTATTCTGAGTTCCAAACAACTAATTTATATTTGCACTTCAGGAGCACAACCCACTTGTAAATAAAATTGTAGTGATTGTTTTCTTCAGATATTTTAAATGACCCAAGCAAACAAAAGCTAAAATCCTGTGAACGGTTCATTTGCAAGATCATTAATTGAATGATATGTGCAAATCTATAGTGATTAAACTCATTTGCAAAATAAGCATTATGGTATTGACATTAGTGAAGATTTCAGATCAGAACTTGACCTGAGAGAAATTATGGGTAATTATCTCTGTACAGAATAACCAACATCCTTTTGAGTGTAAAATCATAAGTGTAAAGTATTAACAAATTAATCATCATGACAACTCCAAGAGGTATTATTATTTATATCCAATTTTAACAATAAAGAAACTGAGGCCAGGCGTGGTGGCTCATGCCTGTAATCCCAGCAGTTTGGTAGGACAAGGCAGACGGATCAACTGAGGCCAGGAGTTCAAGACCAGCCTGGCCAATATGGTGAAACCCCATCTCTACTAAAAATACAAAAATTAGCCTGGCATGGTGGTGCACTCCTGTAGTCCCAGCTACTAGGGAGGCTGAGGCAGGAGAATTGCTTGAACCCAGGAGGTGGAGGTTACAGTGAGCCAAGATTGCACTACTGCACTCCAGCCTGGGCAACAGAGCAAGACTCTGTCAAGAAAGAAAAGAAAAGAAAAGAAAAGAAAAGAAAAGAAAAGAAAAGAAAAGAAAAGAAAAGAAAAGAGAGAGAGAGAAAGAAAGAAAGAAAGAAGAGAGAGAGAGAAAGAAGAGAGACAGAGAGAAAGAAAAGAAAGAAAGAAAGAAAGAAAGAAAGAAAGAAAGAAAGAAAGAAAGAAAGAAAGAAAGAAAGAAAGAAAGAAAGAAAGAAAGAAAGAAAGGGAGGTACAGAGAATTAAGTAATTTGTCCAAGGTCAAATGGGACCCCAAGGCATTTTGACACCTTTCACTTTTAATGTCTACATTATATTTGTATTTGAAATATTTTGTATTTGGTTTTCCAAACCAAACTTCTTTAAATATATAACTTCCACTTTTTAGATACAGGCAGTACATGTGCAGGTTTGTTACATGGGTATATCTCATAAATGCTGAGGTTTGGGGTATGACCGATCCCATCATCAAAGTAGTGAGCATAGCACCCAATAGTTTTTCAGCTCTTGGTCCCCCATTTCTCCTTCCCCCATCTAGTAGTCCTCAGTGTCTATTGTTCCCATCTTTATGTCCATGTGTACCCAATATTTAGCTCCAACATAAAAGTGAGAACCTGTGGCATTTGGTTTCCTGAGTTAATTTGCTTAGGATAATGACCTCCAGTTGTATCCATGTTGCTGCAAAGTACATGATTTAATTTTTATTTATGGCATCATAGTACTCCATGGGGTATATGTAGCACATTTTCTATATCCAATCCACTATTGATGGGCACCTAGGTTGATTCCATGTCTTTGCTATTGTGAATAGTGCTGTAATGAATATAGGAGTGCATTTGTCTTTTTGGCAGAATGATTTATCTGCCTTTGGGTATATACCCAGTAATGGGATTGCTGGGTAGAATGGTAGTTCTATTTTAAGTTCTTTGAGAAATCTCCAAACCACTTTCCAGAGTGGCTGAATTAATTTGCATTCCCACCATCACTGTATAGGCATTCCCTTTTCACCACAACCTTGTCAGCATGTTAATTTTTGATGTTTTAATAATACCCATTCTGACTGGTGTGAGATGGTGTCTTATTGTGGTTTTGATTTGTATTTCTCTGATGATTGGTGATGTTGAGCATTTTTTCATGTTTGTTGGTCACCTGTATGTCTCCTTTTGAGAAGTGTCTGTTCATGCCCACTTTTTAATGGGGTTTCTTTGTTGAATTGCCAAAAAAGACTCTTTGAAAGGATTTACCTCTACATAAATAATGCTTATGTATTCAGTTAGTAGACAACTTTTAGTTAGTAGACAACTTTTAGCAGTTAAAATGTATAGCTAGTCCCATTTTACGTTTTTGAAATTAAATGTAAGGTAACCCAAATCAGATGCAGACAGCCTAGATATCTTCATTGCCATTGCACATAGAAAGTGGAAAAGCTACTTAATATCCCCTGAAAATCTATACTATCAGAATTATCCTGGAAAAGCCTGCTTCCAGAGAAGTGGCAGGATAAACAAGAAAGAGAATGGGCTTTGTATTTGCAAAGCTGAGGTCGAAACTCAACTCTGCTACTTCCTGGGCCAAATACTCTAAGCCTATTTTATCTTGTTTGATGAGATACTCTTCATTTTGCAAGGTTTCAGGGAGACACACAATTATCATTAGGCAAGATCTCCCCAGGCCTATGAGTGAGAAGTTTGACCTCTGTCTCTTACCTCACAAAGGTAAAAGCTTCAGCACACATGAAAATACCTTGTAAAATTTGAGACTTTCCATCCAGTATTTTAAGTAGTTGAGCCAAAGCTAAAGTGAGTAGTAGCATTAGATACATAGCTGGGCCTGCGGGTAGGATGGCAGCTTCAGGTCCTCAGACTTTTCAAATGAGAACAGCCAGGCTCTTCTGAAGCACTCAAGGCTCTCTTCTCTCCTCAGTGAATTAGCATACAACCCCTTCCCCTTCAAAGAGAAGACAGCTTATATGAACAGAAGCGGGAGAGCACATAACTCTCAACTACCAAGTAGTAGTTAACAATTTTAGGTACTTACTGTCCTCTTCAAAAATAATTGTATCCCCCTCCTTAACTACAGAAGAGAAATATGAAAAACATGCTAATGATCAGTGCAACTTCTGACTGTGGTGCAATAAACCTATGGCTTACAAGAACTCATCAGTTTATTTACTATTTAAATTTCTTTCATGACATACTGCCCACAGCGTGAAGGATTCTGGAAGAACCTGGAAATTCTAAAATAACAATTGGTGTTGAGTCATGCTAAAAGAAGTTAGAAACGTTTGCAGACTCAAACCAGTTGGAAGGTGGAAGAGGTCTCCCCTCCTTGAGTTAGGGGTCCCCAGGAAGAAGTGCCCTGACTTCTTCCCAGGTGCAAACAAATCTGTGAAAATTTAGTAGTCCCAACAAAATAAATAAACTGGGATCAAATGAGAAAAATCACAAATAAATCTCAAAGAAGGCAAGTGAGAGGGTGAGGGGAGGAGTGTCTTAAGAAATAGAAATCATGCTACATTTAAAGTTTGGTTTCTATTTCTTTCTTATTGAAGATGCAGTCCCCTTAGACTACCAGCAACTCCCAATAACACAAAGGTCCATTTCAGCTCTTATACAACATTTACGGTAAAAGAATCATCTCAACCAAGCTCCTCATTGTACAGATGAGAATCTGATTCCCAGATCTCGGAACTTGATTCATTTTCCCATATGATTTGTCAGCAGGGATCTCACTCATGACTCAACTGGTTTATAAGGTACTTCAAATTTGGAACAGTAGCATGTTTACTTTTCATCCCATATGCAGCTCAGCTCATAGCAGAACAAGTATTGTTATCTTGAGGAAAAGAATAATGTCTTGGCTGTCCACTTACAAGATTTTGAACAATTCTCTACAATTATAAAAATGGTCGAGACCAGCCTGGCCAGCATGATGAAACTCCATCTCTACTAAAAATACAAAAAAATTAGCCAGGCGTGGTGGCACATGCCTGTAGTCCCAGCTACCTGGGAGGCTGAGGCAGGAGAATGGCGTGAACCCGGGAGGCGGAGTTTGCAGTGAGCCGAGATCATGCCACTGCACTCCAGCCTAGCGACAGAGCAAGACTCCGTATCAAAAAAAAAAAAAAAAAAAAAAAGGCAAGTATCCAAGTAACAAGAGCAGCAGCTATGGCACACCTAGGAAAAAACGAAGAGATGCTTTCAAGGACCCATGACGCTACCCGGCAAAGCCTACACAGTGGAATCTTCCAGTCGCTGGAGACAGCCAATAAAGCTGATGGCTTAATCCCAACAATATCTGCTCGGGGTCATGACGCCCTTGAGCACATGGTGGCCCTGGGATGATTTATGATGAGGATATTGCACCAGACCTCAACCCCAAGCAACTGAAGAAACAAGAGGAAAGTCAGGATATCACTTTCAGCTGATGAATACTAAGTAGCTTAATATTATTGAAGCATTATCCAACAACAGAGGCCACCTTGCAAAGGACAACTTTTAAATATAAATGATGGTGCTTATCGAGGTTTGTGCATCGATCTGGACTGAAAGCCAGGAACAAATGATCTTTTACTAGCGCATGTCCTGGGAAACTTTTTTACCCTGATTCAAGGATGTAAGAACTTGTTCAAATGTTTTTGGATCTGACATGGCTCATAATGCCTGCATGCTTTCAAAACTCTGTTATCATCAATAAGCTAGGAAACACCACATACCTGTATCCTTGATGATGTGGTTTAATGGGGACACAGAATGTAGGAGGCACTGGGCTGGACATCTTATATTCCCACATACTCCTTATGACCTATATTCCAAATTGTGTCTTTTAATACAACTAAATATGCTAGGATCGTTTGTTTAAAGATCTGTATCATTTGTTCAAACATTTTTACTTATATAAGAGGCTGTTGTAGTTAGCAAGAAATAGTACCAATATTCGTAATACCTTTACACTTAGGAATCACTCTTACAGAAAACGAAGGTGACTATTTTATTAGAAAACAAAGGCTACATGTTAATACATCACCAGATACAAGAATGCATACCAAAGAGCTGTAAAAAATTGGTCTAAAAACAGAAAAAAGCACAATGACAGACACATGGTATAGCACACCTCTAGGAACCCTGCAGCCCTAATTGGAAATAAATACATACCCACACACACATATGTACAGGTTACATAAGCAAAGATGTCTAAAACAGATTGCAAGAGAAAGATAAACACTCCTACATGTATATGTGTGCCCGTTTTCCTTAAAAACACATAACATGCTTTTCCTTCATTTTACTCAGCTCTGAGAAATTCCTGATCCAAAACTATTTCATGCCTAATACTACAGATACAATATCATAAAGCAAAAGTCTACATTTTCCTAGGAGCTGTTAATTGGAAGTATAAAATGTGTTCTGCATTTTTTTTTTAGTGTAAAATGCACATACATTGTTATATAGTGCTTGTCATTTTAATTGTAACATATTACCAAAAAGCTTTATACACATAGCTTTATACTATTTACATTACAGTAGAGGAATGTCAATGCTACTAGGTGATCAGTGCTTCCAAACTTTTTCAATACTTACACATGGTAGATCTAAATAGTACAATATATTCAAGACTTCTAAGGAATTGTTTTCTCCTCGCTGATAAAGCTCTCCCTGGCTAAAGAAAAGTCCCTGTAGGCAGAGCCTTATCTATTTAATGACTGGCGCCTCCCAGGGGTACTGACACACAAAGTGTCTTCACTGGACCTTACAGTTCTCACTGCCCTTGGGCTCCAGTCCAACTTTGGGGTGGGGGGCGAGTCGGCCTCGCTTGACCCTCAGGCCCTCTCTGGGGCTGTCAGTCGGACTTCTCTCAGGAAGATTATTGACCAGGAGAGATTTCGTGGTGGGTTCTCGGAGGATGGTGTCTGAATCCACTGGGCTCTGCTGAGCAACCTTGACCTGCCACAAAACATCTCTGTTAGAGGTTCAATCACACTCACACTTCCACAACATGAAAAATAAAGCACTATGTCACTAAGTTTTAAATTAAGTTCTTCTTCTCTAGGAGTTATATATAATTGTAGTATTCCCTCTTCCCTGAGAACAGGCCCCATCTAACAGACAAGTCAGGAGGATATCAGGGACAATCTCTAACTAAAGTCATCAGACTTCCCATGGCACCTCTAATGGCAAAGACTATGTCCTATTTACCTACGTATCTCTGGTGCCCACAACATGCTTGACCACATGGTACACGTCCAGTGAATTCCTAAGTGAAAAACCTGCCTCCGTTGTCCTAACTAGCCATTCCTGTTGTTTAAAACAAGCATAACCCAAATGAGTAATACTACCTCCACAGGGTGGAAAATTTTAAAATGACTGAGGACCTGTTCAGGGTATTTTAATCATTCTCCCTTTGTGGCTGGTTGTTTCCATATTGAATTGGGACTAGAGCAGAAGGACAGCTATCTAACAATAAAGTCCAGAAGAATAAATCCCCTCTCAAACATCCTGCCTTTTAAGAGAAAAAGATATCTCAGAAAATTTGAAACTTTAAGTAGACGAGAGAGTGAGGTAACTGGTGAGTGAAGATTTGTTGAAATTGGGTCAGGCTCAGTGGCTCACATCTATAATCCCAGCTACTCAGGAGGCTGAGGCAGGAGGATCACTTGAGCCCAGGAGTTTGAGGCTACAGTGAGCCGCAACAGTGACACTGCACTCCAGCCTGGGGGACACAGCAAGATTTAAAAAAACAAACAAAAAAAAAATTGAAATTTATATAGTAGTGAAAAAAGGTACAGGGTCAAAAAAGAGAAAAAAGAGCAAGAAAAATGAAGTATAGGAAAGCTTCACCTAACCAAAGTTAAAGGCAAGAGTGGAAGATTCAAATAGGAAGATTTTTCAAAGAGAAAGGAGAAGGGCCTCTTGCATAATGGACACAAGGATCTGTGTCCAGCACAGACGCTGGGAAGTAACTACGTGACAGACACTCCCTCAGCAACTGACTTCCAGGGATCTCCTTCTGATGCGAGAAGAAAAGGGAATGAAAATTATTTTCCCATTTATATTCTTTCCATAGGAAGCATGTGGTTTGAAAAAGGCAGTTAAATACTTTTCATTACATGAAACATAGTAAATCCGGCCAACAGATCAAATCCCAGGAAAGCTCACTTCTCCCTCAGAGTGTGTCCAGGACACTGAAAAGACGCAGCCTTGGAAGGTCAGGACTTAATGGAAAATTACCATCCATGGAAAGTTGAAGGAAAAAAATAAAACAGAGTTTTGCTGGTACTTTTTTTTTTTTTTTTAAAGAGAAATAGTGATTCCAAAGACAAGGTTTCCCTGGAACCCACCAGATGTACAAGAAACAAATCTGTAGGTTTGCCATTTAAAAAGAGAAAAAGAGACAGATACCCCACAGGAAATAGAAAGTTTGAGCCTGTAAGACTCTTTATCCCAATCAAATGGCTAATGTCCACTCTTTTTGGCTTCTCCCCTCTAGACTCAATTTCTGATACTGAAGACACTGTAGTTGTGATCAGAATTTAGACTGTGGATTTGACTCTCCTGTTGGTTAGTTAACTTCAGAATGGTCTCTAACCAGACAAAGTCAAATTCACCAAGTATTTAATCTATTAAGATAGTACATCCTCCTAGAATAACACAAAGGAGGGAAAAAAATAGTGCATGCATGCATACTCTAATTGTCTTATAAATGATTCTGCAGTTGCAATAGGGAGAGGGCAAATATGCAGATAGTTCAGTGAAAATGACCCTCACAAGTAGGAAAAAAATGCAAGACCCCCACAAAACTAACATCCACCATCCATGATGGGCTCTACAGCTTACTGGCCGGTCCTCTGGGAACTGATAGCAAAGCCCAGGTTCAGGAGATCAGGTCTACGATTGCTGTCTCCCTTCTTCCCAACAAACGAGGGGTTCCTGAGCTTATCCATCCCAGTGACATAATAGAGAATGATCCTTACCTAATGTGCATTTTGCCCATTTTTTCCCCTTTGAACTTGTCAGATGTCACTAAAGGTCTTGCTAAACGACCTAGGAAACTGTCTCTCATCACCCAGCCAGTCACCTCAAAGGAGAACTCACAACCCTGAGTTTCTAAGCAACCGCTTTGGGAAATAATAACTTGTTCTAGATTTTTAAAACTAAGTGATGAAATACGCTTAACAGATGGGGCAGCAAGCATTTTACAGGGGACTCAGAGAAGGCTGAATTAAATTAAAAATTACTGGGCTAGGTTTTGAAGAGTTTGAATCTAATCACGAAGTCTCTTACAACTGCTCTCAAAAGGCCCCCCTCCACATTTGCAAGTGCACAACATTGCTTAGCAATTCATAACTGCTGGTGCCTACTGCATGTAGTTAATGCACTGAACAAAATCTACGGAAACCATGGTTACTACTCCCTACTCAGCAGATTCAACAGCAGTGAGGAGAGCAGGCCCCCTAGCGTGCAAAGCTCTTTTTCCTAGATAGTAAGTCTGAACGCCACATGCAAACTGCTTTTACCCTCAGTTCTTCACAAAAGAAAAAAAATGACTCGTGATGATTTCATAAGACCATTTCCTAGCATGCCTTTATAAACATCTATTAATACAATCACTTCAGGACATTCACAGTTCCATTCATTCAGTGAATATTTGTTGAATGTCAGACACTGCATTAGACATAAACTATAGATGTAATCAGTAACCTCACAGAACTCGGATTGCAAATCAGAAGACAGATATTTAAACAAGAGATTACAATAAAGTGAGTTACCTAAAAAGAGTGGAGGCACAGAGTACCAGCTGTATGTCATGGTTTTCTGTTCTAAGAGAGTCAGAAAAATACTTCATTTGACCTCCATAAGTGTGAGACAAATAGGAATGGATGTTACTTTTTACTGAGGTTTGGGAAAGGGTGGCTCCCAGTCGCCCTTCTAAGAAAATGGCATGGCCCATATCAGGACCCTAAACCTGACTCCTCCTGTATCCAGTATCCAGTAGATATCTTGTAGCTGATAGCTTTGGACAAGTTTGGTAGCTCCACTGTTTAGAGGCACTAGTTGCTTAAAGGAGAAGCTGTTCTCATGTTCATTGGAAAGTCAGTACATTCAGTATATTAAATATATATTCTCCAGTATATACTTCAGTATTTTGTTGTTGGCAGCATGCAAAAGTTAAATCCAAATGTGAGTGAGAGAGAGAATTTGGTAGGGGAGGGGAGAAAAAATTGCACAAAATGGTAGAATATTTCTAATAAGAGTAACAAATGGGTCCACTTCAGTGAAAGAAAATCTCAGATCATTCTTCTTCATACTTGAATAAAAATTTTATTATAATGTATTTATTATAATCATAATGTATATTATTCATTACTAAGTATAACTCCTTAATGCTTATAGCTCTTATACATCAACAAAAACAAATTTGCAAACCTGTTGTTGTGATGTTCAGATTAAGAAATCTAAATATATTGTACTCTTTAGATCGCCCACATGTAACCACCAATGTGTTCACATTTGGTATCCCAAATCCTAAGAACGTGTTTGCTCACTTATGAATTATCACATTACACAAATAGGGGTTATTACACTTTCAAAGCTTTGTTTTCTGGTTCAAGGTTATCAGATCGCATACTTGATCAAACTCTGACAAGTGAGCAATCAAGGTAAAATCACAGACTGTTCAAACTCTTTGAAGTTATTCCAGCAACTTCCAAAAATATTCCCCTAGTCCCCAGTCTGACAAACACTGGTATCGTAGAAAGATCAAGACTGTGGAGGTGAGAGGAAGAGGAAGCAGGGGTTCACACTGGGAGGTTAAATCTTTATGAGTCTCACGATTTTCACTCTTTTATAATACCACTTACTGTGAGACTTCAATAAAATGAGAAAGATAAATAAAATGCATATACTATGCATACTTAAATGGTAGCTGCTGGTATGGATCACAGTAACAGGAATAAAGATCTGTTAAGCAAATATTCTCTATGCTCTACATAACATCTTCTGGGACGTTGTAGGGTGCACAGAGGTCACTAAGATCCTTTTGATCCTCAACAATCAAAATAGAGAAAGAAATCCATAAACAGAGTTCCTTTCGTTAGATATCTATTGAAATATGTGCTTCCTTTTTTAAAAGAAAGTAAAGGATTAATAAAAACAATAAAAAATTCGCAGCTGGAGGCAGGTAAGTGAGAGTAAAGTTTGAAACTAATACCAGTGGCAAAAAGGAAAATTACCTCTTCAAATCCTTCATCAGTAACACCTGAAACTTTCTTAGAAATCCACCGAGTTTTTAATGTAACAATGCCATTTTCCGTCAAACTACGTATAAATGGCCTGTTGACTCAAGCATGAGATCATGTACCCTGATACTGTAATGCTCACCCGGTCACTTGCTCACTACTGACTGACTGACACCACACCAAGAAGGTCAGACTTTTTGAAAGGGCTCCTGAATCAGGGGGTGCAGTGTCCAATCCTCACCCAGGTAATACTGCAATTTTCTGGATCTCAAACAGTAGATGGATGTTGACGGTAGTTTACCTTTTGTGATCTGCTGCCACCAGCTGTTGGTTTGGAGGACTCTGCAAGATTTTCTTTGCCGAGACTCAGTGGGGATAG
This sequence comes from Macaca mulatta, assembly GCF_049350105.2. Taxonomy (NCBI): domain Eukaryota; kingdom Metazoa; phylum Chordata; class Mammalia; order Primates; family Cercopithecidae; genus Macaca; species Macaca mulatta. Next base: position 72,357,165 of record NC_133406.1, on the reverse strand, counting down.
CGCTAACTTCTGTGCAGCCAGGCGGGGGCTGGTCCGGGTTGCCATGGTTGTTCTCCGCAGGATATATGGGCTAGTCTTTCCTGTCGGGATGTCAGCAAACCCTAAGGGCAAAAAAGCTAACTGTCAGCACTGCTAGGTCCAATTCTATCTACAATGGAAAAGATATTCATTAGGTGGTTTTAACAAGGATAATGTAAACTCCAAAAAATACTTTGTCCTAGCCACTTTGGTCAATGGATTACACTTCACAGTTGCTCTGGGAGTCACCAAATTGAATCAAGTAACAAACAGGTTTTTTCTTATTAGAAACATAGAAAATAACAATGGGAAAAGAAGGGGAAAATAATACTACACAGAAAAAGTTTTTTCTGCTTCTATCTTCTACATGGATGTTTTCCTTTGCATTTTTCTAAGATCTAAAGAATGCCAGCAGGCCTTATCGTAAAATTGGGTTGGGGGAAAAAGGAGAGTACAATGCAAAAATAAAATATATATATAAAAGAAAGGCAAGTGCTTGTTTAAAGGGGGAAAATGTAAAATGGTAACAGCTACTTCAGGCGAGCACTCTAATGTAGGTGGGAGGAGAGAAACTGACCTTCCTAAAGGTGACTTCACCCTCACTCGGGTTGTCTCTTTCCACAAAAGAAAGTGACATGACTTTTGATGACCCAGGAAAGAAAGTCAATCCCAGGGATACTAAGAGTTAATGTATCAACACACACTCCAGAACTGCATTCAGGGCTAACTAAAGCAGCATTTGTTTTTGTTTTTCACACACTACATATAAAAATTACCAGTGAAAGATAGATAACTATTTTGGGGCTAGAGTTACTCAGAACAATGCTTTTCAAACCATCTATGGCACAGAATCAGTTTAGATATTTGGGGGCGGAAGGGGGTCAAAGAATTTCCAATCTGCTGTGGAATAATATTTTTGTATAATATAATGAGAACAAATCAATAGAAAAAATGATATGTGCTTGGATGTTACAAAAATATCAAGTTGCTATGAAAATTTCTAAAGTCCTACTTAATTACAATACATTGTTTCAATCAGGAACCAATAACAAACAGTTCCTAGACTGGCACCAGTCCTTGGGCCAGACTTGGGAGAAAACCAAGTTTAAAAAAACAAAACAACGTGTAGTCAGTGGCTCCAGCCAGGAGGCCAGCACCACAGGGTGGACCCTCCAGCTCACCTGCTAGCTAGGTCAGACATGACCAAAGGGTAGGAAACCCTGAAGGGCGTCCTTGATTTAACCATTTTTTTCAGCATTCAAATAACAAATTCTAAAGAGATTTTAGACAGTCATTTTACCAATCTACCAGCTCTTTTGTTAATATGACACAAATAATGAGATCCCCGAGGAAAATATATGCCTCATCCATTTAAAAGCAGACTATTGTTTATGAACATCAATGAGATTATTGCACAATAATGTAAAAAAGCAAATACTTTTGTCTTTTTATATGTGAACCATTACATGGAATTTCAAAAGAACACAAATAATTTTGTTTTAAAATTAGGCATACCTTTCTTTACAACTTCGGGAAGTCCCTCTGGCTCAAACTGAGTACCTTCTGTGTCTTCTGCAGGGTGAATACCACTCATGACTGCTTTCTTGCTTTTTTTAGAAAAGGTCTCTGGAGTAGAAGGTGTTGGTCCTCTACCATTCTCCCATATCCCACTGGACCTTTGCCTCTTGCCTGAAGCTTTTTTCTGGCCAGATGATAACCTCTTTTCAGCAGCAGAAAGGATTGGAGATGGTCCTGGAACAACTGGATCTAGCAAAGGAGACCCTCGGGAATCTGGTTTAGATTGCTGTGAACAGAGATGGGCCACTTGTGTCTCTAACATCTCTTTAGCTTTCTCTAACTTTTCGTGGCTTATAAGCAAGGAACAGTACTTATCCAAGTATTCGTCTGCCTCCTTGGTTTTTTCTTCAAGAGCCTCTTTTAGTTCTTTGATCTCAGTAGTTAATTCATCGACCTTGATATCCATAACAGTACCTGTCCAAAGTAAAGCAACACATCATGTGTGACTTGATGCTTCTCTAGTTAACAATGGGCATCGTGAAGCAGATAATCTTAGACGTGTTCTTTCTTTGATTTTTTTGAAGAGGTAGGGGAGATATATCAGTATATGTTCTTATAGTTCAAACAACTCTTGTTTGGGAGGTATCATATCACATCAATGTATTCTAGGCCTGTGACATTCCTTGGGACAGCTTAAATAAAACCCACCAAAATCTCAAACTCGTATTTCAGTCAACTCACTAAACTTTCTTGTAACGCCAGTTATGTGCAATCAAATAAATCCATTTTTTACATCCTTATTTTCCCCAGTCCATTCTGTCTACCATAAGTGGATGAACAGAAGTCAGTAAAGATTATGAAGCTTCTGTTGTATGGCTTTGGGAGACAAGATTCTAACAAATGATCAGGCAAATTCCAAAAAACCTCTGAAAGTATTTGAAGACAAGGCAGGGTCTGACGAAGAAGGGTTTAGGGGAACACTATAAAGGTGGGAATCTTGGTCAACTTGTAGCTGCCGTGGGTGTTATTAAATCCATTAGAAAAATCCCCTGAAGCCCCAATCTACCCTGAGCACTGTTTCCAACAGGGAAGACTGTTGACCCACACCCTACCATGCTACAGACCAGGGAAGCCAGTCAGATTATGCTTGTCATCATCTATCCACACAGTAAGCACATGGCACTCCAGGGGCATAAGTGGATAAAAGTGACAATGAGAGTTATCATTTCTTTCCTTTTCTATTTTCCCACACAACTAAAAATATGCCTCCCACCCTTACCTGTTCCCTTTAGTTGACCCATACAATGGACTGAGGATAACCAGAATCAGCTATTTATAAATTACCAAAGCCAACTCTGATGCCAATCTTTTGACAAAGAAACCACGCAGCTGAACATCAACATGAAAAACTCTTCTTAGAATGGCTCATGAGGAAAAAGTACCACCAGGGTTTTTTTGCATGTTTTACAGAACAGAAGATGCGATAATTCTATTTCAAAATGGCTTCATTCAGGTCAAGCATGGTGGCTCCTGCCTGTAATCCCAGCACTTTGGGAGGCCGAGGTGGGCAGATTGCTTGAGCCTAGAAATTCAAGACCAGCCTGGGCAACATGGAAAAACCTTGTCTCTACAAAAAAATACAAAAATTAGTCGGGCGTGGTGGCGCCTGCCTACATATCTCCAGCTACTCGGGAGGCTGAGGTGAGAGGATCCCTTGGAGGTCGAGGCGCCATGAGCCATAATGGCACCACTGCACTCCCGTCTGGGTGACACAGCAAGATCCTGTCTCAAAACCAAAACAAAAAAAGGCTTCATTCTGAGTTCTATAATGATCCCAAGATAAGCACAAAATTCAGAAATTGGAAAATGGATTAATGGTAAAAAATCAGCACTCAGTAATAGAACACAGCACTAAAAATAGTTCCTAAGCACGCACACCATGTGTTATTCCACTATTGGAAAAGAGTGCTGGCTAGCTGATGTGCCCCAGTTAACACCCACCTGTTTTCTGCTTCTCCTGTGCAGCTTGAAGTTTAGATAGTTCTTTCTGCAATATCTCCTTTTCCTCTTCCAGTTGTTTACAGGATTTGATCAACAACTTTATTTTCCCCTGGGCACGTTCATTTTCCTTCTTCAACTGATTTACATATTTCAGATTGTCCATCTACAAAATGAAAGTAATTCCATTTAAAAACTTGAATTTCTTTTTATAAGTATATGGAAAAATAATTATGAGATATAAGATTCATATATTGTAAATTTAAGAATTATTAGATTCAATACAAAACATCTAAAGATGCGCAAAACCATTCACCTTCTCTACTCAGTTTCCTAAGTCTCCCCAGCTGAGAATGTGGTTTTGTCATTCTCTTTCTTAGTATCACAAGTATAAACTATGGTTCCTGAGATGTCTATACTAAGTGCCCATTATGTCTATATTTATCCAGTGGGAATCACACTGGATTACTGGGCAGGGGAGACAAGGAACACATTCTTGGTGGGTCCAAAATTCTCAATGAGACAATTGTGTTCCCATTTGTAATCGCACTGTTACAGTTTCAATACCTGCCTTGGTATTTGTTTTAGCTATACCACGTGAAGGCCAAATGATATTAGAGCTCACTATACAAATTTAGATTGTATTATGGCTTGAGTAGAAAGACAATAGAATGGTGGGAGAATTGTGTCCTCATATACTTCTCAGTGGTACAAGTTCATATTCTTATTCATAATTCCCAAATCAAAAAAAGAGCTATGAAAATGATTTAGAGGCAAAACCCAACCTGAACAGATATTAAAGGTGTTTACAGTCTTTATTAATTTATTTATTTATTTATTTTTAAGACAAGATCTCCCTCTGTCACCTAGACTGGAGTGCAGTGGCACCATCATGGCTCACTGCATGACCTCCTGGGCTCAAGCAATCCTCCCACTTCAGTCTCCCACGTATCTGGGACTATAGGTATATGCTATCACAACCATTTTTTTTTTCTTTTAGAGATGGGGTCTCACTATGTTGCCCAGGCTGGTCTCAAATTCCTGGCCTCAAGTGATCCTCCTGCCCTGGCCCCCCAAAGTGCTGGGATTCTAGGCATGAGTCATCACAGCTGGCCCAGTACGTATAGCCTCTATTTATCCTGCCTTGTGAGACTATCCACACATTTTGCTGCAGAAATATGAATTTGATTATGCAATATTATAGCAGATCCCACTGGGATATTATATATGGCATATGCATTATATTATGTAATATATTTTAAAATGCAGAATTCTAAAACCATCTGATATGGCATCATGAATTTCCTAAGAACGACCAAACAGCAGTAGGAGGAGGAAAGGGAATGGGGATGGGGGATGGAGAAGAACCCAGTACCATATTCGTATTGCAAGTAGTTGTTAGAGCTTGGATCTCATCTTTATATTTCATCTTGAAATTATTTATTAGTAACGATGCAGTAAACCTTACCCTTTCAGAACTCGCTACTTCTGATTCCAATCACAAATGAATTAAAGACCCATTTAATTCTATTTCAACAGTGCTACTTATTTCTATTATTAAGCCCAGCATCTCATTTTGTACCAGAAGAACATCATTAATTATTAATGTGATTTTGAATTTTACTACTTTGTATTTAATTGATAAATTTCCTTTACCTTGATAGTTGTATGAGAGCCATAAACATAATAAATTTATACCTAGTTTTCTGTTTGTATATATTCAATTAATGTCAAAATTTTAAAAATATAATCGTCTTCTAAGTAAAACCTTTGCTGGAAGATATTTATTACCCAGGTTCACTATTACACACTGTGGGTATTCATCTTACAAAAAATATCTGTAGGAATCAAAACACCTCCTTTTCCAGGTAGAATTATAGTGGTACCATCTTGAGACTAGCAATCCTGAGATTAGGGTTCACCTTCACTCTTCCTTAAAAAAAAAAAGCTCTATGATCCTTGCATGAAGAGGAAGAGAAAAATATCCACACATGTCTGCCTGACCAAGGTGCTCTGCCACACTTCGATCTCACCATAAGCCACAGGAGGGTGAATATGGTGACAGTGAAGTTGGAAGACAGCTCGTTCAAGACTTTGGAATTGCCCATCGGACTGTTTTCTATAGCTTAAGAGGCCTGCCCTCATCTGCTGTGTGGCTGCATCTTCAAATCTATCTCAAGAAGTCTTTAACATCCTCTAGTTTGAGAGGATGCATGAGGCAACGGATAGCTTATTCAAGCTATGAGACTGTAGATCACCCACTGATTTTTTTTTTAAGATAACTCAGCAGGGAACTGATGAATGACATTATTTTTGACTACCAAAAATTTTCATAAAATGAAAATGAAAATATTTAATGCAATACCATTAAAATCACTACCACCTGTATAAACCATTCAAAATCATAAAGCAAAGAAAAGTGAACACACCTTGGTTTTCTTCAATTCCTCCAAAGCCTCAGTAGTAGCTTTCAATGAATTATTGAGCTCTTCTTTACTAGACTTTAAAAGGTCCATCTCCAACTTCTGTGAAGTGAGACATTCTTCTTTAGAAGTCAATTTCTCTCGATATGTATGGATTTCTATTTCATACTAGAGCAAAACAAATGAACAACAACAACAAAAAAAAACGTTACTTTAGCCAGTAGGCACAGCCAAAAAAACAAAATTGTAAGAAAAACAAAAAACGGCCGGGCACTGTGGCTCACGCCTGTAATCCTAGCACTTTGGGAGGCCAAGGTGGGCAGATCACGAGGTCAGGAGTTCAAGACTAGCCTGGCCAACACGGTGAAACTCCGTCTCTACTAAAAATACAGAAATTAGCTGGGCGTGGTGGCGGGCGCCTGTAATCCCAGCTACTCAGGAGGCTAAGACAGGAGAATTGCTTGAACCCAGGAGGCGGAGGCTACAGTGAGCCAAGATTGTGCCACTGCACTGTAGCCTGGGCGAAAGAGCGAGACTCAGTCTCAAAAAAAAAAAGAAAAACAAACAAAAAACCCCTGCCTTTCCAAGGACTATTTTGACTTTGCAACTCTCCTATTATTCTACTCCAAAATGGAAATAATACCTTTTTAAAAAATCAACTGGGCCGGGCACTGTGGCTCACACCTGTAATCCCAGCACTTTGGGAGGCCGAGGCGGGCGGATCACGAGGTCAGGAGATCAAGACCATCCTGGCTAACACGGTGAAACCCCATCTTTACTAAAAATACAAAAAATTAGCCGGGCATGGAGGTGGGCGCCTGTAGTCCCAGCTACTCAGGAGGCTGAGGCAGGAGAATGGTGTGAACCCGGGAGGCGGAGTTTGCAGTGAGCCGAGATCGTGCCACTGCACTCCAGCCTAGGCAACAGAGCGAGACTCCATCTCAAAAAAAAAAAAAAAAAAATCAACTGATATAAGAGGGACCTGGGGAAAAGATCGTGAAGTTAATATGAGACCTTTTATAAAATTATATAGCACAGTAATAACCCAGAATATTTACTTTTTTGGGGAAAAAAAAAAGCCTTACCATGATCAATACACTCTCCAGCTCCCCCAGTAACCAAACCCCACATTTCACCTGTTTGTTTGTGTCCAAAAGCAAAGCCTGATGTTTCTTTTCAGCTTCATGAAGCAGTAGCTGATATTCAGCTATTTCCTCTCTCACTTTCCCTTCCTTTTCCACCTGGTCCTTCTGCATGCAATCCAGGCTCTTCTTCAATTCACTATTTTCCAGTGTGAGCTCCTTCAATTGATCCTAAACAGAAAAATAATAATGAAATCATAATAGCACTTCCTCACAATTAAGAACCTGGAAATATTTTTAGGAAATAACGAGTACTGTGTGGAAAAAAAATTGTTTATGGGCAAGATAAAATCTGTACAGGGCCGGGCGCGGTGGCTCAAGCCTGTAATCCCAGCACTTTGGGAGGCCGAGACGGGTGGATCACGAGGTCAGGAGATCGAGACCATCCTGGATAACACGGTGAAACCCCGTCTCTACTAAGAAATACAAAAAACTAGCCGGGCGAGGTGGCGGGCGCCTGTAGTCCCAGCTACTCTGGAGGCTGAGGCAGGAGAATGGCGTGAACCCGGGAGGCGGAGCTTGCAGTGAGCTGAGATCCGGCCACTGCACTCCAGCCTGGGCTACAGAGCGAGACTCCGTCTCAAAAAAAAAAAAAAAAAAATCTGTACAGAATAGTGTTATAATTCTTAGCAATGTATTCACTTTTAATTGTGACTTCACCTCCAATGGTACTTTCCTCTGCTCCAGCCCAACCACTTCGCTAGGTCATATTCAGAGACCACAGAAACCCTGAAACCTTGAATTCAAATAAACCACTCTGGGATCACATCTTCCAATGCTTCCAGCCTTGTTTATTAAAGTACTTCCATTGCAATAATTCCTGACCTCATCAACAGAACCACTACCATCTTCATACCAAATCCCCTCTGGCCTTGCATTTTCTTCCTTGACCAGCTCAGACCCCAGTTCTGTCACTGTAAGAATTTCCTGCCAAATATCCTCCAATCTTTTGCCCCATCCCTTCACTGTGAAGAACTGGCCAGATTCCAACCCTGGAAGCATTTGTCTTCTCCATGCCTGACCCCGAGCAGCTGTCTCTGTATGTTTCTGTATGTGTGGTGTCTACTTCCTCATCTTCAATTATTCAACCTGCTCCAATCGATTCGTCCCAGCTTTTCCTAAAAATGCTTTTCATGGCATCATCAACCTCCATGCTATAAATTAAAGGCTCGCTCTTCTGAGCTCATCTCAATCAACCTCTAAGTAGTATCTGGGGCTGCTGACCACTCCTTCCTTTTGTTGTTGCTGTTGTTGTTGTGATTGTTGCTGTTGCTGTTGTTGTTGTTTGGTTGGTTAGTTTGGCTTAGTTTTCTTGAGACAGGGTCTCACTCTGTTGCCCAAGCTGGAGTGCAGTGGCACAATCATGGCTCGCTGCAGCCTCAGTCTCCAGGGCTCAGGTGATCCCCCACCTCAGCCTCCCAAGAATGCACCACCACGTCTGGCTAATTTTTTTGTATTTTTTGTATAGACAGAGTTTTGCCACGTTGCCCAGACTGGTCTTGAACTTCTGGACTCAAGCTATTAGCCCACCTCAGCCTCCCAAAATGCTGGGATTACAGGCATGACCCACTATACCCAGACACTCCCTCCCTCTTGAGACACTCCTTCCTCTTGATTTCCAGAACATGACACCTCCCTGGTTTGCCTCATCAAGCCTTCTCTCTGTTTTCTTTGCTGGCTCTTCTTCCTCCATCTCACCTTGTGTGCTAGAGTTCCTTCAGGCTAGGCCCTTAAGCCACCTTCTCTTCTCCATCATTTTCTACCATTCCCGTAATTTCTAAACACTCCCTATATGTTGAACTAGCCAAGTGAATATTCCCACCCCAAATCTTTCCTACCCTCTCCATATCCTTCCTACCCCTCCAATCTTTGTGCATGTTATTTTCCATCTGGCTCCAGCCACAATGGTTTACTTTCAATTTCTAAAAAACATACAAAGATCGTTCTAGTCTCAGAGCTTTGACCACACTGCTCTCTAGACCTAGAAGGCTCCCCACTCTGCCTGTTTGTTGCCTAGCTGACTCGTCATCTTGCAGGTGACATCTGCTGACCACCCTATCTAAATCTGCTGACCACCCTATCTAAATTAGGTTGTTTCCTACCCTGATCCCCACATCCCAATTATTCCACAGCAAAGAATCTTATTTGTTTCATTTATAGTATTTATCCGCTTATGATTGTTACATGTTGCCTATTTCATGATTTAATATGTGTCTAGACTCTAAGCTATACCAGTGCAGGAAATACAGGATAGTTATGGTTCAGCAGTCTATCCCCTGACCTTACTAGCACTTATTATTTACAGAATGAATAAATGAATGAATAAAGCCAATGCAAACTAACACACTCATATGTATGGGCCTGAGGCCAAACTACTCCTCTCAGTAGTGCTTACACATGAAATACAATAATGACGCACTTGGGAGACTCCCAAGCTACTCAACACCAAAAGAGATTTCAGCAGACGCAATACACAAATAGCATTCGGAGGAACTCCTTCCATGCAGTATGGCCAGAATATTCTCTAAGTCCATTCCTGAGATTCAATGCCAAAACCTTTTTTCATAAATACTATATTTAAAGAAAACAACAAATTTCTCCAACTCTTTATACAGAATATTACATATATCATTTCAAATTTCTGTCATTATTCAGGGTCGCAATCATGACTATCTTATTTTGCTGTTCTTTACTACTCAGGAATGAAGCTGCATGAGGACTAAACAGCTATAGGGAAGTTTATAATTTAATCAGGTATGACAAACAGGTTTCATTTCATCTGCCAGCTCTCCCTGCATGGTAGCAGCTACCCAGGACACAGTGTTAGGAGACTCAGGAGAAAGGGAGGGTATGAATTAGCAATATCTGCTATGGAAATGGCATTGGGCAGTGGCAGCCCAAGTGCTATAGATGTGCCACATTAACCCTGCCTAAAACTGTGACTTTAGTTCTGTTACTCTGCTAGTTCTTAGCAGATCAATGAATGTGTTTCTAGCAACATTCTAGCCTGTAATCTGTAGCAAGCTAGGAGAGCAGATAAACTTGTTGAAAGCAGCATGAGATCTACTTCTGATGTGCATTAATGTGGTACAAGGGTCCTCTTCTATGAAAACGTATTTGGGCTCTGAGACAGATATTTTCATGTGTTCAGAGGCTTCTCATGACTCCTTGTGGGCTCATGATAGTGCTGGATGGTAGAGATTACTACAAATCTGATTATGACATAAGCACAGGGTTATTTTTTTCAAGAGCTAAAAATAGGTAAACTACAGAAGGTCTTACAGAAACCAACAAGGAGAGTGCGCACAACGAATTAACACATCATAACATTTGTCACAAAAAACTTACTTTGCTGCTCTTTATTTCTTCCAACAGTAACTGTAACTCTCCAGTTAGCCTATTTTTCTCTCCACTGAGTTCTTCTTGCAGCTCTGCTGTTTTCTGTGCCATCTCATGCATTTCCCTCTGCAGCTCAGTTTCCTTTGCAGTCATTGTGTTTACCTGAAATTTCATCTTTCATTAGAATCTGCTTTTTGGTGGTGTGTTTTGATCAGATTAATCACTCTGATACAACATATCTGTGCCATTTATTAGCCTTCAATCATAAAATGGAAGTTGGCTAATGCCCCCTTTACTAATCCACTCAACTCAACATGCTCAAAACCTACTGGTAAGTTTACCTTTTCTTCCCAGAAAAGATTTAATAGAAGAATAGCAATAAGGGAAGGAATGACAAGGAAAGATAATGTTGCTAAGTCTTAAAATCTTTCACAAAGGTATTAATTTGAATCAAACTTAAACATCAGAGATTATCATACCAGGCAGTATCTTGGTTTATCAGTTCTTGGATCTCTACTAATCCCCCAGTGCCATACTAATCTGCGAGAAACATGCTTATGATTAGTGAAAAACAGTTAAAAAACCTACTGTTTGCATTTGCCCCTTGAAGTGAAATAGCGTGGTATGGTTTGTCTCATCATCTCTATACTAATCGCCATCTCTTGCAAGGTATACAAAACCCCGAAATTCTCAGAAAATACAGGGTGGAGATGAATTGCATTTTCTAGATACTCCTTTTTTTCCTTTAATATTTGTTCAGCAAAAATTAAATGTGACAAAATCACTTTCCTAGATCACTAAGTAAGCTCACTGGGCCAAAACTTAATTTTTCTTTAATAATTGAGCCTCTTGATGGCAGATCTTCCCTTTAATCACCAACTAACACAATAGAAGGCTGCACAAAGACAAGGTATAAAAGAGGGACTGAAAGCACGAAATCCCCAAGATGCACCCCAGAAGCCATGAGTGCTCTGTTGCTTATAAATCTATCAGTATCTTGGCCGGGCACGGTGGCTCAAGCCTGTAATCCCAGCACTTTGGGAGGCCGAGACGGGCGGATCACGAGGTCAGGAGATCGAGACCATCCTGGCTAACACGGTGAAACCCCGTCTCTACTAAAAAAAAATACAAAAAACTAGCCAGGCGAGGTGGCGGGCGCCTGTAGTCCCAGCTACTCGGGAGGCTGAGGCAGGAGAATGGCGTAAACCCGGGAGGTGGAGCTTGCAGTGAGCTGAGATCCGGCCACTGCACTCCAGCCTGGGCGACAGAGCAGACTCCGTCTCAAAAAAAAAAAAAAAAAAAAAAAAAAAAAAAAAAAAAAAAAAAAAAAATCTATCAGTATCTTTAAAAGTGCTTTGTCCCAAAGGCAAAAAAGACACAGTAAGGCAGGCAGATCCTTTCTGATCCTAGATAATGTCTGTTACACTCTCTATAGCAGTGAGTCTCAACTGGGTAGGGGGAGGCCAGTATTCTGATGTACTCTAAGAAAGGGAAATATAATTAGAACAAGAAACTGTGCATAAACCAAAGCTTTGCCCATATGTAGGTGCCACATTAAAAACCTGGTCCAATCCATGAACATGTCCCAAAGAATCAGCCAGAATAGTCACTACTGCCAGAGCCCAGTCAATGTTTCTGCAATTCAAGACCCAGTCAACATAAAGCCTTTACAAAGTTTGGCCCAATATAGTAGACACTGTCTAGAAGTAAATATAATTCACAGTGTCTAGAAGTAAATATGGTTTCCTCCCTCATGACTACATATTTAAACATAAACAGATAGAGCCACTTACTTTTTCAACAAAGGATATTTTGTCCATTTTTGTCAATTCAAGCTCATTCTCTAGATTCTTGTAAGAACTCTGCAGCACTTCTAATGTGTCCTGCAAAGAGGTATTTTTGGATTGTAGCACTTGGATCTTCTGCTCCAATTCCACTGTCAGATTTCCCAGTTCTAAGTTTTGCTTCTTCCAAAATTGGTGCTCTCCTTCCACCTGGGACAGTTTAGAGACGAGCTGCTCTTGGTCTTGAATTTGATTTTTAAGTCTACTGATTTCTTCATCCTTCTTCTCTAGTTTCTGCTTGCCATCTTCTACTTCTTGAATGAGGCCATTCACCGAAGACTGCAAAACAATATTATTATTTTTGGCCTCATCAAGACCTTGTAGCAACTGAGCCTTCTCAAGTTCAAGACAATCTACTTGACTACTAAGATTCTGCTCTTTGGCCTTACAGGCCTCTTGGTCATTATGCAGGGCTGTCACTCTCTCATGGAGCTCTTTTAATTGTGTTTGAAGCATCTCCATGGCAGTGTTTGATTTTTCTTTCATCTGTACTTTCTCTTGCTCTTTTTCTCGCAAAATATTTTCAAATGATGAATTTATTATTTCTAATTCAGATATTCGTTCTTGTTCTTTTTGTAATTTGTTTGTCAGGTTTTCTTTTTCTGACCTTACAGTAGCAAGATCTAATTCCAGATCTCTCAGACTTTGGGTCATCCCTTCTATTTTTGCTTTTAGGGTCTCTACCTCTCCTTTGGAATTCTCTGCCTCAAGAGCTGCATGCTCTTGGTTTTTCCCAGCTATCTCTAGCTCTCTTTCAAGATTCTCCACTCTACTCTTAAGTAAATCTGCATGATGCTCACTTTCCTTCAGTTGTTCTAAGACACAGAGCTGCTTCTTTTCATCAGTTTCTAGGCGGGCTCTCAGCTTTTCAATGCTATTTCTCAGCTGATGTGCTTCCTCTACTGACGGGTCTAGACTCTGTTCTGTGGCCTTCATAGTTTCTTGGTCACCACACAAGGCTGCTACTGCCTCATTTAGCTCTTTTAACTGATTCTGAAGCATCTCCACTGCAGTTTTAGATTCTTCTTTGATCTGTATCTCCGCTTGCTCCTTTTCTTCTAATAGACTTTTAACTGAAGCGAGTAACTTGTCTAGTTCTGACACTTGACCTTGTTTGTCTTGTATTTGTTTTGTCAGATTTTCTTTTTCAGACCTTAATGTGACAAGGTCTAATTCGAAAACTTTCAGGCTTCTGGCCATCCCTTCTATTTGTGTTTTTAGAGTCTCTACTTCTGCTTTGGAATTCTCGGCATCAAGAATCACTAGCTCCTGGTTTTCTTCTGACATCTGCAATTCCCTTTCAAGGTTCTCAACTTTATCCTTAAGTGAATCATTCTCCCGCTCGCGTTCTTTCAGTTTCTCTGCGACATGCAGCTGCTTCCTTTCATCGGCCTCAATGCGAACTCTCAGTTTCTCGATGCCTCTTCTCAGCTGATGCACTTCCTCCTGTGTTGAGCTCAGCCTCAACGCGAACTCACCTTTCTCCACCAGTGCGGCCTCCAAGGCCTTGGAGACGTTCAGCTTTTCATAATCTGATTCATTCAGTCTGGCCTGCAGGCTTTCAGATTCCTTGACAAGCAATTCTTTCTCTTTATTCAGTTGTGCAATTTGGTTTTCCAGCTCACATTTTGTCAAAGACAGTGCCTGTGAGTCCTTTTCCAAACTCTGCAGCTTTTCCTGGAGATGAGTTTTATCTTTTAACAGCTCACTCACATCAGAGGACAAAGTCTGAAGGAGTTCTGTCTTTTCCTTCACCTTTGCCTCTGCCACCTGAATGCAATGGAGATACTCACTTCGATGAGACTCAAGCTCTTGTGTTTTCTCCTTCATTTTTTCAGACAACTGATCCAGTTCCATGATTTTTTTTGACATAGTATCTAATTCTCCACGAAGCTGGTTTCTCTCACTTGTGACCACTGAGAGTTCTTCTTCAAGGCAGACAATAACCTTCTGATTATTTTCATTGTCTTTTTCTAAACATAGCTTCTCTGTTTGAACTATCTCTAAGTCAGCCTCCAGGGAGAGGGCTTGATGCTCAATGTTAGCTTTCTCAGATCTGATGCTACTCAGCTCATTTTCTACATCAAGAAATCTCTCTTTCCAGCTGTCATTCACCTTGGCTACATTATCTTCGATATCTTCATGTGATGATTTATCTGCATGCATTTCTAAGTTAGAATTGAGGCCTTCAGAACTTTCTACTCTCTGGAGTAACTCCTGGTTATCACAAGAAAAATATTCCAATTTTTCACTTAAATCTGAGTTTTCTTTCTTAAGTTCCCCAACTAGTTTTTCTAATTCTATGCATGCTTCAATTTTGGTCATTAGTTGTACCTCCTGTAAATGGAGCTTTGAGTCTAATTCTTTCATTTCATTTAGCAAATTTTCAACTTTTCTGTCACGTTCCTCTATCACATGAAGTAATCTCAAATTCTCATTTGATGTCTCTTTTACCCGCAGTTGAAGATTTTGGATATTTTCCTGATTCCCCAGGATATCCATAGGTACCGAAGCATTAGCACCAGAAAATGACAATTCAGAAATGCATTCTGAAGAGCCCTGGGATTTGTCTTCTCCTGGAGTCTTACAATTGGTATCTTGGGACTGTTCCCCAGAGCATTCTCCCGTGAGTTTCACTGCACCAGTCTCAGTTATTTTCTCAATGTCTAGACGGAGGTCCTGCTGAACATCTTTATCACAAATCTGATGAACATCATGTTTTGGTGTTCTTTCTGTAGTTTCTGAAGTATTTTCTTTTGATATGTCACAGCTCTCATTTCGGCCTTGAATAGCCTGTAATTATTATAACAAGCATGCATTTTATTTTTCAAAAAGACTCAAAATACAATAGACTTAGTTATTACTTTTTAGAAACTGATGCATGGCCTCTGCTAAACACATCTCTTCAAGTGGTGTATTTCCCACTACATCTTCCTCTCTTCATTCAAATGTTCAATATAAATAAACATTCAGTAGGTGGCCCCTATGGGCAAGACACTGGGGTTAGGCATTTATCTTGAAGACAAACCGTTCGGCTCAATTATAATTTGTAATGTATTTAAATTTCATATTTTCTTCCTTGCTAAGAATATTCAGGTAGCCTAAATATGAAATCTCTTTGTAATTATTAAGTAAGAGGCTAACAAAATGCTGTTTCCACCTTCAGTATTTATGATATTCTTTAATAAGGCAGTAAAGTTTCATAATCAGATTCCTAGTCTAAGGACTTAATCCCCAATCCAGCACTTACTCTATATTATTGGATAAATTACATATTTGAGCCTCACTTTCCTCTCACCTGTAAACTGGGGATCTGCCGTTGTGCCTACTCCTGCCATCACCTCACCATGACCTGCCTTCTCTACCTCACAGAGATAGACAGAGGGAATCAAGTGACATGCATACACTACATAGCATTACTAATTCAGCTAGCAGGCTAGAAAGGACAAAGTTACAAGCAATTAAACAAATACGTATTCAATTTTTTAAAAGTCCTTTTAAATGACTTACACCAAATCATATTTTTGTACTATAGTAAATTGTTAGAGAGAAAACTGTTTAGTAATACATAAACAATCTCCTGTATTTAGTTCCATGACGATAATGCTGTAACATCAAAAATATTCTGAAAAGTGCTAGAGATTAAAAATTTACATCATATTACCATTCGCAAGTTCTTAATTAAGTATACTTTATTAATGCACAAAGGGTGGAAACACATATTCTAAAGACTTTCTGACTCCATAATTTTCTCCAGACTTTAAAAACATCTTTAGTAATATTCTATATAACGCTAGGTAAATCTAATCACTATAGAGATTTATTCCTCAAATAAAGTTTACTCATTTTCCTAAAGTTCTGGTTTATTTTGAAAACATTTTGGTGTATTTTATTTCCTTAAGCCCTAAAAATATTTGAACTTACGTTTAATGTACATTTCAATTAGACAAACACTTACGGAGTGTCTACTAGTCATGTAAACCAAGAAACGGCATTTAAATCCCAGGTACTTACATCTTCTGTGTCGATGCCAAGCAAAGACCGAGAACTTAAGTCCAGACCTTGTAGCTGGAGTCGTGCTACTTCCAGCTCAAGTGACAGTTGTTCCGTCTGTTTCTTTTCTGCCGCCAACTTGGACTCCATCTCCAGAGTCACGCTTGTCAGCTTCTGTTGCCACTGTTCATTTTCTGACAAATACTGCTTCCTAAGGCAGTCAAGCTCTTGCCTTTCATAACTTAATAACTGTTGGAGCTCTTGAATTTCCTTATTTTTCATAATCCCTTGACTTTCCATTTTCTCTTCTAGCTTCTCGAGGGACTGCCGGTATGCCTCACAGAGGGACTCAAGCTCTTCCACACCCTTCGCTGGGGCCGAAGGCATTTCTTTCTTGGTCAGATTCTCTTCCAGCAGACTGCTGCAGAATACTTCATCTACACTGCACTGGTTTGCTGAAACAGTCCCTTCTAAATTATTCAAAAGAGACATTTCTCCTGTCTGTTCTAAAAGAGCTTTGTAAAAGGAGGAATCTCCCAAACTGCTAAGACTAGGGCTGTCAGGCACACAAGATGACAGGGATGGAACGAGCCCCTCCTCCAAGCCCGGCTGCATCTCCTTCACCAGGTCACCTTGAAAGTTTCTCAGATTCGTTGACAAGACCAAATTTTCGGCCTTTAATGAGTCAATATAGGTCTGTAGCTCTGACATTTTAGAGCTCATTTGACAGTGCTGATCATGTAAAATTTTGTGTTCACTTTGTAAAGATGAGAATTTCTCTTGCAATTCGGCAAAGTGCGTTTGAACTTCTTTGTTTGACAATGTCAAGTGCTCGTAGGAATTACTCTCATCCAATGGAGCCAAACACATGGGGTGTTGTTCATTTGCTTGTTCACCAAGTTCACCTCCTGGTATGTCTTCCACTAACTCACCATGGAGAAGACCACTGTCATCATTTAATATTTTCACTTCATTTACTAGTTTCCCTACCTCTTCTGCCATTTTCCTGGTGGCTGTGATACATTCTGACCTTGAATCATTCAGCTCAGTTACTAGTTCGCACTTCTCAGCCTGCAGTATTTCACATATTTTCTCTAGCTCATTCAGCTTGTTCATTGCTGTTTGCAGAGAGCACTCAAGGTGTGCATTGTCGTTTTGACTTGTTGACAACCCATGAAGCACTGAGATATACCTTTCTTCTGCATCTACTTCACAGTCTTTAAGGCCACTAATTTCTTGTGACTGCATGTCTTGCAAATTTCTGGTTTCAAGATCTCCTCTAATTATCTGTAATTCATGCTGCAGGCACTCCTTCTCCTTCTCACTTTCCTGAAGTTTTAATTCCATATTTCTTAGCATAGCTTCTAATTGCACCAACTGCACATTATAACTATCTAGAGAAATTTCTTTAACTTCAAGATCCATCTGAGGTTTAAAATTACATTGATTTCTCTCACTCTCTCTTTCTTTCACACAGTTCCTAATTGGTTCCGATTCTAGATTTTGACATTCATGTTTAGTCTTCATTACCTTCATCAGCTGTTCATTCTCTTGTAATAAGTCATTAACTTCCTTTTGCATCTTGTTTTGTTCTTCCTTTAAAGCCATGATTTCTTGCTTTAAACCATCAGTCTCGCTCTTAGAATTGTTTCGGGTATCTGTCATCTCAGATCTCAGATCTTGCTGCACTGTCTCCAACTCTAGCATCAGATTCTGATTTCTTTCTTCAGCAAATGCTAATTTTGTTAAGAATTCTTGGTGTTCTTTTGCAAATGCTTCCTTTAGCTGTTCCAACTCATTTTTTCTATTTTCACAAAGACTAGTGCATTCATTTAGCAAGCATTCTAATTTAGAGTTCTTTTCTTGTGCTGCTTTGTATTTTTGACTAAGATCTTCATATGCATTTCCGGTTTCTTCACATCTTTGTAGTAAAATAAGGTTTTCTTGCTTGTACTGATCAGATAACTCTGAAATGCTTTTCTCTCTTTCATCTATATAGTTTGCAAAACTCTCACTTTTCTGGATTAAGTTCATCTTCTCTTGATTTAAGGATGCATTAATTTCCTTGAGAGTCGCATTCTCTTGGGTCAGCTCTTCAATTTCTCTTTTATTTAAAGAAATGATGGAACTCATTTCTTTCTTCTCCAAGCTTAGGGTTTCAGATAAAAGTTGTAGCTCCTTTAGAGAGTCTTCAAGTAGATGGTTGCTCTGTTTTAATTCCTGAATCTCTGCCTGCTCAGTTGCTAACTTATCATTTAAAAGTTGCAACTCTTTTTCCTTGTTCTCAAGGGCACTTAAGGTTTCAGCAACAACATTCTGGTGAGCAGAAGTGTCTTCCTGTAACTTACTAATGCGCTGACTTGTTTCAGCCACAAAACTTTGATGCATCTGTTCTGCTTTCATAAGATTTTCTTCTATTTCTCCTTTGATCTGCACTAACTCTTCACACTGCTTTTGCAGGTCTGAGTTCATCTGTTTTTGAGATTCTAATGAAAATTCAAGTGAATCAACTCTATTTTGTAGGATGGCAGAATTTTTTGGACTTTGGTCTGCTTCTAAATGACATTCACTCCTCTCTGAAAGCATGCTTCCTTGTTCTTCAATTATATTTGCAAAGGAATTATGCATGGCAGGCTGCTCATCAAAAGCCAAAAGACTTCTCTGATGATCTTCATTTGTCACCAGAGAAGCATCTTTAGATTTTAGCAGATCCCTGAGGCTCTCATATTCAGCATGCAAGTCTTGGTAACACCGGTCTTTGTCCATTATTTCATTTGACAGTAACTGAAGCTTGTGTTCTAGATCTTCAACTTGCCCAGTAAGCTGAGAAGTCTTCAAACACATATTTTCTATTTCCTTCTGATGTTTCTGATCTGAGAACTCCGCTTTCTGCTGTAGCTCTACATAAGCTAGTTTCTGGGTCTCTACCTCCACAGACTTGCTGTCTATCACGTTGTGAAGGTTTCTGATCTCGACACTTAGGTTTTCTCTGTCCATCTCCAGCGTTCTTACTCTCTCGTTGTATTCATGACTTTTTATTTGTTGTGTCTTGAGACAAGTTTCCAAGTGATTAATTTTACTCTGCAAGTTTTCCTTTTCTGATTCCATCTGAGTTAAAAGTTTTTCGTTTTCACTTTTCCAACAAGAAAACAGAGTTTTCTCTTCTTTCAATTCTTCATATTCTTTCTTTTTTAACTCCAAAGCACTCAGCAAAGCTTTGGACTCTTTCTCTGTCTTGCTTAACTTATCATTCAGTTGTTCAATGTGATGTTCTCTTTTCTTCAAAAGGTCTTGAGAACAATCTCGCTGCTTTTCCAGCTCAGCCACAGCAAGCTTCAGTTTCTCTAAAGTCAGGGAGTTTTCTTGCTGATTTATTTTTTCTTGAAGATCTCTTAACATGGTTTCCTGAGAGGTATTCTTCACTATTTAAAAATAAATAAAAGATGTCAACGTTTGTAATAAATATTTATTCTACAGAAATGCTAACCCCTCCCCCCACGCCTCCACACCCCCACCCCCCAAAAAATCCAAACAAACAATTACTCAAGCCCTGGAAAAACTGGCATTATTGCCTGGGTACTTTCTAGAAAGTGGACCACTTGGTAATTATCTTATAAAAAAACAATGAGAAAAATGGTCATCTTAAGGAGATAACACATTTGTTCATCTTCTTTCTAACAGCTTAAGGAAGTGTTATTGAATAAAATACCAAGGGATGATTTTCCTAAGCACTGTTTCTTTTCTTTGTATGTGTTTATATATGTGGGTATTTTTACCATCTTTTCAAATATTTATTCCAAGAGAGAAAACTGGGACAAGAACAGCACTGAAATGGGAACATCCCACTTTATTGGAGAGTAATTCTGATGTCTCAGAAAAGTAAATTAAGTACTCCACCATTTTAGCCAAAACATCCATAGGATTAGACTTAAGTAGAAAAGAGTAAATGATGCCATATATCAGTAATTCTCAAGGCCTATATGTGAATATTCTTAAGGAACATTATCACTCCCATCCCAACCCCTCATAGTAAGGGTGGCAGTGATTATGAATGTCACAGTCATCTGGAAGTTTCTTCGAACTCCGTTACCACTCCATTTTCTGCCCAATGACTCATCTATACATACTGGCCTCTCCTGGTTGGGAATAACCACGATGTTTTCATTAAATAGTGATGAGAAGGCTTCATGTTGCTCAAGTATGTTAGGGGAGATTGAAAGCTGAGAACCTCCACAGTAGATGATAAAGGTAACATGTATTACAATCTCAGACATCACATCAAGTGGAAAGCAGTAAGTACTTCTAATCTGCCAATCTCAATCTACCTACTGACAGTTGAGGGCTTGGGTAGACAGCACCATAAGGGCTGCAACCCACTTTGCTGTCAGCATCTCAAACAATCACCTGAGTGATCAACATTGAAAAATGCCCCAACTGTTCCTTTTCTTACAGTTTCCCTTCAAGAAAGCTGAAGACTGACATTTCTACCTGCTGCTGTGGAAAAACTGAAAGCTGTCTTGGGGAGATTGGGGTTTTAAAAAGAAAACAGTCACAGAGAAGTGTGACACACATTCCACAGGACAGAGTTCAAAGAAATCCTAGACATGCAAACACCCCAGGTGAGAAAATAAGGGTATGGAGAAGACATCCAGCACAAACATACAAATATGAAAGAGATTCATTTGATGTGTAGAGCAGAATTCTTTGGCTTTAAAATAAGAAAATAAAATCATTTAGTCCACTAAGTCATCAAAAAACAATGGTCATTAGGAGTTTGGAAAACATCATTTAATATAGGGTTTTTCCATTATAACAGAAATGTTAATGAGTCAGGAGATGAGCTGTCTGGATATAACTAACAAGCACACTTGAGACACAGAGAATAGTACTCGGGGGTGAGAAACAACACTGAAAATTTAGCTTTATGTGGAAAATATTTACCCTTCTGGTTTCAAAGTGCTGAGCATCAGGCATTTGGGACTCAATATGTTCCAATTTTAAAAAGTCCCACTCTCACTCTGGAAACTAAAAAATGGAAGAGAGAAAACTCTTCCACATCAACTGCACACATCTTTTTAAGGGAATATATGGAAAAAAAAACCCCAAAGAGTTTCTCTAATATGTTAATGCCATCCATCCTCTCTCGCGGGAATAATAGCTTAGAAAGTGAACTCTAAAACACTAAGTTTACTTACCTTTCATTTCTTCTGCAAAATTCTGGCTCTGATTTAAATACTGTTTGACGTTCTTGAGTTCTGCCTCCAGGTGGCAGACTTCTCTGGCCTTTTGCTCAGACTGACTCTTAAGGAGGTTGTTTTCCTTCCTCATTTCCTAAAACACACATTTAATTGGTTATAACCGAAATGAATGCTCAAGTAAGTTATGACTTCTGCCTTAATAAAGGTCTCTAGCAGAACTGTTTGTGTATCTCACTAGGGAAAGAATCACATTTTCCCCGTTTGAGTACCTAATGAAGTCAGACATTCCTACTTAAATAATGTTATGAAAAGAAGACAACAGCGTCAAACCCAAATCTGAAGATAATTATTTATTTCAAGAAGTTTCATTGAACTTTCTCATTGTTCACATGCCCATTAAAGAGTCAGCTCAAAAGGAAAATCCTATCTATAAGATCCTCAAGACAAAACCTCCAAGTTCCTATCACACCTGAATGGCCAAATATACCTTTGCAAACATTTAACTTGTTAATAAACCAAAAAAAAAAAAAAAAAAAATCAAAGCACAAATGTTTACTTTTCATTGCAAAACCAACTTAAGGTTTGCTGTTACAGGAATGATTTTGTGGGAAAAATTACCTTCAATAAATGCTTACCAAGAAAACCGACAATGTTCAAGATGCTGGAATGTGCATCATGAAAAATGCAAATATAAATAAGACAGAGTCTCTGCCCGTGGGGCAGACATCCTCCAGTGGGGGAAGATGTGATACTAATCATTTAATACACAATAGGATGCGCTAAATACTAAAGAGACATTGAGTGTGCTGTGGAAAATCAGAGGGCTGGAACACAGAGGAAGAATTAATTCTAGCTTCTGATCTTTCACGGTGAAAACAGGCTCTTTGGGCACCTGATTGAAGAGATATCCACGCAACAACATGCAATGAAGTAGTATAGGTACATGTGTAGTTCCATTCTACTATCTAGGGAGGCCTACATGTTCTGAATCTTAAAAGCAAGCAATGTTTACATGCCAAAGAAAAATTCTATTGCTTATTAACCACATAATACTTACACAACAAACAAGTATCTCAGCCTATACTGTATGCCATCCTTTGGACCACAGGGAATTGGCATACATCATTACCAACTGAGAGAACCAAGCACTTCACAGCCTTAAGGGGGGAAAAATCACATAAAGCTAACTTTTTTCTAAACTGCATTTCAAAACTACCAAAATTACCCCTTTATGAAGTAGAGGAAAAATTCTGAATCTTAAAGAAACAATTAAGACCCATCTTCCAAAACCCTACTGCACTGTTAGAAAACAGATGGCCGTGGCAATACTGTGTTGGAAGGCTGCCTTCAATTATCAGTCTGGTTACTACCAGCAGATGGGTACCGATGTAGCAAAGCCAAATTCAAGAAGAGGGAGAATCTGGCTAGTAGAAAGTACTTGAAAACTTGCTGGCAGCTGCTCTGTTCATGTATATGCGTTCATTTCATCATTAAAATAGGACAGAACCTGTTGTAGTTATTATACTCCCATCTACTGTGTCCTGATCCTGCTTCTATGCCGCTAAACTGACACTCTATCAAATTAAGATATCAATCAGAACTAAAGGGCAGCTCCAACCGAGCTCAAGATTGATAGGTTAACATTCACACTAGTCAGTGTTAAATTTTGCAAAGCATGATCATTAAGGTGCAACAATGTTATTGATTTAAATTAGCATCATTAAACTATGGAACCCATAATGACTGGTTTGTTCTTCAGACTCAGAATAATCACCCCTCAAATGAGATCACAGATGTGAAAGGACAAACACCTTAAAGCACTTCGACAGGGGCAATGTAGCATTATTAGTAGTATTTCTTCCCAAAATTTAACAGTAGCCAGATTTCTGTAATCAATGCTAAGATCAGCTGAATGAGGTCAACATAGAAGAGGAACTAGAATGTAACTACCTGGGTTGACTTAGCATTTTTGTTTTGCAAATGAAAAAATATTTTCTTACTCTAAAAAAAAACAAAAATTAATCAAATCAAATGACACCTGCATCTGGAGGCTTGACAAGAGAGCTGGAAAGACACTGTGCAAAACACGGTGCATCCCAATAGGAAGGACGGAAAAAAGAAGAGAGACAGGGCACCAGGGAAACAGGGGGAATTTTATGTTTATGTGTTTGTTGGTCTCGATCCATGTCTGTCCATAACTGGAGACATTTAAATGAATAGTAAGCTCAATGGAAAGATTAACATGACTTTCTCTATTCTGGCATTAGCTCCGTAAATATTTGTTTCTAACGAAGAAATGTTCAGCCAATCCTGGGACCCAGCAGGCTTATAATGCTATGGCTATGACCAACCCAAGAATTTTAAAAGGCCAGAATTTAGAAAATGAACATCTGAAAATGGATGTGCAAGCTGCCATCCATCAGCAATGAGTTTTCCACGGGGCTACAGCCACTTAAGACTTGATTGGGTATCTCATTATCAATGAGTTAAGCATACAAAGATACATTTTCCTAGGCATCTCTTGCATCCTCACATGATTTGCAAAATTGGGTACTATGCTGGAAAAACACAACAAAAATCCCTATAACCACAAGCCAGCATTAGAGCTTAGCAAGCAATTCCACCCAGATCAACTTCGCTTTAGCGGCAGCAAGGGAGGCATCATTTCCTAGGGCCAGACAAAACAAATTTCAGCTACTGTGTGGCATTTCATGATCCCATCCACGAATATAGCTTAATATGTCCCCTGCTGGGTGAGGCCTATATACTTGGATAAGGGATGGATGCAAAGAATGTGTTTTTTCCCTTTCCTCCCCATCTCTCTTGCTTGCCAGAGCCAGCTCCTTAGAGGACGTAGTGTAATACAGATCCCTATGCTTGGAAAGGTCCCTAGGCAAGTGTTCCCTCATCTTGACTGTCAAACGATGGTATTTTATTGCCTAACCCCAATGCTATGGGCTGGCACTGGATACTGGATGAGCAGCTTATCTAAACCCTCCATTCACTTTGATGCTAAATGTTAACTTTACCCTTGATTGGGCCATTAAATCACATTTCCAGTACTGATAATTTCTCATTGTGAGCAGCATGTTTACTAAACATGGACAAGCAAAATTTCAGTACAACTGTCACATTATTTCGGCATCCAAAACCTGTAAGCGTCCTAAATTTGTTAGTGCTTACTTATAATTAGACACAGAAAGATACCCAGAGTGACACAATAATAGAACAGGCAAAATTTTAATATGAGAAAAATCAAGTGCACTGTCCCCTGATCACACTTTCTGTGCCTGTAGGTGACAGCAAACAATGCTAATGTCAAAAGTTCATGGCAGTGGTGAAGACCAAAGCAATGAGCAGGTGGTGGACTGCAATAACTGACCGAGCACTTATGTGCCGGGCACTGGGCTAAGCACTTTACATACAACATTTAAGTTAACCAAGAATACAGCCTTGAAAAGGGAGAAGAATGATTTGTCCCTATGTGCAGATGAGGAAAGTCAGACTGAGAAAGGGTAAGCCATTGTCTCAAGGTCACATCGCGGTAGGTGGCAGAAAAGCAATGCAATTTCAGATCTCGCTCACTCTAAAGCCACAACCATTTTCCCTCTAAGTTACACCACCACTCTAACTGGGTTCATCACTTATCTGGTCCCAATCCCAATGCAAAACACAAGAGCCAGCCAAACTCTTTAAAATCTTGCTATCACCCTCAAAAGATGACACAGACATAAACATAACCATAAATGAAGACAAATACTAACTTCATCGCCAGGCCCTGTGCTAGGCACTTTCACATCGATGCCCTCATTTGACACAGACATCAATGAAATGCCAATGAAACGTGATGCATGCACCTCGGTACAGGCTAGGGTTAACTGAGGACAGCGCTACAGCTCATGGACCAGACCTTGTGGGGATGAACGAGTCTTCAGAAACACCTGCAAGACAATGTCCAGCCCACTACTGCGACTTGGCCAAGCAAGCAGTTTTAAAAGTGTTTGGACTCTCTTAACCAGATGATTGCTTTTACAAAATGTTTCCACCAGGCAGCCAGTGGAGTCGCGGGAGAGTTCCTGGCTGAAAGGGAAGCTCACAGAGGGAAGAGTTCGATGCCAGTCTGCCTGTGGAAATGTTAGCAGAAGCATCTGTTGGTTGGTCCCCACTGGCCAAAAGGCAAACATTTGTTTTGCTGAAACAAACACTTCCATTTGAAAACGTTTGCTGATGAAACCATCATCTGATTTGAAGTTTTCTTCCACTTTGGTGGCTGGAGCTGTGGCCCCCTGTCTCCAGCAGTATTGCCCCTTTGGGGTTAGCTGATTTAACAATCGCCTGTCTGCTACCGACAGATGTTCTGATTTTACCATCGTGATACACTCTGCAAAGCAGTGGGGATAAATACATTTAGACTTTCCTCAACTGAACAAATAACTGTTCTTTATAGAGAAAGTTTTTTTAATCTTTACAGCCTAAAAAGTGATCATAGAACATTTAAAGAATAAACAGAAAAACATTCTTTCCTGTGGGTTTTGATAGAGAAGAAATTTCTACAATTCTTTTGTTGTTCCTCTTCTTAAAATTACAATGTTGATTTACGGCTCTCTTCAAATTGTTTCAGTCTATTAACTGTCACTGAATGGTTCTTAATTAAGCCCTTTAAAATAAACTCCAGGCCACTAAATAAATTCAGAGAGAAGCCAAATTAAAGTATGTATGCATAAAATCCCATCAGGATATCCATGCCATTCCGGAACCCTCATCCACCACTTTGTGGACGAAACAAAGTCTCCAAAGACACCGTCAACCAGGGTGTGCACAGGCTGAACATTAAGGTCAGTGTTCACTTTTGAAGCCAGAGTCATATAATTGACAATTAGTTGATGTTTTTGTAAGAATTTTCAATCTAGAAACTCTTTATCTGTCACTACTTTTGTTTATTTAAATCTATGACTTTCCACGTGTTTTTAATATTGAAAGACACAAATGCCAACACTTAGAAAAGGGATTTAGATGATACATCCCATCCACAATTTTGCTTCTTTCCATTTAAAAAATCCTTTCCTTCCTTTCTTCCATCTTTCCACCTCCCAGGGGGTCTAAAACAATCTTTAAGGAAGGAGTACATATTCTTAACACAAGTCATGTTGTAGATGCATATTACTAGATATGCTATAACTGCTAGATTCATATTAGTAATTATATACAGAATAGAGAGTAGAAAAATAAGCAATCATAGTCTGTCATGGGTTATATACAGAACATTCTGTAATACTTACTTCTGGCAAATAGAAAAGAAAAAGGCACATAGTCACAATAAGCTACTGACAAATGGAATAGAAATTTTCTTTTCCCCTTGTACTTGGTCCTATAAATAAGTGGAGAAAACTCAGCATCTTCCTCCCTTACCTCCACGCTTCTCCTCAGCTCATCTTCCTTGATCTGACTCGCCTGGGATGCCTGTTCAGCTCTGCACAACTTCTGCTTAAACTCTTCCAAATTTTTTTCTAGCTGTTGCTTTACTGCTGTGACCTACAAAAAGAAAAAGAGGACAAGTTTCATTTTTATGCTCTTCACTTTTTCATTAATCATGTATTCTTAAACAATAAAACAGTCATGGAATATAAAAACGGATGCTATCTATTTTGGTTGAGATACAACATACGTCACAGCTACATATATCTTAAAATACCATAGTGTGAACCTGCAACGTCACTCAGCAGCAGCATAGTAGAGATGAAAGAGGCTGGGTGTGGCAAGGAGACCACAAAGGAAAAAGATTTAACCACAAAAAATAAAACAGCTAGGTGGTGATAAATAACCAAAAGGAAAAAAAGTTGAGATAAGAAACAGGCTAAGAGAACACACTTTCAATATATGTAACAGAATAAAAGATATTATATCTGTAATACAACATACAAAGCGCCCCTATGATTGAACAAAAGGGCAATGGGTAGAAACAGAAAACTAGACAAAAAATA
This sequence comes from Macaca mulatta, assembly GCF_049350105.2. Taxonomy (NCBI): domain Eukaryota; kingdom Metazoa; phylum Chordata; class Mammalia; order Primates; family Cercopithecidae; genus Macaca; species Macaca mulatta. Next base: position 72,329,711 of record NC_133406.1, on the reverse strand, counting down.
CAAATGGCTACTGAAAGAGATAGCTTCGATGGTAATCAAGGAAGTGTGAATTTTAAAAATGATACGGCAATATTTTTCACTCCTCAACTGGCAAAAATTTTAAAAACCAAGACTATCTCCAATCAGCAAGGATTAGAGGAAACAGGCCCTCTTTTTTGTACCTGGTAGGAGAGTAACTGCTACAGCTTTTATGGTGGGCAATTTGGCAGTAACTGTCAAATGTTAGGATGCTGGCCAGGCAGGGCGGCTCACGCCTGTAACCCCAGCACTTTGGGAGGTTGAAGTGGACAGATCACCTGAGGTTAGAAGTTTGAGACCAGCCTGGCCAACCTGCTGAAACCTCGTCTCTACTAAAAATACAAAAATCAGCCAGGCATGGTGGCAGGCACCTGTAATCCCAGCCACTCGGGAGGCTGAGGCAGGAGAATCACTCAAACCCGGGAGGATGAGGTTGCAGTGAGCTGAGATCAGGCTGAGGCAGGAGAATCACTCAAACCCGGGAGGATGAGGTTGCAGTGAGCTGAGATCGCGCCACTGCACTCCAGCCTGGATGACAGAGGGAGATTCTGTCTCAAAAAAACAAACAAACGACAAAACAACCACACACAAATATTGGGATGCATATGTTCTTTAGGCTATCGATTTTGCATGCAGAAATCTGCCCTACAGAAACATCAGCACACATACACAAAGATACCTGCCCCATGATATTACAAACAGTGCCACAGGGAACAAGAAAATGTTGATAATGTAAGTATCCTTCAGTAGAGTCAGCAGTTTCAGGTGTAAGAGAAAAAGAAGAATAGAAGGTGACATGGAGGTTTTGTCCCATGACTGGGACATTTGGTCCCAGCAATGTGGAGAATGGAAGTGCAAGTTAGCTGGGTGAGGAAGACTAAGGGAAGAGCAGTTTTGGAAAAGAAATACCTAGAGTTCAATTCTTAGCATGTTGCTGTGAAGTGCCTTTAGACACGTGAGTGGACTGTCAAGCACACACCCACACATCTGAAGTCCAGAATAGACATCCAGGCTGGGCAGAGTCATCATCACATAGACGATATGTAAAGTCACAAAAATGGATGAGACCATTTTGGGAGTGAGTCTTAAATAAGTAAAGTGATTATAATTTTCAGTGCTTTAACTACTTGGGAGCATAAATTACTTGGCATAGCTCCCACCTGGTCACAGATCCAAGAACCAACAGAATATCAGAGACCTCCACAGACTTCTGGATCTGAAATCCTAACTCACCCCCACTGTTTCTCTAGATGAGGAAACCTGGAGCCAGAATGGTTCTGCACTTTCTCCACTTTGATAGGGTAAGTGAAGGTGGAGCGCTTTTTCTTTGAAAGTATCATATGTCAGTTATGGTAGAGAAGTAACAGGTACAAGGAACAAGAGGGGAAGACTGAGGAGAGAGAGAGAGACACAGTTCCTACTTTATCCAGTTCAGCCTGCAGGACGTTGTGCATATTCTTGGCTTGCTGTAACTCCTGGGTGAGTCTGGCCTTCACCTGGATGCACTCTTGGTCCAGTGTTTGGAAAGAACGCTGTTGACGGGAGAGCTCCTGGAAAAAAAGGGCAGGTGCATCAGCCCGATGATGGTTTGCTAGGGAGACTCCAGGGTGAGGCATGAGCATCCTAATGGGCAACTGCACAGAGAGCACAGAAGACAGCAGGGAGCTGAGCCAACTGTCCGCTTAACAATGAATATTATCAGCCTCAGTGCTCCATGCTGGGCCCAAGCATCCAATCCAGGTCTCTGAGGGAAAGGGGAAGGACTCTATCAGTTGACCACATGGAAACTAGCCTGTTTCCACCTCATCTTCAGTCTTAAATTAATTACCTCTACTTTGAAGGATCAGGGGCAAGAGAGAACTGAGCTACAACAGTCAAAGCTCAACTAAGAAACCAAACATACTCAAAAACGGCATTTAAAACACGAAAAACTGTATACCACTTTAAATGGGCTCAAATTTAGAAGGACAGGAAGTATATGCTACCTATTAACTTTAGTAACCACAGAAGGATACTAGCTAACATTTCCAGGCACTCTTATTTAAAATCTATAGACTCTTAATCCATATGGCACTTTCAGGCTAACTCACCTGAAAGAACCAAACTGGCAGATACTTACGGAAGGGCACCTTCCACCCTCACTCCTGCTAACCGCTTTCCCCACCTCATCAAATACCCTCCTAATTTATTTGCCAACCCACAGGTTTAAAAACAACTAGAGTTGCCCAGGCGCGGTGGCTCACGCCTGTAATCCCAACACTTTGGGAGGCTGAGGTGGGTGGATCACCTGAGGTCAGTAGTTTGAGATCAGCCTGGCCAACATGGTGAAACCCCGTCTCTACTAAAAATACAAAAATCAGCCAGGTGTGGTGGTACGTGCCTGTAATCCCAGCTCCTCAGGAGGCTAAGGCAGGAAAATTGCTGGAACCCGGGAGGCAGAGGTTGCAGGGAGCCAAGATTGTGCCGCTGCACTCCAGCCTGGGTAACAGAGCGAGACTCTATCTCAAAAAAAAAAAAAAAAAAAAAAAAAAAAAAAAAAAAAACTGGAGTTACAAAGGAAACAGAGTGAAAGAAAAAAAAATTTTTTAACCTACTGGAAAATGTAATACAATTTCCTTCAACCTACTGGAAAATGTAATACAATTTCCTTCACAGCAGAGAAAATATCCAAAAGAACAAATGTGATCCTTTCCTACTGAATATCAAATCTCAAACAAATCAGAAAACAGGATGAATTCTGAATACTAATTCCCTTCTCTAATCAAAAACTGAAAGATTAAAAAAAAAAGCACAAAAATGAAGATGTGAAGGAAAATAAGGTGACCTTTAGCTCACAAAGCATTTCCCCTCTAATAGAATTTCCCAAATCGTGATAACAACTCCCCCTTCCAAGTGATCAAACTCTGAAAAGTCCATAAAAAGCCTTTCAGACAAACACCTCATGAATCCATTGACCTTACCTCTTGAAACTCCTTTTCTTTTTCCTTAATTTTCTGCTCCAGAGAACATCTGGCACTTTCTGCATTTTGTCGCTGACAACTCAAATCTTCCGACAATTTTCTCAGTTTTTGTTCCAATGCAGTACACTAATAACGAATAAAAATGTTCAAGACAAAATAAATATTACTCAGGTAAACAAACAAATATTTTGTGTTTTAGAAAAACTGCTATAATTATTTTAGCAAACAATTTATGTTTAGGAACTATTAGCAAGGATGTAAAGCATTATCTCACTTAAATACTTCCTAATTTGTGCCATGAAAAAAAAGATCAGTATGTCTAACGATTCATCTAACATTTTGTGGCAGGGAAATGAGAGGTTAAAAAGCAATGGTGTTAGCCCATGTAATTTAAAAGCTGTAAAATCATCAGAGGGTGCCCATTACCCTCATATGATAGTCTCTTTCAAGCATAATGGATTTTGTGGTAAATTTTAAATATTAAAACGTTTCTTTCCACAATGTTCCCACTATGCCACTTTAAATTTCAGGAGGTTCACAGGACTCCAGAGAGTATCGCTAAAAACCAGAGTATCATTAAAAACCAGAGGTTTTTAATCATGTTGCCATAAGCAACACAAAGAACATTCCATTGCCTTTTCACAAAGCCAGATATCCCTAAAATAATGTTTAAGACATGAATTACATGAAAATTTAGGATGCTCTTCTAAAATTAGATTGGAACAAAATGGTTTTAACTCTTCAAGTGTTGAAAGCCATTCTTCTCTACATTCCCCATGGGCTCGAATCCTTAAACTGCCCTACAAAACAACTCTATAAAGACCAGGGAATAAAAAGACAACTTCATCTTGGTGGGGTACAATTCTCCACTACAAAAGAAACGTGCTCCAAGTTGGCAGATCTCTCTAGTAATGTAGATTCTCCAAAGTCTGATTTAAAATTATGAGAAATATTAGAAATGTAGCTAAGAATTCAGAGGAAAAGAAAACACTGTAATACTCAATCGCTACAAAGAATTCACTCAAAAATCCTGGTGACCAGTCAATCACCAACTATTAACTAACCAAAGAAGAAAGGGGCCAAGCTGGTCATTCCTGACTAAATGACTTTGCAAATATCAGAACTTTAAAAATACGAAACTCAAAAGGTTAAAATTTTGAGCCAGATGTTCAATGACACTCTTGTCATTATCTTTATTGCCCTTAAATTTTTTCAAAGGCCCAAAGAAAAGCATTACGGAGATTATTTATAATAAAAATAAACAAATATTGATTGAGAGCCCACTATACATGTCACGTACTGTTCTGGGCATTGGGGATACAAGAGCAAACAACTCAGACAAAAGTCACTGCTCAGGCCGGGCGTGGTAGCTCACGCTTGTTATCCCAGCACTGTGAGAGGCCGACGTGGACAGATCACTTGAGGTCAGGAGTTCGAGACCAGCCTAGGCAACAAGGTGAAACACCATCTCTACTAAAAATACAAAAATTAGCTGGGCATGGTGGTGCATGCCTGTAATCCCAGTTACTCGGGAAGCTGAGGCAGGAGAATTGCTTGAACCCCAGGAGGCGGCAGTTGTGGTGAGCCAAGATTGTGCCACTGAACTCCAGCCTGGGCAATTAGAGCGAGATTCGGTCTCAAAACAAACAAACAAAAAAGTCACTACTCAAATGACGGTTCAAAATTTTGATGGTTGACAAATCTCAGGGGGAAAAAAAAAAGAAAAACACCTTTGCACCACAGAGAACATGAATGAACCCGTGGCGCCCTCTACTGGCACTCCTTCAAACTGCAATACATTCCACTAAAGGGTCCTGGAATCAAGAATCCTTTTCTACTAAACATAGCAGGTTAAAAGAGTCTTTAGAAGGTACTTGTATTTTATTTAAAATTTTTTAAACAACATTCTATTATCAATGATACCTAATTCATATAAGAGTATCTGACCACTAGGTGTCATGAATGCTCCATAATACTCTAAAATAGTGCCCAGAGCTCAAGTCCTTGAAAAAACGTAGCACATGGCCCTGGGCACTTACTCTGGACCTTTTTATCTGTAAACTGTGGGTGCTGAACTCCAGGTCTGCTGCCAGCTCAACACTCTGTTTCTCCATGCATTCAAGCCTTGTATCTCAAAATTTGTAAATATTTGGAAAAGGCACACTACAAACAGCATATGTTCACTTAAGAACACGATATTGACTTTTGTTACAGCAATTCCATTTTATTTAATAGTTAAGTCTAATGTTAGATCTGGAAACAGCATAAACATAGCATAATTTTATTTTATTTCAGTTACACATATGACAAGGTCATATTATCCTCAGGGACAAGACACAAAAGAGCAAACTGCATTTTCAGTTAAGTGGATTTCTACCTCAATGGAAAAAAGGAATCCAAAAAGCACAGAACAAACAAGTATTAAGAACCTGGAGGGGCTGGATGCAGTGGCTCACGCCTGTTATCCCAGCACTTTGGGAGACCAAGTCGGGCGGATCACCTGAGGTCAGGAGTTCGAGACCAGCCTGGCCAGCATGGTGAAACCCCATCTCCACTAAAAATACAAAAAAATTAGCCAGGCGGGTGGCATGCACCTGTAATCCCAGCTACCCACGAGGCTGAGACAAGAGAATCGCTTGAACCCAGGAGGCCGAGGTTGCAGTGAGCCGAGATTGTGCCATTGCACTCCAACCTGGGCAACAAGAGCAAAACTCCATCTCAAAAAAAAAAAAAAAAGAATTTGGAGGTGGAGGGGTTGGGTGCAATGGCTCACACCTGTAATCCCGGCACTTTGGGAGGCTGAGGTGGGCAAATTGCTCGAGCCCAGGAATTCAATACCAACTTGGGCCACATGGTGAAGCCTATCTCTACTAAATATACAAAAATTAGCCAGGTGTGGTGGCAGGCACCTATAGCCCCAGCTACTAGGGAGGCTGAGGTGGAAGGAGCCCAGGAAACGGAGGTTGCAGTAAGCCAAGATCGCACCACTGGACTCCAGCCTGGATGACAGACTGAGACTCTGTCTCAAAAAAAAAAACAAGAACCTGGAGGGAAGACTCTAATAGAAAGCCAGAGCTGTATTCTCAGCACTATCCTAGTCAAAAATATTAATTCATGATTTGATGAGAAGAAACTTCATTATATGTGTCCCACAGAACAAGGATTTGGTGAACTTGTCACTCCAAAACCAAAGTAAAATGTAAAAGGAGAAATGTAATTCTTACACACAGGAAGGCCTAGCTTGGCTGAAACGCAACTGAAAATTAGCTTAATTAACTAGGAACTTGAAAATAAGCCATGATAATAACAGCTAATATTATCATAAGTTCACCATGTGCCAGGTACTATGCTAAAGCCTTTACAAAAATTATCTCAATCTTTACAACAACCCTATGACACAGGCATTATTAACATAATTTTATTGATTAGACAACTGGGGCTCAGAAGTTCATTAAATAACTCAAAAAGCAGTAAAACTGAGATGGGGCAGAGCCAGGTTCAAATCCAAGCCCTTGTAACTTGAAAGACCAAATGATTATTACATACTGAGACTGCATGAAGATATTAAATGTATGGATCAAAGCAGGTCATAGTTCCACTGAAGAGCCATTGTTCCTTTATATATCTAATCAATATTTTTCCAGAATTTCTCTGTATAAGGCACTGCACTAGGAGAATATAAAAAAATGAACCTGACTTTTACAAATGGAATAATCACACTTTTCGCTATTCCTCCTAACTAGAACAAATAAAAACCCTGGTCATTATAGTAAAACAAACAAAAGTTTGAAAGGTGGAGAGAAGGAGACTGACTAAGGAGCTCAGGACCTGAAGAAAAACACTATGGCACTGGGAAAAAAGGACTGTCAACACAGAATCCTATACCCAACAGAATATCCTTCAGGAATGAAAAGAAAATGAAGACATTCTCAAAAAAAGGAAAACTAAGGATTTGTGGCCAACAGACTTACCCTAAAAGCATGGCTAAAGGAGGTTCCCTAAACAGAAAGGAAATAAAGGAAACTGGAAGGAAATCTAGGAGGGAAGGAAGAACAAGGTGAGCAATGATTTTATATATATACATACACACACACACACATACACACACACACACACATATATACACATACACACACACAAATATAATAAGCTTTCCTTCTCTTCCTCAGCTTTTTAAAATATGTTTAAGAGTTGAAGCAAAATGTAGTTCTAAATGTATGTACAGAAAACATCTAAAACAATTAAACTATAAATGAGGGAGGGTAAAAGGATGAAAAGGGAGAAAACAGTCTGTAAAATTCACTAGAACTAGTGAAATGAAGTCACCAATACACTGTGATAAAATGTGTATAAATAATGTAGTATCTAGAATGATCACTATAGAAGCTCTAGAAAGATATATAAACAAATCAAAATGGATTTTTAAAAATGTTCAAGCAACCCACAAAGGCAGGAAAAACAAGAAAACAAATGAAAAAGCAGAAAAAAAAGGAAAACAAAAAATAAAATGGCAGACTTAGGTCATAATATATCAATAATTACATTAAGTATAACTGGTCTAAATATACCCATTAAAGATAAACAGTGGAGGATGGACGTGGTGGCTCACACCTGTAATCCCAGCACTTTGAGAAACTGAGGCAGGTGGATCACCTGAGGTCAGGAGTTCAAAACCAGCCTGGCCAACATGGTGAAACCCTGTCTCTACTAAAAATACAAAAATTAGCCAGGCGTAGTGGCAGACACCTGTAGTCCCAGCTACTCCTATTCAGGAGGCTGAGGCAGGAGAATAACTTGAACCCGGGAGGCAGAGATTGCAGTGAGCTGAGATCACACCACTGCACTCCAGCCTAGGTGACAGAGCCAGACCCCATCTCAAAAAAAAAAAGACAGATAGTGAAAGAGTATATTTGAAAACATGGCCCAATTATATGTTGTCTACATGAAAGTCACCTCAATATAACAAAATAGGTTGAAGTAAAGAGGAACTAATATATCATACTAACAATCAAAGGAAAGCTGGAGTGGCTATATTAATAACAGACAAAGTAGACTTCAGAATGAAGAAAATTACCATGAACACTAAATAGTGATAAAAGGGTCAATCCACCAAGATATAGCAATCCCAAATGTATATGCATCAACCGACAGAGCTGCAAAATATGTGAAGCAAAAACTGAAAGAAATCAAAGGAAAAGTAGACAAATCACAGTAATAGGTGGAGACTTGAACATCCCTCTCTCAACAATGAACTGAACAACTAAACAGAAAATCAGCAAGTATATTAACAAACTCAACAACATCATCAACCAACAAGTTCTAATGACATTTTTTCTGAGCAATATAAACATAGAGCAAGCAGTAATCAATGAAATTGAAAAAAGAGAAAAAAAAAATCAATGAACCAATGGGCTGATTCTTTGGAAAGATCAATAAAGATCAACAAAACTGACAAATCTCTAGCAAGACTGACAAAGAAGATGGAGAGAAGACACAAATTACCAACATCAAAAATGAACAAGGAATATCACTACAAATATCAAAAGAATAAGATAATACAGAGAACAACTCTATATACATAAAGTTGACAACTTAGATGAAAATACAAACTACTCTAATTCCCCCAATATGAAATGGATAATTTTAATAGTTCTAATAGTTCTATAACTATTTTAAAACTTGAATTTGTAATTTTAAAACTCCCAAAAAAGAAATCTCCAGATTCAAATAATTTCATTAGAGAATTCTACTGAATATATAAAGAAAGAAAGAAAAAAACTTTCTACACAATCTCTTTCAGACAACTGAACAGGAAGGAACACTTTCTAATTTGTAAAACTAGGATACCCTGATACAAATATCAAAGAAAGATGGCAGGCAAAAAAAAGAAAGCCAACCAATATCTTTTATGAATATAGACACAAAAAATCCTTAATAAGTTATTAGCAAAAAAAATTCAGAAATATATTTTTAAAATTATATACCATAACAAATTAGGGTTTATTCCAAAGATGCAAGGCTCATTCAAATGTGTGAAAATCAATCAGTGTAACCCACCACATTAACAAGTTATTATTTTGTATAACTGCATATGAATCTACAATTATCTTAAAATAAAAATTTTAAGTAAACAAATGAAAGAACCTGCCCCAAGAAAGCAAATAATAGAAATATGTCTACTACAATGGTTTTTACCTAAAGCCTCAGAAATATCTAAAGAGTTTATTAAAAGTCAATTCCTTAGCCCCACCCAAACATAGATCTAATCTAACAGAATTAAATTTTCAAGGTTCTCTGTGATTCTGGCAATTAGCCAAGTGTGGGAACCACAGGGCTAGAACACAGATAATAGTAATAAAAGAGTCATAAGAGGGATGCCAGGAGAAAATATCTTACTGCATTAAGAGACAAGGGAAGGAGCTCACAAGAGTGAGAAAGCTATAAAGAACCAGACCTGGAAAGAAGGACATTTCAAGCAGAAAGGCAAATAAAAGGAAAACATTGGGCCCAGAGAAAGGGTAGGTTCAGCAAACACCAAATCCTCATGGTTGGTCTTAGAAGACAATTCATTTTTCTCTACAATACTTATAATACCACATACCATACTCTCTATGTTATTTTATTTTTGTTATTTTCTGCCTCCCTCTATGAAGATGAAGCTTCACAAGGCAATGATTTTTGTCTATTTATCACTGTTCCAGCCCCAGGTCTGGAGACTTTTGTCTATTTATCACTGTTCCAGTCCCAGGTCTGGAACAGTGCCTAACATATAGCAGGCATCAATATCAATACATGTTTGTGAAATGAGTCAGGAAATGAATGAGTAATAGAAAAAAAGAGAAGAAAAGACTGGCTAAAGAGGTAGGCTGGGACCAACGCAACAACAAGAACAACAACAAAACAATGGGCAAAATAACGGGCTAAGAAGCTTGGCCTCCATTGGAGTCTTAAGAAGATTCAATGGTGGGTGTACAGTCATCCCTCAGTATCCAAGAAGGACTCGTTCTAGGACTCCCTGCAGATACCAAAATCTGAGGATGCTCAAGTCCCTGATATAAAATGGTATAGTGTTTGCATATAACCTATGCACATCTTCCCATATACTTTAAATCATCTCTAAATTACTTATAATACCTAATACTATGTAAATGCTATGTAAATATTTGTGATAATGTATTTGCTTAGGAAATAATGACAAGAAAAAAAAAGTCTGTACATGATCAGTATGGACAAAGCCATTCTTTGAGAAAGAATCTCACCCTGTCACCCAGGCTGGAGTGCAGTGGCACAATCTCTGCTCACTGCAACCTTTGCCTCCCAGATTAACACGATTCTTATGCCTAAGCCTCCCGAGTAGCTGGGATTACAGGTGTGCACCACCACATCTGGCTAATGTTTGTATTTGTAGTAGAGACAAGGTTTTGTCATGTGGGCTAGGCTGGTCTTGAATTCCTAGCCTCAAGTGATCTGCATGCCTCAACCTCCCAAAGTGTGGGGATTCGGGTGTGAACCACAGTGCCTGGCCTTTTTTTTTTCCCCCTAAAGACTTACGATCCAAGTTGGTTGAATCCATGAATGCACAACTCATGGATACAATAGACCAACTATATATACACGTAAGATCCCAAGAGCAGATTAAATCCTATCAAATGTCCTAAAACTCCTTTAAAGTGCCATTAATTTAAGTGCTTATTCTATGTGGCACGCATCATACAAGATGCTGTATATACATTTTCTTTATTCTCTATTACTCCCTGCAACATAAAAAGAGATCAGTGACTTGCCCAACATCACTCAGCTGGGAAAGTGCGGCACCAGGCTTGATCCCAGATCCACCCAACGCTAAAACAGCTTTCTAGTTCAACTGCAGCAAGAGTGCCTAGTACATATTAACAAAGAACACTACTGACATTTATTTCACAAACTTATGTATAAAATACTCTTTCCAAACAATTGTATGAAAAGATGTAGATTTCTCCAGTAATTCACGAAAAGTCAAGTACCTTGGTTGACGCCTGGTCGTATTGTGCTGTTGTTCTCACTAGTTCATCCCTACATTTGTTCAAAACTTTCTCTTTTTCAATTAATTCCACTTTCGCTTTCTCCAGTTGGAGTTGGAGTTCTTGAAACTTATTCACTTGGCCTTTCATTTCTTTTTCTTGTCCTTGCAGACGTAGTTCCAACTCATTAATCTTGCTTCTTAGCTCTTAAACCACAAATAAAAATCACACTCTGATTTATATATATCTTGCCCAAAATGTTCATAGTTTATCATTTGTTTTATTCTTCTCTGAAATCTTTGATGAAACAAATATTTACACTAAACATAGAAGCTACTTTAATTGGATTTAATTTCAATAGTTTCTACTGTCATTTGCATTCAAATACTGTATAGAAAGCAGGAGAAACACATTTTCTTACATTTTAACAAAGAAACTTGGTGGGGGAAATGTTTTTCTAAAATCATGAATGCTATCTCGTTATTGAGACTGTGAAAAGTACATCACATATGACACCCTTTGTTAAAATTACCATTTGGTTTTACCACACAACAGCAAACTATATTTGTCTGGTGCCCATATCAATGCAAATCAGTGCTAGGCAGTGAAAAGTTCACCCTCCTATATTCTCTGGTAGTTTTTACCTCCACTAAACATCAAGAGTGTGAACCTCCCATACTGCCAAAATTAACAATGATTTTTTTTCCACTTTTTTCCCACATACACACAACATTGGTTCCAAAGGCATTGGCTATGTGACAGCTCTCACCAGTGAACACTGACAGTGATTTTCAATATATCACAGCACTGGAAATTATCATCTTCTACAGAGTAGATTCCAAAACACCACCTGGTACCCTTGGCTGTCAGCTGCAGCGTGGCACAGCAGCCAAGGTTACAGGTTTGCTCCCATATGGACAACCTGGCAGAGCACAGCAAAGCTGTTCTGCAGACACACACACAACCTCTGGCCAAAGCTGGTCAGATCACAGGCTGGTTCTGTGGGTCACAAAAGGAGCCAGATGAGAAGCATGGGGAGTGTAAACTGTAACCAACCCACTGGCCCTGCTTCTGGAAAGGAAAGTCAAAGCCTCTCAACCTACTTTAGAGGCTTCCAGGCACCAGCTTTTCGATACAAATAAAAGTACATTCCAACACTATGATGCCTTTTATCATTATTGAAAAGACAGTATGTTGAACACCGACGTGCCTAACAAAACACCTAAGCACTTTACGGGATTAAAAATATCTGGAATCACCTGTGAAACTGCCTCAAGCAAAGTTAATTTAAACTTAACTTAGCTCAATGTTACCTTGATTCTGCACTTTTAATTGCTCCAAAAGATGAGGACTGCTAGAATTGTCAAAGAAACTGCTATTAGCATCTCTTTTCCCTATTTGCAAAGTTGATCGACTTGGAGTCACCTCTTGTTCCCCAGAAAAGTAAGATGCACAGAAATCTCTCCTAATTGGAGTTTTTTGAGAATTAGATGAAAGATGACTTGGCGTCTTCTCTTGCTGCCATGAGAACACAGATGATGAAGCCTGATGCCGGGCAATGTCGCGGTGATTCATGGTGGTTTGTGGAAGAGTCTGGCTTGCTTTCTGTAGAAATAGAATCTCTTTAGAGCCCTTTAAAGATCTTATATACTCAAGGCTATTTATTTTCAGATAGGATATAAAGCCATAATCCCAAGAAGTTAACAGTTGCACTGCACACCAAGAAAGAACATTCATCAAGTCAAGTAAACCATAAGTCTAATACCCAGTGATGGAATGTTCTAATGCTCGACTTCTTAGCATTGAAGGAATAAGCTACTACCATCTCATGCCCAACCTATTTAAAACAGGCTAAGTCTTGGTATTTATTCTGCATCCTTCTTAGAATCCATTAAACATATGTGAGTATTCACTTTCATTCTGAATTCCAAAACTGGCTTTTCTTTGCCTGTCCTTGGTTACCTCCCCTTATAGCTTTGCCCAAAAGAATCAAAGTTAAACAACAGACTAAAAAACTCTTTCAAAACTCTCATATTCCACCATATCACTATCCCAAAAAAAATCACGAGTGTTTAATATTATGTAATATACATTTGTGGATGATCTACTGCTTTGCATTGTTCTTTCTATGCTTCTCTCTGCCTCCATTCTGACAAATATCAAGACATGGAGGTAAATGCAGCATTAGATTTTTATAGTAAGCACTTTTTTTGCCATAGGAAGAGGGTTAATGTTTACTAGATACTCAAATTTTCCGTAAAATATCTCTAGGAATCAATGTCAAGGGAAGAATTGCTACGAATGACTGAACTGGATGACAAAGCACATGATGTTTCTAGGACAAACTAGAGAGTGAGTACTTAATTTTTATTCGTCTGATAAGCAATGCCTTTGCTACATATCAGAATCCTAATGACATCAAAATGAGCATTAAAGTCATGAAAAGAATAAAAATCATTAAAGCTCTAAGCCAGAGGTACTTCTGCATTCTCAGTATTTACGGTACCTACTTATAAAGTCAGCCTTAAACGGCTTGCTGAATTGTGCCATCTCATCAAGTCCTTATGTTTAGTGGAAAGCCACCCGTAAGAGCCAAACTGGAAATTTTTTCCAGCAAATAACATGTGAACAAAAATGGTAGAGGTAAAATTCAATAGATCAAAAGGACTGTATAGGAAGCAATTGCCTCCAGGTGACAAAGCCAGGCAGGGAGCATCATGACTAATTCTCTGGCCCCACTGTCTCCAAGAATAGCCCTGATCACTAGGTCTTAATAGGGAAATAATTTAGTGGACATTACATGAACATTTAATATTTAGGGATAACCTAACCTCCCCACTCTATTTCACTCACTCCACCCTATTTTTAAAACTAAAAAATAATCACCTCCACTAAGCCCAAAACCTTTTCTCAGTACGAAAAAACACCAGCTCTATGTAAAACAGATTTTTCTCTAACCTTGTTCTATTCTATATCAAAAACTGCATACTCTATTATAGGGCCCATAGTTAACTTACTTTAGCCTGCAAGGCTTTAACCTCTGCCTCTAATCTTTTTCGTTCTTCAACCTCTTTATTATATTTTTCTTTTAGATCTTCATACTTGGAACCTAAAACCAGACAATCAAATACAATTTTCTTTCAATCATTGATTCCACGAAGGAATTCACAGATCAACAATGATTTTGATAGTCTAGAAATGAGTATCTTAGTATACCAAGGAGAAACAACATTTTAGTTAGGGAAATAGATGAAACTATTGATCAAATTACCAAATATCAAAATACATAAAAACATAAGTGTTTTAAATATTCTGAAATTGAAATATACCACAGAAGGATAAAGTACAAAGCTTAAAATCTCAATCCAGTAGCTCAACATAATTCAACAGATATGCAAATGGGTATGTAACAAGCGGCTGCAGTTTTTAAACATATAAATTAAAAGTTTAATTCAAAGTTGAATTAATTCATTTATTTTGCAGAATTAAAATCTCCAGCTAAACAAAAAGCTGTCTATACTAAAGAAAAAAATGCATTACCACTATAATATTGACTTGGTGTCAGTGGAGTTGTAAAAATTTTTTGTGGTGTATTGCATGGATTCAGAGAGACATCTGCAGACTGTGCAGCTTGTTGGCTTCTTTCAAGCTCAGATTTACACCTGTTAGAAAAGGACCCAAGAGGCAGACAAATCTGTTAGAGCAAAGGCTACAGAATACCAATGCCTTACATTCCCAGAGAGTAATAAACTTACAAAGAAACCCATCCACTAAGAATTCTTAACCATTTCATTTCAGGCATTTAATAAGGTCTAACTTATGTGCCAGACATAAACACAGTCCTGTGTCTTCAAAGGAACTCAGTCTAGTAAAAGAAACAGAAATATAAACCAGTAAGTGAAACGTTATAAAGGCTATAAGGAAGATCTATAATAACCACTATGACAGTGATATGGTTTAGCTGTGTTCCCACCCAAATCTCATCTTGAATTGTAGTTCTCATAATCCGTATGTGTGGTTGGGGGCACCCAGTGAGAGGTGATTGAATCATGGGGGCAGTTTTCCCATGCTATTCTCGTAATAGTGAGTTCTCATAAGATCTGATGGTTTTATAAGGGGCTTCCTCCTATGCTTGGTTCTCATTCTTCTCCTTCCTGCCACCATGTGAAGAAGGGTGTGTTTGTTTCCCCTTCCGCTATGATTGTAAGTTTCCCAGCGGAAAAGAAAAGCCCTGTGGAACTGTGAGTCAATTAAACCTCTTTCCTTTATAATTTACCCAGGCTCAGGCAGTTCTTTATAGCAGTGTGAGAAGAGACTAATATAGACAGCAAAGAACAGTTGAAGGATTGGAATATATTCCAAGCAAATTTCATACACTAAGCCAAAGACAGGGACATAAAAGAACCCAGAACTTCAGAAACACGGGAAGAAAGTGGTGTCATTGGAGCATGGGCTCAAATCATGAGAACAGATGACATGACTTAGGATATTCAATCATTTCAAAAACATAGACTTGATATACAGATCATGTATTATATGACATTTTTAAAACACAGATATAAAAATTAAATCAATATAATGCATCTAGAAAAGATATGGCTGGAAATAGTTACAAGAAATGGGAAACATAAGTTACACATTGTATATATGTACACCCTGTAAAAAGGTATTCAGAACTATCATGCAAGTAAGCTCTGAACACCTTTCAAAACCAAAAACCCACATTAAAATAGGGCTCAATTCTTTCAACTCTCTAATGTCTCTGACTTTAGTTTAACATAAAAAATAAAATGAACACTCTTTTAGAATGGCTAACGGTGTGCAGCAGTCTCTTTGCCATGGCATATTACTTAAAACGGGAAGTAAAGAAAGTAATGCCAAGCCCAGTGGCTCAAGCCTGTAATCCCAGCACTTTGGGAAATCAAGGCGGGCAGATAACCTGAGGTCAGCAGTTTCAGACCAGCCTGGCCAACACGGCGAAAACCCCTCTCTACTAAAAATACAAAAATTAGCCAGGCATGGTGGCATGCACCTGTAGTCCCAGCTACTTGGGAGGCTGAGGCGGGAGAATCGCTTGAACCCAGGAGGCAAAGGTTGCAGTGAGCTGAAATTGTGCCACTGCACTGCACTCCAGCAACAGAGCAAGACTTTGTCAAAAAGAAAGAAAAGAAAGAAAAAGAAGGAAGGAAGGAAAGAAGGAAGGAAGGAAGGAAGGAGGGAGGGAGGGAGGGAAGGAAGGAGGGAAGGAAGGAAGGCAGGCAAGAAAGAAGGAAGGAAGGAAGGAAGGAAGGAAGGAAGGAAGGAAGGAAGGAAGGAAGGAAGGAAGGAAGGAAGGAAGGAAGGAAGGAAGGGAGAGAGAAAGAAAAGGAAAAAAAAAAGAAAAGAAAAGAAAGGGAAGGGAATGAGTGCCCTTAGCTCCATCTAGCTCCAAATTCAATCTGAGAAGAGGCAATGTATGAGCTAAAAATGACTTCTCAGCAAACCAAACCACCACAACTGAGCTTACAGTAGGAAACAGCAAGGCCCAATGGAAATGTTCCATTAGTATTTAAAAAGCAACAAGAAATAAGTAAAATTAATATTTTATTTAACTTGCTATTTTCAAGATACTATCATTTCAACTTGTAATTAATAGGAAAGCTACTAATAAAATATTTTACATTTTTTCATACTAAATTTTCAGAATTGGCATCCATTGTATACTTAACAGCTCATCTTAATTTGCACCAGCCACATTTCAAGCACGTCATAATTGCCACATGTAGCCAGTGGCTACCATATCGGACATTGCAGGTCTACAGATTAGCAAAGGTGTCACAAATTTGCTGATTCGAGATGAATTTTGAGGAACCTTGCAAAACCAGTGCTTCTTTTCCACTTTAAATTCATATCTGATTCTCTTTTCCCTGTCCTTTCATTTTAAACAAAGTTATTTATTACTTAAACAAAAGTATAACCTGCCATTATTTTCATAAACCATTTTTTTCTCCTTCCCCCTAAGAAAAAAAACACAAACACCACCACCAAAAAAGCACAAAGCTAAAAGCATTTTCTACTAGGTTGAACTATATGAGACTGCCAATAACCACAGTTTTAACAAACATTCCAAATGGTTCAACCTCACTTCTTGGAGACCTTCCAGAAACCTAATCAGTGGCAACTGATGGAAAAAATAAGTTTCTGCAATGCATTTGAAGGTTAGCAGTGAAAATTTTAAAACCATATTCAGGAGTGTTTGTAGTCTATAGATAATAAGAATATTTTAAAACCAAATGTGCTACGAGGATATGGCACGAACTCGGCTCACTGCAACTTCTGCCTCCCAGGTTCAAGTGATTCTCCTGCCTCAGCCTCCTGAGTAGCTGAGATTAGAGGCGCCTGCCACTACACCTGGCTAATTGGCTAATTTTTGTATTTTTAGTAGAGAGGAGGTTTCACCATGTTGGCCAGGCTGGTCTCAAACTCCCGACCTCAGGAAATCCACTTGCCTCGGCCTCCTAAAGTGCTGGGATTACAGGCATGAGTCACCTCGCCCAGCCAAAAGGAAATATTTTTTAAATTATCACGCAACCCTGCAGATTGGGCCTGCTTATATTCTGTCTCCAATCTCAACTGGGCCCTCCATGCTATTCCATTCTTTTATAATTCCTTAGTTCTCCCTCTCATTCTCTCCAACAGCTTTTCCACCTAGAGAAAACACGAGCCATCAGTAAGCTTCAACTAATTTTCATCTTTTCACTAACAATTGTCAAGTTTTATTTTAACAAGTACTATCATACTATTAAATAATGCAATGTAACTGGTATTATCATACCATCAAAGAATGATAGTATGATAGTACTATTTATTATTGTATTACCCAGTGACCAACAGTGTCTGAATCATGAGACAGCTCAATAAACATATACTGAATAAATACATGAGTAATGGAGCAACCATTTGATAGATTTATATCGTACTGAGCTGTGCAATGATAAAACAAAATCACCGTTCGTTGTTTTTAATCTTCCACTCATTCAAGTTACGGCACGGACCGAATCATTACTTCTTCCATCGGGAAAAAAAATTGCAAAGTATAATAATTATATTGTTAAAAGAAAAGACAAATGCATCTGATTAATACATACAAACATCATCCCTATAAATACCATCCCAAAATGTTACCTTTTAAGTTCCTGTTCCAGTTTTTCTATTTGTTTTTTGCCTGAATTCAGTTGTCCTTCCTGGAAATTCACTTGTGACTCCTTGACTTGAAGTTCATGAGAAATCTTCTGCTTAGTTTTCTCCAGACTTTCACATATTTCCATCAATCTTTGATTCTCCCTTTTCAGGTTTGTACCCTCAGTTTTTTCATTTTCAACCTAATAAGAATTGTTCAGAAGACAATAACTACCCTATTTTGTGAATTTACCAAGTATTATTGGTAGACCTCAGTCTAACATTGACTACTAAAATCCTGAGATACAGCTGCAATAAGCCATATGAACACAGAAATTTTAGACGATCACACTTTAAAGCCAATAGATAGGCAACTTCTATGAAGTCATGTATTAAATCTTCTTTGGCCAGACACACCCATCCTAGAAAGGGAGGCTTTACTATCCTTTCAAAAATTAAAAAATAGGAAATAAATCCTATAAATCTCCCTTAACAATTCATTTTCAAGTTTGGCTGCTAAAACCAATTATTGTTAGAAACCAGAAAATTCTCCCACAAGCAAAAACCTTTTAGAAGCAATGACTGTATCACTATTTAGTTGGCTAATACGGAGGTAATTTTTTAAAAGTACTGTTTAGTTTTCATTTACTAGACCTGAAAAGGTTGAGGAACACCAAGGTAAAAAGGCCAGTCTAAGAAAGCCACATCCATTTAACTGCAAAATGCTCTAACACTGTCTCCAGATTAGGAGCAGAGACCTTTTGCCTTGTCGCTATGCAGTGCAAAAGCAATCCCCAATTCATGGTCCCACACGGAAGGTGAAATGGAATTCAGTAGCGCTAAATATTAGCAGGTAAGCAGAAATGAGGGCAGAATTAGAGAAAATTAAAAACAATTAAAATTAAAATCACTCAAAAAAAAGAAGGGGATTGGGGCCAGCGTCGGGAGGGCGGGGGTGAAATTACCACCTGAAGATAGCAAAATCATTTTTCTCTAAATGTAAAGAAGAGGAAATAATTAATCCAAAAATGAGTGAACAGTTTTAAATACCAGCACTCTGTGATAATAATGAGTGAACAGCTACAAATCCAGAGCTTCAGGGGTACCTTCTGTTTTTGCTTCTGCAGTGCAGCCTCCAGACTGTCAAGCTGAAACTGCCTTTGCTGCTTTTCCTTCTTCAGTTTATCAAGCTGTCCTTCAAGCTCTTGAATTTTCTGAAGAGCTCTTGTAGGCAGGCCTTCTTTCCATTCTTCCAAAGCCCAGCTCATTTTGTTCTCCCTTCTTTATTACTCCAACATTCGTAAATAAACTGAAAAGAATAACCAGACTGTTGGTCTAATCACAGTAAAAGGAAACAAACACTCAGAAATTAATTAATCTATCTAACCACTCCTAAAAATCAAGTTTCAAGACCACATTTCAAAAGATAACAAAGTGGGCGCAGTGGCTCACACCTGTAATCCCAGCACTTTGGGAGGCCGAGGCGGGCGGATCACAAGGTCAGGAGATCAAGACCACGGTGAAACCCCGTATCTACTAAAAATACAAAAAAAAAATTAGCCGCGCGCTAAAATTAGGCGCGGGTGCCTGTAGTCCCAGCTACTCAGGAGGCTGAGGCAGGAGAATGGCTTGAACCCGGGAGGCGGAGCTTGCAGTGGGCCGAGATCGCGCCACTGCACTCCAGCCTGGGCGACAGAGCCAGACTCTGTCTCAAAAAAAAAAATAAAATAAAATAACAAAAGATAACAAAGTATAAAATCTATCTTCTCCATCCTCTGAAAGGTGGCAACCAGTAACTGATTCTTAAGTACATAGTATCCTGCTTGTTTTCCTTTTGCTTTCTGATTTTCTTATTTCTCAGTGTTGACTTCTTATATCACTACCTGCTTTCTACTGCTCAGTTTTTTCATTATACAAAACATGGGGCAACAGCAATGCAAGATGGCAGTCACCACAGTATCAGAAGTAAAAGTCTCTCAAAGTTTCCAACTTTTAGAAGAACTCGAAGAAGGCCAGAAAGGAGTAGGAGATGGCATAGCTAGCTGGGGTTTAAAAGATGACGAAGATCTAGCACAAGATGGACAAGGATGATAACTGGGCCTCCAAGAATGATTTAGGAAAATCACATATACAGCCTTAAAATTGAATGTAGCCTAAATGCCAGAAGCACCCTGCCTTTGTAAGATTTGTAACAAAAATTAATATAAATGAGGTTAATAGTTCTAATGGAGTGGTGGACCAAAGAGCTGTATCAGTGCTAGCAAAATGGCAGAATTCATGTAGCATCGAAGTTGTCCTGCAAGAGCTTTGGTGCCTAATGATGTCTAAAGAAAATATGAAACTTCTTCAGCTGCCTGAAGGACAGGGTTACAGCAGTTAATCAAAAAGAAAAACCATAGGCCCTTCCCCTTCCCATCCCTCATTCAATTTAAAGTCTTCATATTCCACAGTAGTAAATTTTCTAGATACGTCTTGTAGACCCCAAAGGACTGGAAAGGAAGCTCCCATTCAAAGGAAATTTATCTTAAAATACTGTCAATTACACTAATTTTTTTTCCATTTGAAATATGTTAGTTGTGCTATAACAAATCATCCTGCCATGTGTAACATCCTGTCCACATATTTGAATTTCTAGGATCAAGAAAGTATATTTAAATTGATTCCCATCCTAACTGGTGGAGTCCACGTGACTCAACTGTGAAAAGACATATCACATAATCACCTTGCTGCTGATTAAATGGCCTGGGGCCTCTGCCTTCTCCTGTGGGATTACTGCTGGGTACACGGGGTGCTTTGTCTGCACCCCTGGTTTCCAAAAAATTGAGGAGAAGAGACTCCTCTCCAACTCATTCTATGAGGCCAGCATCATCCTGATACCAAAACCTGGCAGAGACACAACAAAAAAAGAAAACTTCAAGCCAATACCCTTGATCAACAACGATGCAAAATTCCTCAACAATATACTTGCAAACCGAGTCCAGCAACACATCAAAAAGTTAATCCACCATGATCAAGCAGGCTTCTTCGCCAGGATTCACAGTCGGTTGAACATACGCAAATCAATAAATATGATTCATCACATAAGCATAGCTAAAGACAAAAATAACATGATTACCTCATGCAGAAAAGCTTTCATTAAAAATTCAACACCCCTTCACATTAAAAACTCTCAATAAATTAGGTATTGAAGGAACATACCTCAAAATAATAAGAAGCCATCTATGATAAACCCACAGCCAACATTATACTGAATGGGCAAAAGCTGAAAGCATTCCCCTTGAAAACTGGCACACAAGGCAAGAATGCCCTCTTCCACTACTCCTATTCAATATAATATTGGAAGTCCTGGCCAGAGCAACCAGGCAAGAGGAAGAAATAAAAGGCATCCAAATAGGAAGACAGGAAGTCAAACTACCCCTGTTTGCAGACAATGTGATCCTACATCTAGAAAACCCCATAGTCTTGGCCCAAAAGCTCCTTCAGCTGATAAACAACTTCAGCCAACTCTCAGGATACAAAAATCAATATATAAAAACCACGAGCATTCCTATACACCAACAACAGCCAAGCCAAGATCCAAATCAAAAATGCAATCTCATTCACAATTGCCACAATATGAATAAATCACCTAGTAATACAGTTAACCAGGGAGGTGAAAGATCTGTAAAAGAAGAATTAGAAGACTAGACACGGTGGCTCGCGTCTGTACTCCCAGCACTTTGGGAGGCCAAGGTGGGCAGATCACCTGAGGTCAGGAGTTAGAGACCAGCCTGGCCAACATGGTGAAACCTCATCTCTACTAAAAATAGAAAAATTAGCCCAGTGTGGTGGCGGGCGCCTGTAAACCCAGCTACTCGGGAGGCTGAGACAGGAGGATTGCTTGAACTTGGGAGGCAGAGGTTGTAGTAAGCTGAGATGGCACCACTGCACTCCAGCCTGGGCAACAAAGAGCAAAACTCCATCTCAAAAAGAAAAGAATTAGAAAACACTGCTCGAAGAAATCAGAGATGACACAAATGGAAAAACATCCCATGCTCATGAGTATGAAGAATCAATATCATTGAAATGGCCATACTGCCCAAAGCAATTTACAGATTCAGTGCTATTCATATCAAACTACCAAAGACATTGTTCACAGAACTAGAAAAAACTATTTTAAAACTGATATGGAACCAAACACAAGCCCAAATAGCCAAGGCAAGTCTAGGCAAAAAGAACAAAGTTGAGAGCTTCATGTTACTCTACTTCAAACTATACTACAGGGCTACAGTAACCAAAACAGCATGGTACTAGTACAAAAACAGACACATAGAACAATGGAACACAATAAAGAGCCCAGAAATAAGCCACACACCTACAACCATCTGATCTTTGACAAAGCTGACAAAAAAAAACAATGGGGAAAGGATTCCCTATTCAATAAATGAGATAGCTGGCTAGCCATATGCAGAAGAATGAAAATGGACCCCTTCCTTACACCATATACAAAAATTAATTCAAGATACGTTAAAGACTTAAATGCAAAACTCCAAACTATAAAAACCACAGAAGACAACCTAGGCAATACCATCCTGGACACAGGAATGGGCAAAGATTTCAAGACAAAGACACCAAGAGCAATCACAACAAATGCAAAAACTGACAAATGGGATCTAATTAAACTGAAGAGCTTCTGCACAGCAAAAGAAACTCAACAGAGTGAACAGACAACCTACAGAATGGGAGAAAATATTTACAAACTATGCATCTGATAAAGGTCTAATATCCAGAATCTATAAGGAACTTAAATTTACAAGAGAAAAACAACAACCCCATTAAAAAGGGGGCAAAGGACATGAACAGACACTTTTCTAAAAAAGAAAATACATGTGGCTAACAAGCAAATGAAAAAAAATTCAGTATCACTGATCATTAGAGAAATGCAAATCAAAACCACAATGAAATACCATCTCACACCAGTCAGAATGGCTATGATTAAAAAGTTAAAAAATAACAGATGCTGGCCAAGTTGCGAAGGGAACACTTATACACTGTCGGTGGGAGTGTAAATTAGTTCAACCATTGTGGAAAGCAGTATGGCAATTCCTCAAAGAGCTAAAAACAGAACTACCATTCAACCCAGCAATCTCATTCCTGGGTATATACTCAGAGGAATGTAAATCATTCAACCGTAAAGACACACAGTGTCTCATGCCTGTAATCCCAACAGTTTGGGCAGGCGGATAACTTGAGCTCAGGAGTTCGAGAACAGCCTGGGCAACATGGCAAAATCCCGTATCTACTTAAAAAAAAAAGGCACATGCACACACAAATGTTCATTGCAGCACTGTTCACAATAGCAAAGACATGGAATCAACCTAAATGCCCATCAGTGACAGATTGGATAAACTAAATGTGGTACGTATATACCATGGAATACTATGCAGCCATAAAAAAGAATGAGATCATGTTTTTTGCAGGAACATGGATGGAATTAGAGGCCATTATCCTTAGCAAACTAATGCAAGAACAGAAAACCAAATGAATACAAAGAAGGGAACAACAGACACTGAGGCCTCCTTGAGGGTGGAGAGTTGGAGGAGGAAGAGCAGCAGAAAAAATATCTATTGAGTATTAGGCTTAGTACCTGGGCAACAAAATAATCTGTACAACAATCCCCCATGACATGAGTCTACCTATATAACAAACCTGCGTGGGTACCCCCGAACCAAAAATAAAAGCTAAGAAAAAAAATAATATTTTGCCATAAGGTTTTCAGGTGAAATAGGTCCTATAAACAAAGAAAATGCATGACAAGGTATTCTGCAAATGCTCCTCTTTCCCTCTTCACATTGTTAATTACCACTCACACTTTGTCCCTCTTCCTCTGGGAAACTTTTCTGAGATCCTTGACCCAGCCATAGTTTCCCATCATAGTTACTCACAGCACAGGTAGCCCATCTCCTTCCAAGCAGTTATCATTTTTTAATAATGAATGCACACATGAATGAAGAGCAAATGCCATACTGTACTAGAATCATTCCAAAAGGTGGTAAAGTCATGTTACAGACAGACACTGACCAGGAAAGACATATACAGTACAACGTTAGCGATTCAAAGCAGATTCAATTCTACCTCAGCCACTTACAAGATGTATGACCTTGGGCAAGTTATTTAGCTGCTCTATGTCGTTTCCCTCGTTTGTAAAACGAGGATAATAATGATGGTGACTTCCTAAGGCCTTAGAAACAGTATCACCTGGTAAGCTTTCCATATATGTTAGCTATTACATACTTTTTAAAAACACTTTTTCACTTGTATATTTCAGCCTATGGTACAAAGGGTGAAGTGGCCTACCTCCTTCTCAGCCACATCTTAGGAAAATAGAAATCAGCTGGAAGAAAAGTATGGCAACTGTCCTTTATTTTAGCCTTCAGAACATAACTAAAAGAAAAATCATTCATTTTCCAGTTACTTAGGCAAGAGTTTGAGAATTTGTTTTTTCACTAAATAAAGTTAACAGCCATTTTCATGGTTTGATTTTTCAATCGATTTTATCAATGAAACTTTTTATCAAAACAATAAGCAGTTCATGAAAGTACTAAGAAAAATCAAAAAAAAAAATTAAGAAGGAGAAGCAAAGGTCTTGGACAACATAGAAGTTGGATATCAAAGCCTTGGAAAGGCTGCGTTTTGCTACCAGTTTAATTTTTTTTTTTTCCTAGTTCTCAGTTCTTGGAACATAGCATCTTATACTCCACTCCCATTTATCCCAAAACTACTGAAAGGAGTCACATGCCTCTCAACCAACAAAGGACAACTGACCCTGTCTCAACGTCCTCCATTCCAATCTAGTTTGTCAGGAGTCAGAGAACTGCACCCCAGAGACACACAACTGTAATTGCCCTAAACAATTCAGCCAGCGACTGAAGTCATTACATCAAGATTCTATAGCCAACAGAATATAAAAAGGAGCAATTTAGAAAGATGATTAGAAAGTGAGGGGAATAAACATAAAGAAGATTGGCAAGCTGAATGCTTTTCCATTCCAAAGTCTAAGATATAGAGCAATATAGATGTAGACCAAGCTAACTGTTATTAGAGCAGATTTGGGCCCATTAAGGCATCAGCTATCAGCCACCTGTATTGGGCCACTGGGGCAAAAGAACAACAAAAAAATAAACCTCACAAGTTTACTTTTGAGGAACAGGGAATTGAGGTGGGGAGTGAAGAAAAGCCCTAGTTGAAGGTTCCTGCATGGATGATTTGCGGGGCTATTGTCCTTTCCAGAAAATGCTGTATCTTTGTACCTTAAATACGTGGAGGGCACTCTTCATGCCCGAACTACACAGTCCCTTAAAGTCCCCAAGGAAGCTCTTGTGTGACCTCTTCCTGCCCCACCTCCACCACAGCTTTCCCATCGTCAGAATTCCCCACCTCCTCCAAAAAGCCAGAGGCCGCGTGCAGTGTACCAAGACTGGGTCTGAGAATGATAACCCTGCCTTCTCCTCTAGAACAGGCTCCTCAAGGACATGACCCATGCCTTCTATTTCTGGGTCCTCACTACACGGCAGAGCCAGGCACATAGGCGCGTCCAACTAAATGTGAACGGGAAGGCCGGGCGTAGTGGCTAACAAGCTTGTAATCCTGGAACTTAGAGAGGCCGAGGCAGGAGGATCCCTTGAGCCCAGGGATTCCAGACCAGCCTAGGCAACACAGGGAGACCTACCTCTATTTAAAAAAAAAAAAAATGTGGACGGGAGGACGACGAGAGGGGGAAAGAGTAATGCTACCGTAACTAACCATAGGCACCCCACGTCGCCGCCCAGATCAAAACCCAAGCTTACATCATCTACTCAATAAAACAAAGGACCGGGGCCCGAATTTCAATAAGGTTGGTTACGGGACTGGGAAGGCAGCTTGGAAATACCTAGTCATCTCCAATTTTTTTACGGAGGAAGAAAATGATCCCCTAAAGTGCGAGTTCGTGACCGAGCAGGGTCTGGGACACTAATCCGAGACCAGCTTGAACCCGAGCAGAGGGGCGCCGACACCCCTACGAACCACATCCCGGGGCGGATTCTCCAGTTCCGTCGGGTGGGAGGGGGCGGTCCCCGGCACCTACAGGGCCGGGAAAGTGATCCCAGAAGCCTCCCCGCCCAGTATCCGCCAGCAAAAAGCCACCGGCACCCCCACGCCGCCCGCCGCCCGCCGCCCGCCGCCCGGACCAGGATCCGGACCCAGTCAGGACGCTCACCTTGCTATCCGGGAAGGGAAAACAACCTCTCGGAGAGTCCAGTCCTGGTGCGGCTTCCGCAGGCTGGAGCCCAGAGCCTAATTCAAACTGCCCGCAGCCGCCACCGGTTCCCGATTCGCCCGCTTCTGGTCTCAACCAAACTTACCTCCAAGCCTATTGGTCACTGTAAGTAGCTGTGAACCAATCGGCGCCTGCGCACTCAGACTACCGCCTCTGATTGGCCCTTTCGGATGGATTTTAAAAACAAGCCCTCTACTGGAAGTGCCTGCGCCGAGTTACTGTTCTCTTTTGTTGTTGCCGGGAGGGAGAGACCACGTGCTTTTGCTGATGCTAGAAGCGGTTTTGGACCGCTATTTCCGCAAAAGTCAGGGAATGCGCCAGCTGATTAGGAAGGCGTGGTCTATCGCCTACAGCCAGGGGAGCTGTGCTGCCTGGTGAAACCTCTTTTAAACTGCACGTACCAATCTACTTATTTATTAAATGTAAATTTAGGACATAGATACTAGGTGCTGTGTTTGTCATGCGTTGTTTATCCAGTGTCGTTCTTAACAATTCTTTGAGGAAGGTATTATCCTCATTTTATTAAAAAGTTAACAGGCTCATAGAAGCTAAGTACAGTAATTTGAAATTGCATCTAGGCGATGCAGGATGTCGCTCTTAAATGCTGTACTTTATGGATCATATTTCTAAGAGGTGATTCTGAACACCTATTTTCCAGGATTGAGGTGTGGGGGGAGGACACTACATCAGAATTTAAAATTCAGAAGGATCTTCAAAACAGGGTGTAATGCTTTTCGTGAAGCCCACTAGTTTTCTATGTATTTTATATACTCGTTTTATTTCCCTGTTAAACTATAAATAAGCTTCTAAAGGCAGAAGCAAAACAATTGATTGTTAAAGTAATAGATCTCTAATGCTGTTGTCGTCCTCAATAGGTACCAAACTTTCCAGCACCCTGTCTTTACCTTTCATTAGACTGTTGTTCCTGCAGTACCCAATTCAAGTGTCACTTTTTTTTTCATAAAACCTCCCTAATCCCACCCACTCCTTAGAGATAATTATTTCCTAGACCTTTCCGAGAACTTGCAAACTTCACGTTTAAGATTTTCACTATGTCTTGTCTTGTATTTATGTCTACGTCTGACTCCCCCATCAGACTCAAAAATTCCTTTACAGTAAAATCTGTTTTAATTCATTTTTGCATCCCTAGTAACTTTGCACATAGTAATTTAAAATCCAGATCATCTTGGGAGATCAAACTGCCATTTGGGGAAAGGCCTTGTTCTCACTGCCTTCTACCTTCGAATCCCCAAAGGGAGGGGAGAGAGCAGGTAGGGGAGGAAAACTTTTGTCAGACATTGCCATGATCAGTCTAGTGTCTGGTAGTTTTAGAATTTGAACCAAATTCTGTCTGGCTCCAACACAAATTACAACTCCATTGCTTCCCAGAGTAATTATTCAATTGTGTATAGGCTGCTTAAGGAAAAATAAAGAGCTAGAAAGATAATAGAGGATTTTTTTAAGGTTTGAATGAGAAATTTGCATTTACTATTCATTCATTCATTCTTCAGCAGATATCTATTGAGTGGCCACTGTATAGTCAAGCCTTGTGCTTCATTTTTCTACAATGAACAATAAAGAAATACATTCACTTCTTGAACAAGGGAAATACAGGATGGATACCATTCTAGTAACTCCTGTGGTATTTCTCTGACTTTAATTTTATGCTTCCCTTCCCTCCCTTTATTTTTCCCCGGGTTTGCTTGTTCGTTTTGTAGGGGGAGAATCCCATCCAACCAAACACAGATGTCCTCTAAGAGTCCATTTTTGGCTCTCTGCTCTTCCCTTTTTAAGTCCCTTCCCTCAGTGAGCCAGCCTACTCTCTCTGGACTGTTCATCCACTACCTTGATCTTCTGCCTGTGGATCAGTGTCTTTGAGTCTTCCCATCTTTTCTACAGATTAGACTGCAGGATCCATCACTGAAATCACTCTTTTGCCAGTGTCCTCAGCTCCCTTGCCTCTTGTTCTTTCTATCTCCCAAACTTGTGTGTGTGCAAATGTCCATATCATCCCATGGTACACTATTGCTGCAGAATGGGGTGGAAAAAATTCCCAGCACTGTGAAAATACTTTAAATGTAGGACGTCTAACTGGGCCTCAATGCTTCTCCACAGCCCTTTCTGCCAGTTCCAGGGTTTTTCTAATCTCCTACAACAACCATCTCCGTTCTTACTCTCAGAAGATGACCTTATTTTCTAGTTCACAGAAAACATAAGATGTCTGACAGGAACACCTTCAACTTTCTGACACCTAAATCTGCAAATGTGCGAAAATCTATACCCATTCTTACCTCCTTTCTTCCTGTTACAGCCATAGGAAATGTCTTTCTGACTACTCCCAAAACTGAACAGTCATACTGTGTTTTGAGGCAACTTGCTTCTCAGGAACTTCACTCCCCCAATTATGCACTTGTAAACAAGAATCTTTAACTGCTTCTACCTTCCCTAAGTCTTCCTAATAGCACTTAAACTGCTCAAATATTTCCCTTTCAAAAGAAATATTTTCTCAATCTCACGCTCCCCTGAAGGAATCATCATATCTCTCCTCACATTCCATTTCCTTTTTAGATTTGATTAAATAAGTTGTGATACTAATTTTCATCAATTTTTCTCCAAAAAAACCCACGAGTACTTTCAATAAATGAGAGCCGTCCCTATAGCTGCATCATGAAGACGATATAATCTATTATTTTAAGCACCAGTTTACTTTTCATTTCATATTATTTTTCAGCTTATTAGAACGATAAATATTTTATAATTACACAATTTTATTTTGTTTTTATCTCTTCTGAAAATCTTTTTTTTTCCTTGAGACACAGTCTGGCTGTGTCGCCCAGGCTGGAGTACAGTAGCACAATCTCCGCCCACTGCAACCTCTCTCTCCTGGGTTCAAGCGATTCTCCTGCCTCAGCCACCCGAATAGCTGGGATTACAGGCAGGCACTACCACGCCCAGCTAATTTTTGTATTTTTAGTAGAAACGAGCTTCCACCATGTTGGCCAGGCTGGTCTCAAACTCCTGATCTCAAGTGATCCACCCGCCTCAGCCCCCAAAAGTGCTGGGATTACAGGTGTGAGCCACCGTGCCCGGCCTGAAAAGCTATATCTTTATTTATTTATTTATTTTTGAGACAGAGTCTTGCTCTGTCGCCAGGCTGGAGTACAGTGGCACAATCTCGGCTCACTGCAACCTCCGCCTCCCGGCTTCAAGTGACTCTCCTGCCTCAGCCTCCTGAGTAGCTGGGACTTCAGGCGCACACCACCACGCCCAACTAATTTTTGTATTTTTAGTAGAGACGGGGTTTCACCATGTTGGCCAGGCTGGTCTCGAACTCCTGACCTCGTGATCTGCCCACCACAGCCTCCCAAAGTGCTGGGATTACAGATGTGAGCCACCACGCCCGGCCGAAAATATTTTGTCTTCAAAAAAAAAAAAAAAACACTTTAAAAAGATATAAGTTACATAAAATAAAATACACTCATTTTAAGTGCACAGTGCAATAAATTTTGACAAATGTATTCGCCTCTATTAACACCACCAAAATAAGAATATAAACATTTCTTGACATTACAGGTATCTTATACCCCTTCCCAGTTATGTACCCCAGAAACTCCCAGACACAGGCAACCATTGATCTGTTTTCTGTCACTAATAAATTCATATTTTCCTAGAGTTTAATATAAGTGGAATTACAGTGTATACTCTTTTATGTCAGTTTCTTCATTATTTTTTTTTTCTTCTGAGACAGAGTCTCACACTGTTGCCCAAGCTGGAGTGCTGTGGTGCGATTTCAGCTCACTGCAAGCTCTGCCTCCCAGATTCACGCCATTCTCCTGCCTCAGCCTCCCGAGTAGCTGGAACTACAGGCGCCCACCACCACGCCAGCTAATTTTTTTGTGTGTTTAGTAGGGACAGGGTTTCACCATGTTAGCCAGGATGGTCTAGGTCTCCTGACCTCATGATCCAACCGCCTCGGGCTCCCGAAGTGCTGGGATTACAGGCATGAGCTACCGTGCCCGGCCTTATGTCTATTTCTTTTACTCAGCATAATGTTTTAGAGACACATCCTTGTTGTTGCACATAACTGTGTTTTTTTTTTTAATTTCTTAGTAGTGTTTCTTTGCATGGACATACAATTAGTGTGTCCGTTCACTTGTTGATTTGTATTCATATTGTTTCCAGCTTGAAGCTTTTATGAATGAAAGCTTCTATTGACTTCCATGTAAAAGTCTTTGCATTGACATAGGTTTTCATTTATCCTGGGAAACACATAAAGTGAAATTGCTGGGTCAAATAAATAAATGGGAGCGGGCATTGTGGCTCACGCATGTAATCCCAACACTTTGGGAGGCCGAGGCGGGCAGATCACTTGAGGTCAGGAGTTCGAGACCAACCTGGCCAATATGGTGAAACCCCGTCTCTACTAAAATTACAAAAATTAGCCCGGCATGGCCGTGCACGCCTGTAATCCCAGCTACTCGGGAGCCTAAGGCAGGAGAATCGCTTGAACCTGGTAGGCGGAGGTTGCAGTGAGCCAAGATTGTGCCACTGCACCCTAGCCTGTGCAAAAAAGAATGAGACTGTGTCTCAAAGAAAACAAAAAAAAAGTAAACAAAACAAACAAAAACAACAAATAGTAAGTAGATATTTAACTTTTTAAGAAATGTCCAAAATCCTTTCCAAGTCTTACATTCCCATAATGTATGAATGTTCTAGCAGATCCACATCCTCGCCAGCACATGGTGTGTCTGTCTGTTCAACGTATGCCAATCTAATTGATGTGAATGTTATCTCACGGTGAACTTAGTTTTATTTCTGTGATGACTAATGATGTTGAACATCTTCTGATGTGCTTATTGGCTGGTTGTATATTTTCTTTTGTAAAGTGTCTGTTAAAATCTTTTGCCTATATGCTTACTGAGTTATCTTCTGTGATTTCTCATATATCTGGATACAAGGCCTATATCACATATATGTTTTACAAAAATTTTCTTCCAGTCTATTGCTTGTCTTTTTAATTTCTCAATGATGCCTTTCATTAAACACAAACTTAATTTTGATGGGCTCTCATGATTCACTTTTCTCTCTCACACGTCATGCTTTTTGTGTGTCTTATCTTAGAAATCTTCACTTTTACCTAATTTGCAAAGACCTTCTCTCATGTTTCCTCCTGGAAGTTTTATAATTTGAACTTTTACATTTAAGTCTGTGATCTGTTTGAGTACATTTTTGTGTATGGTGTGAAATAAAAGTTAAAGTTTATATATTTTCCCATATAGATATCTAGTTGTTCTGACACCATTTGTTACAAAAATTATCCTTTCCCCACTGAATTACCTCAGCACCTTTATTAAAAATTAATTGACCATATAAACATAGATCTACTTTTGCCTTTGTGTTCTGTTCCACCGATCTATATGTCTTATCTTTACATCTGTATCACACTGTATTCACCCCTGTAGCTTGATGATAAGTCAAGAAATTGGGTAACGTAAGTCTTCCAATGATGATCTTCTTCAAAATTGTATTGTCTATTCTGGAGCCCTTACTTTTCATAAAAATTCAGAATAAAATGAGAATATTAATTTTCCCAAAAGCCTCCTGGGATTTTGACAGGGATTACTTTGAATCTATAGATCAATTTGGAGAACATAAGAATATTGTGCCTTCTGACCCAGACATCATACATCTCTTCCATTATTTAAGTCTTCTGAATGACACTTCTCTTAGCAGTGTTTTGTAATTTTCAGTGTACATATATATTTTGTTATATTTATTCCTAAGTATTTCATGTTTTTGCTTGCCATTGTCAGTGGGTTTTTTAATTTCACTTTTCAGCATTTTGTGGCTTGTAAATAGAAATCAATTTATTTTTGTAAAATGACCTTGTATCTTTTAAGCTTGCTAAACTCTCTTGTATTAACTGATAGGGTTGTTGTATAAACAATAGAAATGTCTTGTCTCACAGTTCTGGAGGCTAAAAGTGCAGAATCTAGGTTCTTGGGCTGGGCACAATGGCTCACTCCTGTAATCCCAGCACTTTGGGAGGCCAAGGCAGGCAGATCACCTGAGGTCGGGGGTTCGAGACCAGCCTGGCCAACATGGTGAAACCCCATCTATACTAAAAATACAAAAATTAGCCGGGTGTGGTGGCAGGCACCTGTAATCCCAGCTACTCAGGAGGCTGAGGCATGAGAATCACTTGAACCCAGGAGACGGAGGTTGCAGTGAGCCGAGATCATGCCACTGCACTCATGCCAGCTTGGCTAACAGACTAAGAGTTCATCTCTGTGGGGGCGGGGGAAAGAATCTAGGTTTTGGGAGGACTGGTTCCCTATCAGGGCTATGAGGGAAAGATCTGCTCTAGGTCTCTCTCTCTGGCTTGCAGATGGCCATCTTCACATTCACGTGGCATTCTCCCTGTATGCATGTCTGTTTCATAATGTCCCCTTTTTGTAAGGACTCCAGAAATAGTGGATTAGGGCCCAACCTAATGACCTCATTTTAACTCTGTAAAGACCCTATCTCCAAGTAAAGTCACATTCTGAAATACTGGGGACTAGGAGTTCAATATATACATTGGGGGAATGAAGGGAGCACAATTGAACCCGTAACATCTCTTTATAGTTCTAGTAGCTTTTTTGCAGATTGATTAGTGTTTTCTACATGTTATCTGTGAATCAACACAGTTTTACTTCTTTCTTTCCAACCTGTGTGCTTCCTATTTGTTTTTCTTCCCTATTTTCACACGGTAGGACCTCAAGCATAATGTTGAATAAATGTCATGAGAGTGCCCATCTTTTTTGTCCTCCTGTTATTAAAGAAAAGCATTTGGTCTTTCAGCACTAATAGCTATAGTTTTTTATAGATGCCCTTTATCGGACTGAGGAAGTTTCCTTCCATTCCAGTTTGTTGAATTCTTATCATAATTAGATGTTGGATTTTATCAAATGACTTTTCTGCATCTATTTAGATAACCACAGAGTAGTTCTTTTTTATTTGATTAATATGAAGATTTCATTGTTTGATTGTCAAATGTTAAAATAACCTTGTGTTTCTGTTATATGTCTGACTTGGTCATAGTGTATTACCCTTCTTATATATTGATGGATTTGATTTGGTAATATTTGTTGATTTTTGCAACTATGTACAGGTAAGACATTGGTTCATATTTTTCCTTCTAATTATGTCATTAAGCATGATTACAAACTGCTCTGGTTTAGGTATCAGATATATATATATGTGTGTGTGTGTGTATATATATATATATATATATATATATATATATATATATATATATGTATTTTTTTTTTTTTAAGATGGAGTCTGGCTCTGTCACCCAGGCTGGAGTGTAGTGGCGCCATATTGGCTCACTGCAACCTCCACCTCCAGGATCAAGTGATTCTCCTGCCTCAGCCTCCTGAGTAGCCAGGATTACAGGCGTGTGCCTGGCTAATTTTTGTATTTTTAGTAGAGACAGGGTTTCACCATGTTGGCCAGGCTGGTCTCGAACTCCTGACCTCAAATGATCCACCCACCTTGGCCTCCCAAAGTACTGGGATTGCAGGTGTGAGCCACCACACCCAGGCTCGGGTATAATCTGACCTCATAAAATTAGTTGAGAAGTGTTTCCTCCTCATTGCCTTTTCTGAAAGAGTTTAGAATTGGTATCATTCATTCCTTAGTGCTTGAGCCTAGAATTTTCTCTGTGGGGGGGTCTTAATTAGAAATTAAATTTTTTGCTAGGAGCAATGGCTCATGCCTGTAATGCCAACACTTTAGGAGGCCGAGGCATGAGGACAGGTTAGGACCAGGAGTTTAAGACCAGCCTGTGCAACATAGCAAGACCCTGTCTCTACAAAATCAAAAACACTTAGATGGGCATGGTGGCAGCTACTTGGGAGGCTGAGGCAGGATGATCGCTTGGGCCCAGAAGTTCGAGGCTACAGTGAGCTGTGGTAATTTTAAAGCACTCCACTGGGGCAACAGAGAAAGATCCTGTCTCAAAAAGAAAGAGAGATAAATTAAATTTTGTAATTGAAAAAAGGTTTTTTGAATGTTCTATTTTATTTTACACAGTTTTAGTAGGTTCTGTCCTTCAAAGCTTTTTTCTATTTTATCTGTGTTGTCAAAATTATTGGTACCTTGTTTTTTAGATTATTCTATCATCCTTTTAATGGCCTTGTAATATGTAATGTTCTCTCTTTCATCCCTGATGCCGGTAATTTGTGTTCTCTCCACTCACTTCCCTCTCATCAGTCAGCTTAAATTTTACTAACTTCATGGATCTTTTCAAAGAACCTATTTTTAATTTTATTGATTTATGTATATAAGATGGTCCATTTTCTATTTTATTGATTTCTGTGCTTATCTTTTTTTCTTTTTTTATTAGCTACTTAAGCTGGAAGCTTAAATAATTGATTTTAGACCTTTCTCTTTTTTCTAATATAAATATTTTAGCTTTATCTGACCCCCAAAATTTGTTTGTTGTCTTTTCCCCATTTTCCCCCCTTAGAAACAGGTCTCACTGCGTAGTGACGTGATCATAGCTCATGACAGCCTCGACCTCCTGGCTCAAGCAATCCTTCCACCTCAGCCTCATGAGTAGCTAGGACTACAGGCACATGCCACCATGCTCAGCTAAGCTTTTTACTTTTCGTAGAGATGGAATCTCACTGTGTTGCCCAGGCTGGTCTCAAACTCTAGGTCTCAAGCTATCATCATGCCTCAACCTCCCAAAAGTGCTGGGATTACAGGCGTCAGCCACAACTCCCTCGTATTTTCATTTGTATTCAGTTTTAAATATTTTCTAACTTCTCTTATGATTTCTTATTTGGCCTGTGTATTATTTCTAAGTATAAGGTTTAATTACCAAATATTT
Organism: Macaca mulatta; assembly: GCF_049350105.2. Classification (NCBI taxonomy): domain Eukaryota; kingdom Metazoa; phylum Chordata; class Mammalia; order Primates; family Cercopithecidae; genus Macaca; species Macaca mulatta. The sequence goes on along the minus strand of NC_133406.1, from coordinate 72,294,398 downwards.
GTAAATTTCCTAGATATTTTTCTATTGTAAATCTTAATTTAATTCTGTTGTGATTAAAGAACATGCTGTGCATGGTCCCAATCATTTTAAATTTGATGAGACTTAACCAAGTCTCAGTATATTGTCAAGCTTACTGCGTATTCCCGATGCCTTTGGGAAAATGTGTATTTTACATTTTGTGTATGAAGTGTTCTATAAATATCAATTATGTCAATCTTGTATTCTCTATCATTATGAATTTTCCATCTACTTGCTCTATCAATTACTGAAAGAAGAGTATTGAAATTTCCAACTATAATTGTCAGTTTATCTGTTTATTCCTGCCAATTCAGATTTTGCTTCATATAATTTGGAGCTGTTATTAGCAGTATACGAAAATTGTTATTCTTACTGAATTACACATTTATTATTATGCAATATCCTTTTGATCCCTAGAAATATTCCTTGTTGTGAAATTTACTTTCTCTGATACTGACATAGCTACTCCAGCTTTCTTTTGTTTATTGTTTATATAATGTATCTTATTTCATCCCTTTACTTTTATTTATATACTTATTTACTTTTTTGTTTTTAAAACTCAAGATCTACTTACTAGGATGGAGATGTCAGTGCTTTATCAAAGATGAAGAGGCCACCCATTTGTGTCGATATTTCAAGTATGGTTTTTGTGGGCAGCATAGCTGAGTTCTTTTTTATTTAGTCTTGCAATCTCTGCTATATTAGTTGAGCTGTTTAGAATACTTATATTTAAAGCAATGTTTGATATGGTTCTTTTAAATCTTGCTATTATTTGGATTTTTTTCTAGGTTTCTTTTCTTTTCTTTCTTTTTTTTTTTTTTTTTTTTTTTTTGATACAGAGTTTTGCTCTGTCACCCGGGCTGGAGTGCAATGGCACAGTCTCAGCTCACTGCAACCTCTGCCTCCCAGGTTCAAGCGATTCTCCTGCCTCAGCCTCCTAAGTAGCTGGGATTACAGGCATGTGCCACCATGCCCAGCTAATTTTTGTATTTTTAGTAGAGGTGGGGTTTCACCCTTTTGACCAGGCTGGTCCCAAGGTTTTTTTCTAGGTTTCTAATGGAATACAGTAATGAGAATTTTTATGATTTATTTTCCCTACAATATTGGCTTATAGCTATAGCTTTTTGGTTTTGTTTTTATTTGCAGTGGTAGCTCTGAGGTTGATAATATGTATCCTTAACTTATCAGAGTCTACCTTCAAATACAATTATACCACTTTATATATAATGTTACCATATGTTTTATTTTCCCCTTCTCAACTTTTATACTATTGTTATTATACATTTTACTTCATATATTATAAATCCTATCTTTTTTTTATTTAAACCATTAATTATCTTATAAAGAAACCTTTAAAACTACAGGAAATTAGTGTTATATTAACCCAACTATTTATAATTTCTGATGAACTTCATTCCAAGTTTCTATTCGTTTTCCTTTTGCCTGAAGAAATTCTTTTTTTGTGGCAGTAAATTTCCTCAGCTTTTACATATCTGAACATTTTTGATTTATCCTTATTTTTGGAAGATATTTTTGCTAGGAATTCTGTGTTGATGGGTGGTTTGTTTTGTTCTGTTTTTTTCTTTCTTTTTTTCTTTTTTTTTTTTTTTTTTTTTTTTGACTCTTACTCTGTCACCAAGACTGAAGTGCAGTGGCTGCAATCTTGGCTCACTGCAACCTCCGCCTCCCGGGTTCAGGTGATTCTCTTGCCTCCACCTTGAGTAGCTGGGATTACAGGCACGCGCCACCATGCCCAGCTAATTTTTGTAGTTTTAGTAGAGACACCGTTTCACCATAATGTCCAGGCAGGTCTCGAATTCCTGACCTCAAGTGATCCACCCGCCTCAGTCTCCAAAGTGCTGGGATTACAGATGTGAGCCACTGTGTCCAGCCTGTTCTGTTCTTAAAGTGCTTTCCAGGAGTCATCCATTGTCTTCTGGCTTGTGTAGTTCCTGATAAGAGGTCCGTATTTTCCTTATTTTTGTTCTTCCCCTTGTATCCTTTTACTCTGGCTACAGTAAGATTTTCTCTTTATCCTTTTGGTTTTCTAGTATTATGGCTTGATGTGATTTTATTTGTATTTATTCTGCTTGAAGTTAGTTGAGCTCCTTGAAGCTATACATTTTTAGTTTTTGTCAAATTTGTAAAAAAGTTTAGTTTTGTCAAATTTGTAACAATTTTTAATATTATTTATTCACATATTTGTTATCTCCCACACTCCCTTCTGCTTCTGGTACTCAATTACATGTTTTTTAAAAATCAAGCAATTCTCCTGCCTCAGCCCCCCGAGTAGCTAGGATTATAGGTATGCACCACCATGCCCAGCTAATTTTTGTGTTTTTAGTAGAGACAGGGTTTCACCGTGTTGGCTAGGCTGGTCTCAAACTCCTGACCTCAGTGATCCACCTGCCTCAGCCTTCCAAAATGCTGAGATTACAGGTGTGAACCACCACGCCCGGCCTTAAGATGGTTTAATGTGATTTTAGAGGCCATTTTCCCAGCCTTTTATCTCTCTGTATTTCATTTTTGATAGAACCTATTGCTTCATCTTCAAGTTTACTGATTCTCTCTTCCGTAATATCTAATCTGCTATTAATCCTGTCCAGTGAAATGAGAGTAATGATGAATTTAGCAGACACAGATCTTAAAACAGCTTTTATAAATACTATTCAACATGCTGAAAATTTAACCGAAAACATTACATTTTGAGAAGAGAGGTGAAAAAACATAAAAGAGAAGCAAAATTGTTAAAGATAAAACATACAATGGCCAAAATAAAAATTCACTGGACATCCACCAGGTGGGAGGATTACTTGAGCCTAGGAGATCAAGGCTGCAGTAAGCTGGGATCACACCACTGCACTTCAGTCTGGGCGACAGAGTAAGACTGTCTCCAGAAAAAAAAAGGAATTCCTCCACACCTGCTCTTTTTACTACATCCCCATCTCAGTAAATAATATCCCCATTCACTTAGCTAACTAAGCTTGAAACTTTAGAATCACCCCCCTACTCCTTTCTATATATCCTATCAATTCTGTCTCCCACAAATATTCCCTGTCTGTCCCATGCTCTCCATTCTCACTGCCCAGCACCTTGTCCTGACGACTGTCAATTCTTGCCTTCATTACTCAACGGCCTTCTGGGTGGTCTCATGGCAGAGTTTTCCTTGCTAAAGTTAGGGCCTTGATATGGATGGGATAGAATTCTGAGATCTGAGGTGAGAATATGCCAATGGGTCCACCTAAGGTGTATCCTTGCATGACCACTTTCCTAGTCACTTCTCTCCTGCCCCCACTTCCACCTCCCCCAATTGTCTCTGCACCTCTTCCTACTCTGGGAGGGAATAGTTTCCTCACCAAAAGAGTTGCAGGACCTGGGTAATAAGTACAAGCAGGAATCAGGACATGCTTGAAAGCAGATCTTGAGGAGGCTGGGAAAACAGGGAGTACAGAATATAAGGTTGGACAGGCTAGGGCTTAGTGACATGGGAGCACTCTCATGATTTGGGATTTAACATTCTGGCAAGAATGTTGAATTCTGAATGTGCCATTCTGGATGGCTTCTTGAAGTCTGAACGTGATGATGACCTTTAGCGAGTAGGGTTGATGTGCTAAAACCATATTTACCAGTACTAAGGGTAGGAATAGCAGTCTTTAGGGCCGGGCATGGTGGCTTATGCCTGTAATCCCAGCACTTTTAGAAGCCAAGGCAGGCGGATCACCTGAGGTCAGGAGTTTGAGACCAGCCTGACCAACATGGTGAAACTCCATCTCTACTAAAAATACAAAATCAGCCAGGCGTGATGGCATATGCCTGTAATCCCAGCTACTTAGGAGACTGAGGAAGAAGAATCACTGGAACCTGGGAGGCAGAGGTTGCAGTGAGTCAAGATCCTACCACTGCACTCCAGCCTGTGCGACAAGAGCAAAATTCCATCAAAAAAAAAAAAAAAAGCAATCTTTAGGAGGTGGGAAAGTTAGACTGGATTTATTACCTAAGATCACCACCTGATTATTATTTCTAGAAGGGACCAAAGGATATTGCCTCCACTAAGACAACAAAGAATGTCTAGAAAGGGGGACACCAACATCTGTAAGCTGTCCAGTGGTGGCCGACCTCTATAGACCAGGGCTGACAGTAGAAGATGCTGCTATAGAATGGCATCAATAGAAATCCAGAATGGCCTAGGCCAGGGTCAGTGCTTAATCACCTTGTCAATGGCAAAGTGAAAGTAATTGCTACAATGGACAACACAGCTGGAATAGAAATAGAGTCCAGGGATCTGTGGTTATGACTAATAGACTATTATGTTTCTAGGTAAGAGATAGATGGCTGACATACTTGAGTTTTGCTTGTTTTCTATAACAAGAAAAACTCATGTATTGGCCCAGCAGAAAGCTGAAAGCAACTACAGTGCAACATCAAGCAAGCATCCAGCACTTGGCCATATCATCTGGCAGATCTACAATGCTAGAGATACCCATGGCAAATTTAGGCCAACCCTCTGGCGTGCCTCAATGAGAGATTCATCACACAGGTTCCCTGGTATTCTGGAACAAGGTCATGTTTTCTCCACTAGAGAATGACTTATCATTTGAAAAGCAGCTCCTGTTGTGCTACCGGGCCAGCAGACACTGAGCACCTGACCTTGTAACATCAGGTATGTAACCAGAACAGTCCATCACTCCCTGAATATTGTCAGATCTACCAAGTCATGGGTTCTAGCGGATGTGGCAGCAAACCATCCTAGGATGAGGCCCAAGCAGGTTGAAAACACGTAAATAACTTAACATAAATAGCAGGCCATAAGTCACCTACTCGGAGGTTTTCTCTCTCAATGCCCATCTATGGCCCTATGGTGAGTTCCCCAAAAGTAGCCCACGGAGAAGAAAAACACCTGATCGTGGTTCACAGATAGGTTGGCTTCATATGTTGGTATGTCATAAAAATAGATGGCTGCTCCCTACAACACCACAACAGGGGACTTCAGGGGGCAGAGCTGTGAGCAGAACAGCAGATCATCTACTTCATGTGGAGAAAAGGTGGTCCAAGCTTAGAATATACTGCTGGGCAAATAATTTAGCTGATAGGAACAGGATTAAATTATTGTAGACATAGAGATTTAAAGAAGAGGATTGTGGATAGACCTTTTGGGAATGGAAAAAAAAATTGTGGGGGTCTTGTGTCTTTTGTCAATACCCACTAGAGAGCATCCACCACAGGTAAGACAGGAAACAACCAGGTAGACAGGACAAGTTGTCTGGTGGATTGTCCGGTGGGTGTCCTTCATCACCCTAGTGTTTGCACAATGGTCTCATCATCAGAACAGCCATGCTATCAGGGCTGGTGGCTATAGATGGGTCCAACAGCATATCTAAACTGGTCTTGCCGTCATTTATGCTAAATAACCACCCTGTCAGTAGCAAACTGACACTAGGTTCTCAGTAGGGAACAATCCTAAGTAAAAACAACCAGCTTCTTGGTGGCTAGTAAATTGCATTGCATCCCGTCCACCTTGAAGGAAATGATACCTCCTCTCTCTGCAGTAGCTGTGCCAGCACTGCTCTCTGAATATTGACAGAATACCTAATTCACACCAGTGGGATCCTGCATAAGATTGCCTTGGACCAAGGGACCCATTTGATTGAGAAATATGTACACGATCATGAGATTCACTGGTTCTACCTTGTCCTACCTATTTCTTGAAAGTCAGTGGTCTGATGCTGTTATGGGTTAAGTTGTGACCCCAGTAAATTCATATTCTGAGTTATTCAGCTTCTGAAATCCTAACCCCAAGTACTTCAGAATGTAACCTTAATTGGAAACAAGGTAGTTGCAGATGTAGTTTGTTAAGATGAGATCATTAAGGTGAACCTTAATCCAATATGACTATGTCCTTATAAAAAGGGGACATTTTGACTGGAAACTATTCCTTACACTCATAATCCCAGCACCTTGGGAGACGAAGGTGGGAGGATTGTTTGAGGCCAGGAGTTCCAGACCAGCCTGAGCAACATAGCAAGACCCCATCACTACAAAAATTTTTTAAAAATTAGCTGGGTGTGGTGGAATGAGCCTGTAGTCCTAGCTACTTGAGAGGCTGATGTGGGAGGATCACTTGAGCCCAGGAGTTCACTACAGTGAGCTATGATTGTGCCACTGCATTTCAGCCAGGGCAACAGAGTGAAACTCTGCTTTCTTAAAAAATGAAAAAGAAGACGTTTGGACACAGAGGCAGAGACACAGGGAAAGCTCTGTATAAAGACTGTCGTTACACTGTCAAAAACCAAGTGACATCAATGATTGCTGGCAAATGGCCAGAAGCTGGGAAGGAGGCCTGAGACAGAATTTCCTTCCCAGCTCTCAGAAGGAACCAATTTTCCCAATACCTTCACCTCAGACTTCTGGCCTCCAGAACTATGAGACAATAAATTCCATTGTTGTAAGCCACTAGGTTTTTGATACTCTATTATAGCAGCCCTAGGAAACTAATATAGTAATAAGATACCGTATTGGAGTGGCCTATTCGTGGCTTCACTAAAGCATGAGTTCATCCCATAGAATGGGAAAACTATTCTTCATAGTGCACTATCTGCATTGAACGAGTGTATCAAGCTATGTCCCCAATAGCTAAAATATACAAGTCTAGAAGCCAAGAAATGGAAAAAGAATTGGCTCTTCTCACTATCACTACAAATAATCCACCTGCTCTTCCCTTTCCTTCTACCTTAGGCCCTACTGGGTAAAGTGGGAAGTGGGGAACACTACTCCTAGTGACACATAAGAGTTCCACAAAACCCGATGCTGTAACTCGTCTTTGTTTTCCTTATGTGAGTGGACCAGCAGGAAAAGAAAAGAGTTATAATACTGGTAAGGTTAGTCAATCCTGATTATCATGAGAAACTAGACTTGCTGCTAAATAAAGGGACATGGAAGAATATGTCTGGAACTCAGGACATCCACTGAGGTACCTCCATATGCTTTTATGTCTAGTGAAAAACAGTGAGCGAGCAAATGCAGCCATCACAGCCCAACAAAGGAAAGGCGACCCAAGGGCAGACCCTCTGGGATGAAATTCTGGGATCCCCCATCAGGCAAATAAATTATTAATAGATCAGATAATGCTGATCAAGGATAGGGAAATCGAGAGTGGGTGGTGGATGAGAGAACTGACAGTTGTCATTTGGAGCTCGGGATCTGTTGTAATAGCAGGGACCACAGCTCATTCCATTGATTCTCTGTACTAAGTCCTTTTTAGAGATTATGACCACCATATAGGGACAAGTAGATCTGAACAGGGTAAGAGGCGGACTAATAATTACCTTCATGTCACCTACTTGGCCCATTTCTGATTTCAGCCACAGACGTACTAGGAAGTTCTTTGTGGGCACAGACTCTTTCCACCTCAAGTGCAAGTCACGAGTTTCTTGGTGTGTCTCCACTCCAGAGCTTTCTCAGAAGATAAAGGAGCCTGCTCAGCCAACACACAACCATAGCCTGGAAATGTGGAGACAGTTACAGCTTCCAAGGGCAAATCTCAACCAATGGGATCAGGAGCCAGTGAACAATTGGCCCAGTGTTCCATCTTTGACTTGGGCAATTCCAAGAGATCCAGAAGAATCAAACCCCAGGTATTTACTGCTACAAATGGTGATATTGCATCCTTATACTTTTCCTTCTTCCCCGTCTCACTCTTCCTGACCCCAACCCTCTATCATTTTGCTTCCTGGAATCATCACCCAAATAAACTATATCCACCAAATCTGTCTTAGTCTCTGCTTCTGAAAGAACCCAAAGTAAATGGAAGGTGCCATACACTTGATGTATTATTTTTGACAAGTGAAAAATCTATCTTGGTCCTCCAAATATTGCAAAAACTTACATTATGTAGATGGAACCTCAGTGACCTTAACTGTGAAGTTAAAAGTGTAATCATAATGGGATTTGCCTGTCACTGGTAATTTAAGAGGGGACTCTGGTAGATAACAATCATGCTTTCATGCTGGTTTTGTACATTTCTAGACTTCTTTTGATGATAAAACAATGAATTTAACACATTCTTTGGGGCAATAATTAATTTTCAAAGCTTGACATTAGGAGATTCTGAGTCCTTTTAGAGAAGAAAGACTTGAAAAAAACATTAAATATTCAACATATTACCATAATTTAAATAAAGTCAATTACTAATAGATGAATATTCAGCATCTTGGTACATTTTAAAGAAATTTATCACAAACCATATGACTACTACTCAGTGATACGAACCGAAGCCCAAGAAAAAGGACCTTAAACTTTTAAAAAGCTTTTTCTATTCCTACCACTAGGTGATTCTCTATACCTAAGAAAAGTCTTTGAAAGTAACCTATGTTGTCCCACACACTCTGACTCACTGCATTCTCTATCTTCCTCTGTCTTTTCCCTCAGTGTATCTATTGTGTTTGCTCACACTTTCTTTAGAATAACATGTGGTTGTTAAAGTAAGAAAAAATAAAAAGAAAAAAAAGGCTCATAATCCTACAGCTTAAATAATCTTTCTTATTAACAAAATCATACAATAATACACAATATGAAATTCCAGATATTCAAAAAAGACATACAAGATGAGTTTGGGAAACTAGAATGAACACTGAACATCCACTGGTCTAGATCCTCATTTTACAGCTGAAGTCAGCAAGACTGAGATACAGTCAATGCTTGAACAACACAATGGTGGGGGGAGTGGTTAGGGGTGCCAAACCCACCCTGTGCAAAACTTTTGACTCTCCAAAAACTTAACTACTAATAACCTACTGTTGACTGGAAGCCTTACCAATAACATAGACAGTCAATTAACACATATTTTGTATGTTATGTATATTATATACTGTATTCATACAGTAATAAAATGAGCTAGAGAAAAAAATGTTGGCCGGGCACAGTGGCTCACACCTGTAATCCCAGCACTTTCGGAGGCTGAGGTGGGCAGATCACGAGGTCAAGAGATCAAGACGATCCTGGCCAACATGATGAAACCCTGTGTGTACTAAAAATACAATAATTAGCTGAGTATGGTAGCATGTGCCTGTAATCCCAGCTACTCGGGAGGCTGAGGCAGGAGAATTGCTTGAACCCAGGAGACAGAGATTGCAGTGAGCCCAGATCGCGCTACTGACCTCCAGCCTGGCGACAGAGCAAGCACTCCATCTCAAAAAAAAAAAAAAAAAAAAAAAAAAAGAGTTATTAGGAAAATCATAAAGAAGAGAAAATACACTTATAGTCCTGCACTGTATTTATCAATATCACAAGTTTACAAGATGAATCATCTGTCTGAAATGGTGGGTAACTGCAGCTGCCGACCTCAATCTACAGATTGTGCAATTCAACTTTTATATCAAGCAATTCAGCTTTTTCTTGTAATGTCATGACCTTCTCTGCTTCCTGGGAGTACTACCAGTATCACTAGCAGCACTTTGTATGGGTTCCATGGTGTTATTCAGAGTTTACAATATTACACTAAACGTGATGAAAAATACACAACAAGCATGAAAGTTAACTTTTTATTGTGATATTAAATTTACTAGAGATGAACTACTCCCGTGGAGATGAATAGCCTCACACAGCATTTTAAGTTGATACAACACTTGAGCTCAATGCAATAGCAACAGAAGGTGGTTATGAAGTTATCACAGTAGTACAGTATGTACTACAGTTAATTTTATGCAGTTATGATTTAATACTGCATTTTTACATTGGTTTACATTTCTCTCAACTGAATGGTACCATGTACAGTCTGTGTTTGTAGGCATAAGTTTTAATAAATTTTAACTTTTTATAATAAATTTGGGTATATTTTATGGCAATAAATGATAAAATAGACTAGTAGCCACATATATGTTATGCATTCATAACATATCTTTTTCTTAATGTTTTGATATTTTTGGAGTATGTGGTTTGTCTGCAAGTTTTTTCAAGTTGTCAAAAATCTCCAAATATTTTTTCAATATGTTTATCGAAAAAAAAGGAAACCCTCATATAAATGGACCTACACCATTCAAACCCATGTTGTTCAAGGGTCAACTGTATTTCTAAAAATTCACACAAGTTAATCAGGGAAGAAAGGCAAATTTAAAAACTTTAAAAAGAGAAAACATCATCATTCTGGAATCAATTCACAGAAATTTAAAACACATTCTTATAACTCTTGCAATAGTGATTTTTACGAATGAACTAAAATAATTTATATATTTTCAAAATCTCGGGAGCTCCTTAGAAAAGATGCTTATCTAATGCTTATTTCTTCCAAAGTGTGAAAATCAATGTTTGTTATATTTTCCCTTTCTTGGTTGGAAGCTTGATCCTCCAAAAAAAGTGGCTTTTACGAGCCCAAGTTTCCAAAAAGACAATGTTATAGCCAAAAATAAACCTTGCGACTTGCAAGACAAGTTTGCTCAAGGAGATGACAATTTTTATCATCGTGTGACTGTTAAGGATCAATTTGTCTCTATCTCATTTTCAATAACAGTTTTGACCTAAGGTGTTAGATTAACCATGGACTAAAGTGTGTGATTCTCCTGACCTCTATGACCAGGTGTCTTCCACATCTTGGAATGAAAGCGAAGGAATTCCCTAAATCAGGTATACAGTTTTAGTGCACCTAAGAATAACATGGAAAAAATTTTTAATGTTTAATTTGAGGCCGTATCTGGTATTGGGGTAGATTACAGAAATCCATTTTATAAATGAAGCAAGCACGGGTGTGGTCAACAGATAACGTATACATATTTCCTGGTTGACTTCTATTTTCCTGGCACTTCTCTGGTTTAACATGTGTCCCAGAGTTGTTGCTGTTGTTGTTTTCACAAAATATTATTATTATAATTATTATTATTATTAGCTGCATTAAAATAAGCTAGGACTGGTTTAGTGGATAACTTTGAGATAGGAGGTAGGACTTGACTCTGGAGGCAGGGCTCAGACACTTGACCTAATTGAGGACTAGTTAAAACAGATGGGGCAGAAACACCTTTCTGCAGGACATGCCCACCAGTGTGCCATGTCAGTTTACCATTGCCATGGCAACACCCAGAAGTTACCTCCCTTTCTCTAGGAATTTCTGCATTAATCGCCCCTTAGTTTGCATGTAAATTACAGTGGGTATAAGTCTGACTTCAGAACTGCCCTGAACTGCTTGCTACTCTCAGCACACTGCCTGTGGGGTACTGCTCTGCAGGAGCCGTCACAGAGCTGCAGGACTGCTGGAGCTGTAACACCGCCACTTCAATATCTACCACTGGCTTGCCCTTGAATTCCTCTCTGGCTAAACCCCAATTTGGGGATCATCTGCCCTGCATCAACTTTGTACTTCCAGACCGTAGCATAGTCTTCCCTAGTAGTGTGTAAGATACATGTACCGTAAACAGAGTTCAACACTTAACAAGTGGTTAAGTCTAAGCTATCAGTGATAACTTCTTTCACTTTTCTTAAACCTTTCTTAACACAGGTAGCTAACTCCTCCATTTTAAGGACAGCGGCATATCTCATGCTGACTTGAAAAAACAAAGTGTGGTTGCATACGATGACTTAGGACAACTAACTTTTCATCCCAAAGGGTGTGGGAGAAATGTTTGTTGCTGCTGTCCCTGGCACCCATCTGGTGTATGAGTCGGTTGTGCCTTGGCCCCAGGTGGGGCCTGCAAGATGATTAAGGCACAAGGCTGCCGATCCGCCAGACAGTGGGGTCAGTGTGAAATGTGGGAAGTTAGAAACTTGGTGAATGTGAAATACATGCAGAAAGTGGAGGCTAAGCATGCCTACCAGAAAGCTTACACAAAGTAGTGTGAGCAATCCTGCTAAAATGGTTTTGGCATACACTAGATAGGGTAAATCTTCAACTATTTATTTACCCTATCATTTGGTAACACTTTTCAAAAATTTTGCGATGAACTCTGTCAGCAACAGAGCTCAGAAAACAAAACAAAGCAAAAAGGCCACGTTTAATGAAATTTCAAGTGCAGAATTCTCATTTCTAAATAAAGATGGTGATGAAATATAACGTGCATAAAATATTTGCCAACATTTGCCAGCCTCCTTGGGGCCTATAGTAATGAAAATTAGAAGACATAAATATGTTAAGGAGGCCCCAGAATTTACTTCAAACCTTAGATGTTATTTTAAGGTTTTCTTCGACAGGCATGAAATATGAAGCAATAGCTGGTAATATATTTGGTTTAATTAACAGAACTCTGCAAACAGCTCATGATTTCTGATTTATGTGTCACCAGCTGCTTCAAATTAAAATTTAATTAATTCCAATAATTGTTCAATTTTTTCATGAAATTCAGTGACTCAAAGCTTTTGAAAGTTTATCTGACTTTATTGTGTCTGCTATTGCAAATTCAGTGACAAAATTTGTGAGGATCATATAAATACAAATTCTGATGATGCACACATTATATTTATTGTCAATTAGTTTGTTGATAAATAAGAAACCTATAAAGCAGAAATGTTCTAGAAAGCTTTTAGAGAAATGCAATTATTAAAAGCAAAACTTGGGACCAAGCCAGACATGGTAGGGTGTCTCGAATGCCAGGCATTCAGGAGGCTGAAGAAGAATTTCTTGAGCCCAGGAGTTCGAGTCCAACCTGGAAAACATAGACCCTGTCTCTAAAAACAAAACAAAAACTTGGAAATAAAGATATATTAAAATTTATCCTATAAAAGCAAGGGAAGACTTGAGTAAATACATAAGGAAAGCTTAATCCATTCACAATGTTTAATTTTGAAATTCTGTAATTGTGCCTTAGAATATCTACATTTGTGGAATAATCTTTTGATGAAGCTTCTTGTAAAAACAATTTCATAAATGTATATTCTATGCCAGAATGGAATGAAACTGCAAAAACTAACAATTGTGAAGCATCTATATACAAAATATTTTAAAGTATATAGACAACTTACTAACAAGTTTTGTCTTGTAAAACTATTAGTTAAAGAAATCTACTCTGAATGGAGGCAAACAGGAGGTATCGTATCTGGGAAGATACTTATGCTGAAATATTTACACATTTCAAATAAAAAGAATAATATTGAGAATCTTCCATTTAGCAGGATTTGTTCTGAGCTTACCATAAGCCTCACCACCTGAATAAAGAGTAATTTCTCAATTGAAAGTATTGTAGGTTAGATGGTAGAGTCAATTCCAAAAGAGTAAAACAGGCCAGGTGTGATGGCTTATGCCCATAATCCCAGCACTTTGGGAGGTCGAGGTGAGCTGATCACTTGAGTCTAGGAGTTCGAGACCAGCCTGGGCAACATGACAAAACTTCGACTGTACAAAAAATACAAAAATTAGTTGTGTGTGATGGTGTGCAACTGTAGTACCAGCTACTTGGGAGGCTGAGGCAGGAGGATCACTTGAGCCTAGGAGGTCAAGGCTGCAGTGAGCTGTAATTGTGCCACTGCACTCCAGCCTGGGAGACAGAGTAAGACTCTGTCTCAAAAAAAAAAGTAGGCAATTTTATGAAAAAAAATTAAAATGATAAGACCACATTTAAAAAATACACTCTGTGGAAATATCTCAGTAACAGAGTATTCACAAAAAAACACAGCTATTCAAAGTACTTTATTTGAAGTACATGAATATGGGCCGAGTGCAGTGGCTCACACCTGTAATCCCAGCACTTTGGGAGTCCGAGGCGGGCAGATCACCTGAGGTCAGGAGTTTGAGACCAGCCTGGCCAACATGGTAAAACCCCATCTCTACTAAAAATACAAAAATTAGCCGGGCATGGTGGCACGTGCCTATAATCCCAGTTCCTCCAGAGGCTGAGGCAGGAGAATCGCTTGAACCCAGGAGGCGGAGGTTTCAGTGAGCTGAGATCACGCCACTGCACTCCAGCCTGGGCAAAAGAGTGAGACTCCATCTCAAAACACACACACACACACATACACACACAGAGTACATGAATATGTACAAATAATTATTCTGCTTATATTTAAATTCAGATAATCAACATAAACGTTTCAAAACTTTAATGTACATGAGCTTTATGTTTTTAAAAGAGATTTATATTTTTGATTTTTTTTTTTTTTTGGAGATAGAGGCCCGGTTGGCCTGTGGAGAAGGAATGTCACAAGAACTGATCCTCTGAGCTGTAGCTACAGGGAAGGTGCTCCTTACCGTTAGTGTATCATCAAATGAACAGACAGCAACTTTTGTGACTTCCTGGTATTCCAGTCCTTACTTCTCAAACCAGAAAAACCCTAGACAAATATCTTGCAACGATTCACTTCATTCCTCTTTGTCCCCAGGGGAGTCCTGGTTCTGGTTTCTTTATCCTCCCAACCCTAAAACTACTTCCTCTTTTGAATAGTAACCTATCTTATGAGGTAAACTTACCTGATAGTAACTTTATAAGCTTATATTAGCCGCAGGAAAGATTATACACTGAGGTGATTTTTTTTTTTTTTTTTTTTTTGGATGAAATCTCACTCTGTCACCCAGGCTGGAGTGCAGTGGTGAGATCTTGGCTCACTGCAACCTCTGCCTCCCAAGTTCAAGCAATTATCCCACCTCAGCCTCCCAAGTAGCTGGGATACAGGCACCCACCACCATGCTTGACTAATTTTTTTTTGTATTTTTAGTACAGATGGGGTTTTGGTATGTTGGCCAGGCTGCTCTCAAACTTCTGACCTCAAGTGATCCACCTGCCTTGGCCTCCCAAAGTGCTGGAATTACAGGCATGAGCCACCGTGCCCGGCTGTTTTTGTTTTTACTTCTGTGTTGAAAATTGAAATTTAGGAAATTTTGAGAGTAGATGCAATATTTGATCAGTATCTGGGGCCTGCCTGACTTCACAGGAATCTAGTTCCACTACATCCATCAAAAAAGCTGTGCAGGGGCCAGGTGTGGTGACTCATGCCTGTGATCCCAGCACTTTGGGAGGCTGAGGCGGGCGGATCACCTGAACTCAGGAGCTCGAGACCAGCCTGGGCAACATGGTGAGACCCTGTCTCTACTAAAAATACAAAAATTAGCCAGGCATGGTGGGGCACGTCTATAATCCCAGCTCCTCAGGAGGCTGAGGCAGGAGAATCGCTTGAACCCGGGAGGTGGAGGTTGCAGCGAGCCAAGATCATGACACTGCACTTCAACCTGGGTGACAGAGAGGGATGCTGTCTCAAAAAAAAAAAAGCTAAGCATTGAAGCCATTCAATGCGAGGCACACAGTGAGTTTGCAACAACAAATACATGTGAAATTTGTGAATGGCAGATGAAAGAACCCCCAAATAGTTGAAAATCTTGTAACTGTACACTCTCAGCTATTTGGTAAAAGAAAGTTGTCAGGAATGAGAAGCAATAAAAAGTTGGAGAATAAACATTTTTCTTGATGCATCACACTGTATTAGTCTGTTTTCATGCTGCTGATAAAGACATACCAGAGACTGGGAAGAAAAAGAGGTTTAATTGAACTTGCAGTTCCACATGGCTGGGAAGGCCTCAAAATCGTGGTGGGAGGTGAAAGGCCCTTCTTACATGGCTGCCACAAGAGAAAATGAGGAAGATGCAAAAGGAAAAACCCCTGATAAAACCATCAGATCTCGTGAGACTTATTCACTACCATGAAAACAGTATAGGGGAAACTGCCCACATGAATCAAACTATTTCCCACCGGGTCCCTCCCACAACACATGGGAATTATGGGAGTACAATTCAAGATGAGATTTGGGTGGGGACACAGAAACAAACCATATCATTCCTCCCCTGGCCCTCCAAATCCCATATCCTCACATTTCAAAACCAATCATGCCTTCCCAACAGTTCCCTGAAGTCTTAACTCATTTCAGCATTAACCCAAGTCCACAGTTTAGTCTCTTCTGAGACAAGGCAAGTCCCTTCCACCTATGAGCCTGTAAAATCAAAAGCAAGCTAGTTACTTCCTAGATACAATGAGGGTACAGGTATTGGGTAAATACAGCCATTCCAAATGGGAGAAATTGGCCAAAACAAAAGGGGATATGGTGCCCATGCAAGTCTGAAATCCAGCAGGGCAGTCAAGTTTTAAAGTTCCAAAATGATCTTTGACTCCAGGTCTGACATCCAGGTCATGCTGATGCAAGAGGTGGGTTCCCATAGTCTTGGGCAGCTCTGCCCCTGTGGCTTTGCAGGGTACAGCCTCCTTCCCAACTCATGGGCTGGCATTGAATATCTGCTGCTTTTCCAGGCACACAGTGGTGCAAGCTGTAGGTGGATCTACCATTCTGGGGTCTGGAGGATGGTAGCCCTCTTCTCACAGCTCCAGTAGGTGTGGGGACCCCAATTCCACATTTTTCTTCTGCACTGCCCTAGCAGAGGGTCTCCATGAGAGCGCCACCCCTGCAACAAACTTCTGTCTGGGCATCCAGGCATCTCCACACATCTTCTGAAATCTGGGTGGAGGTTCCCAAACCCCCATTCTTGACTTTCTGTGCACCCACAGGCTCCACATCATGTGGAAGCTGCCAAGGCTTGGGGCTTGCACCCTCTGAAGCCACAGCCTGAGTTCTATGTTGGCCTCTTTCAGCCACAACTGGAGCGGCTGGGATGCAAGGCACCAAGTCCTTAGATTGCACGCAGCATGGGGACCCTGGACCCTGTACATGAAACCATTTTCTCCTCCTAGACCTCTAGGTCTGTGATGGGAGAGGCTGCCACAAAGGTCTCTGACATGCCCTGGAGACATTTTCCCCTTGTCTTGAGGATTACCATTCAGCTCCTCGTTACTTATGCAAATATCTGCAGCTGGCTTAAATTTCTCCTCGGAAAATAAGATTTTCTTTTCTATCACATTGTTAGGCTGCAAATTTTCTTAACTTTTATGCTCCACTTCCCCTTTAAAACTGAATGCCTTTAACAGCATCCAAGTCACATCTTGAATAATTTGCTGCTTAGAAATTTCTTCCCCTAGATACCCTAAATCATCTTTCTCAAGTTCAAATCTCCACAAATCTCTAGGGCAGGGGCAAAATGCTGCCAGCCTCTTTGCTAAAAAGTAACAAGAGTTACCTTTGCTCCAGTTTTCAACAAGTTCCTCATCTCCATCTGGGATCACCTCAGCCTGGATTTCATTTATCATATCATTATCAGTATTTTTGTCAAAGCCAGTGAGCAAGTCTCTAGGAAGTTCAAAACCTTGCCACATTTTCCTGTCTTCTTCTGAACCCTCCAAACTGTTCCAACCTCTGCCTGTTACCCAGGTCCAAAGTTGCTTCCACATTTTTGGGTATCTTTTCAGCAACACCCCACTCCTGGTACCAATTTACTGTATTAGTCCATTTCACACTGCTAATAAAGACATACCCCAGACTGGGAAGAAAAAGAGGTTTAATTAGACTTACAGTTTCATATGGCTGGGAGGCCTCAGAATCATGACAGGAGGCAAAAGGCACTTCTTACATGGCGGTGGCAAGAGCAAGAGAAAATGAGGAAGATGCGAAACTGGAAACTCCTGATAAAACCATCAGATCTTGTGAGATTTACTCACTACCACAAGAACAGTATGGGGGAAACCACTCCATGATTCAAATTATCTCCCACTGGATCCCTCCCACAACATGTGGGAAATATGAGAGTACAATTCAAGATGAGATTTGGGTGCAGACACAGAGAAAAACTGTATCACCCACCCTAGAGCTCAGTGGACAAGGTGAAATGCAAATGAACGACTAATAAACTGAGGCAATATTTCTATCTCTTTTGTTTGCTGAAAGTTGGAGAAGGAGAAGCAGCTGAAGGAACCCAGCTTTTCTCTCTTGGCTGGTACTAGAGATAGAAGGGGTATAAAATTACCCCTTGTAGTTCCTTCTGGAAGAAACTGCTTCTGAGATACTAGAACCAGAAAACAACACTTCAGTATTTTTATTTTTATTTATTTATTTATTTATTTAATTTTTTTTTTTTTTTTTTTTTGAGACGGAGTGTCGCTCTGCCGCCCAGGCTGGAGTGCAGTGGCCGGATCTCAGCTCACTGCAGGCTCTGCCTCCCGGGTTCACGCAATTCTCCTGCCTCAGCCTCCCCAGTAGCTGGGACTACAGGTGCCCGCCACCTCGCCCGGCTAGTTTTTTTTTTTGTATTTTTTAGTAGAGACGGGGTTTCACCGTGTCAGCCAGGATGGTCTCGATCTCCTGACCTCGTGATCCGCCCGCCTCGGCCTCCCAAAGTGCTGGGATTACAGGCTTGAGCCACCGCGCCCGGCCTTCAGTATTTTTAAAAAACAGTGAAGCAACACTTTTTGGAGTTGCATGACTCTTTGTTTGTTTGTTTGTTTGTTTGTTTGTTTGTTTTGAGATGGAGTTTCACTCTTGTTGCCCAGGCTGGAGAGCAATGGCACGATCTCACCACAACCTCTGCCTCCTGGGTTCAGGCAATTCTCCTGCCTCCGCCTCCCGAGTAGCTGGGATTACAGGCATGTGCCACCACACCCAGTTAATTTTGTATTTTTAGTAGAGATGGGGTTTCTCCAGTTGGTCAGGCTGGTCTCGAACTGCTGACCTCAGGTGATCCACCTGCCTCGGCCTCCCAAAGTGCTGGGATTACAGGCATGAGCCACTGTGCCCAATGACTCTTCAATTACCAAGAGAAAAGGTGTTATTTAGTGAAAGTCAAATAAAACAGAATATATATTCAGGATGTGTAAAGGTGACCTGCTAGCCATAGCAGTTGAGGAGTGATTTTTTTACCTTTCAGATCCCTATGTAGTCTGATAACCAGGAAGTAGCACGGCCTAGAGGTGTAGGCATTAAACCAAAGAACAGGTCCTAGCACTACAACTTGCTAGCTGTGAGGTGTTGGGCAAATTACTCAACCTCACTTCACCCTTATCCAGTTAAGGGGGTCGTTCTGAGGATTATGTGAAATAATTTGTTTAAAGCTCTTAGCACCATGCCACGTGGTGAATACACAAAAGATAGTTATCGGTACTTACTCTCCAGCTCTTCTGCATAGGTTGTGTCATCTAATCAACTGTGATTTCTGCTGGAAGAATGGAGGCGATTTTTATTCCTCATAGCAAGTTCATAAGGTATATTAACCACAGGAAAGGTTATATGGTGAGTTGATTGTTGCCTAATTTGATGAGTCAGATTGTTTTCTTTTTTTCACTTCTGTGTTGAAAATAGAAATTTAGGTCAATGTCTTGCTTCAGGCAGAAAAGCATTCTTTTTTGGTTACCTGTCTAAAATAAGAAAGTAACCACTCTTCATGTCTCACCACCTATCTAGACCCACAGCTGAGGTTAATAGATTTCCTTTGGAAACTTGAAGCAGGAGTTTTATGGCCCTTAAACCAGGAAATGTAGATTAAAATAGAGTTCACAGTCTTATTTCCAAGTGCACCCAAAATGAAAAATTTTAAAACCTAGAACACAGAGATTTTTCAGTTGAAATAATAGACAGTTTATGTTTGTGGGCAGTTATACCAGATCAGAGTTCATTACTTCAGTCAGCCCATGGTGCAATATAGAAAAAAGCTTCACAGTGACACAGTTGATGGGAATCTTGAGGATAACTAGGAATAGCCAAGGTAGTCTTCCCATTAAGAGGAGCTAATGTAAAGAATTACTCAGTAGGCTTCTAGATTGCTAACAATCATACAGCCCTCATTAGCAGTACACAAGCACCTATTTAATCAATCCAAGGTCTTAAGGTATTATGAACTCAAGAAAGGTGAATTGTCTGTTGTCATTTCTACTGAGCAGCATAACTTTAACAAAGCTGATAGATTTTAAATTTCCCAATCTTCTCTCTGGCGCATGAAACTGGGTGCTAGCTTAATAACCTTAGGCCATAAAGTACTGTAACATGTTGGCTCATGCTGGATGGCAACAGGTTTGTTTTTCATGATTATGTAATCTGAATTCCTTTTCCAAGAAAGGATTTGAAAATGAGCTATTAAATTGGATTGCCAGCAAGAGTATGGTCGAAATGCACATATATGTTAACCATGTTAAGCCCAGACCCTTCCTCTCAAACTGCCACCCCACCATACCCCTCTATAAATTGATAAACTATAAATTGAGTGTGACCCATAAGAAATGTTATGTGGTAGCTTGCTGAGGTATACATAAAGGCTGAAAATGCCTACTAAGAATTTTTAGAGAGGATATTTAATCTGTTCAGTCTTAAATAACAACCTAATCAGCCAGGCAATGTGGGCAATTTGTACACTAGTACTCATTTTAGATTTGCTTTAAAAACTAATAAGTGTTAAAAATGTTGTGCTAAGGTACAGACTACAGCGAGTTCAAAGGCTTGAGGCGCCAGGTAGGTATTTATTGACTAGAATGCTATTTAGAAGAGAGGTTCACATTGTTCTTAACTTCCAAGACAAAAACTTAAAACCACAGCAAGTAACTGCTTGGAGTTTTGCATTCCGTACTCCTGCAACTCACAAGCGAACTTCCTGTTCCTTCTTGGCTGGCAGACGTGAAGGCTAGACGATGATGAATGGTTTGATTCTTGTAGTTGGAGAATCTGCCATGGCTTTCAGCCCTTAAGGCTTTGTGTGCCAGGCCAGGTGTTATTTAAAAAAAAAAAAAAAAAAAAAGTTCCTCGCAGAGATTTGGATTTCACTTGATGATAACAGAGCATGGACTGAGTTAGGCATTTGGGCAAAGATCGTATCTAATAAAGATCCACACACCCATGTACATCCCAAAAAGGAATGTTTCAGAACACTTGAGAACCAAACCTGGAAACCTTTAAACATTCCCTGGAATATTGTTAGTAGGTTTCAAGAACTAAGAAAAAATAAGAAGAATGGAGGGTGGGGAGAGGAAGAGAAAGAGGAAAGAAAGAAAAAAGATGGCAAGATTCTTGGGCCAACATGTTTTTCTTTTTCACGGGGGAAATGGCAGAGTTTTTCCAAGTGAGAAGATAATTCTGTGCTTTCCTTTGCAGCTTGTATACATGGACATATTTTTTTTTTTTTAATGAGTTGAAAGTTAAGTGCTAGGATTTCCTTCACTGCCTCCACCAGCTAGTACTATATTAAATGGATCCCAGGTCAGAACCTACTAGAAACCGTAGGTGAGGGGGATCGGTTGTAATGCCGGCAGAGTGTGTGTGTGTGTGTGTGTGTGTGTGTGTGTGTGTGTGTGTGTGTGTGTAACAGGAAGAGAGGGAGGTAGAATCCCAGAACTGGTCCTTGTCTGGAGTAGATATGAGTCAGCTTTGAAATTTAAGTGGAAAACAAGTTGAGAGAGTACTAGAACAGTAGTTATTCAAATAGCAGGCTCAAATTAATTGCTTAGGAAAAACAGTTCACATTTTCTTTTCTGCCCCATCACTTCAGCAGTTTTAAAAATCTTATGGTGAAAGGACAGAATCTTGAAATTAGGTAATGGGGATAGGTCAGGTGGAGGGACACGGGGAGCTGAATTTTAACTCAGCTGAATTGGGGACTAATTTCCTTGGCAGTTCAGAAGTTCTTAACGCAGGCTTTCTGCCAGAAAGAACCAGCGCAGGCCACTACCCAGGCGCACTGAGGCCTGTTCCTGCCCCTCTTTCAGAGAAGAGGAGGCTTATAGCTGTCTCCTCTGAGGCAGCCCCTCCCTTGGGGAGGGCATTCCCTACCTGAACCTTCTGACCCTTCCCCAGTTCTCCATCACCACCACTGTGCTCATCCTGACTTTCATGCCTTCTTTCAAAGCCTGCTTGGAATTCTCTTTCCCCAGCTCTCTTGAACCCAGCCCTTCACCTCCTTCCAGGCCTAGCCCAGATCCTCTAAAAAGCCTCAACTCACATGACAGTCTCCTCTCTGTAAGCCAACATCAAGTTACTACCGTTTTCACTATTTCTGGTAGAAGTTTTGGGATAGGTGGTCAACTAGAGACAAATACCTTTTCTTTCCTGGCTTTACTTTTCTTTTTCTTTAAAAGAAAAATAATACTTTTATGATCTCTCTGACTGACTTTTATCATTGTTTACTGTACCCGCAGAATCTAACTGATGGACTTTTCACAGCTGTTGCGTCCAGGCAATATGTTATTTCAACTTCTCAATCTGCTGCACGTCAACCCAGACCCATATTTGGTTTTTACAGAAGTTCTCTGACATTAGAATTTAAAAGCAATCCAAAAGAATGAAGCTATTTCTGTGACCAAGACAAGACAAACCAAGGAAGAAATCAGTTCATCGGGGGCATATTATGCTACTTACATTCGTCTTCTCTGAGGGACATATGCAGCGGAATCACGGAGAGGGACTTTTCAGAAATGTGCTCCAAAAACAGTAGGGAAAACCCTTTCTCTATTGGCAAATGATGTTTTAAAGTCTTTTTTGAAGAAACAAATGTAGAAATGTTTTTCTACTGAGGCCTCCTTAAGTTTTAAAATGTCCCTTAAAAATAATACAGGGAATAGAACTTCCATGAGAAATTATTCCTTCTCATGAGTGTAGACTTGTCTACCTAGGGAAGTCTAAAGGAAATTGAGTGCAGTCAACCTGCAAGGGTGAGCAGAGATGATTAAAATGCACTGATAATTCAGAATCCCATTTCCACCTCATTAATTTCAACCTCTGTTCCCTTCTACTGGTACTTCTAAAGAAAAGAAAAGCAAATTGAAGATAATATCCTGTCACTGCTCCTGCCTTCTCCCAGCCCTGAGTGTTCAATCAGTTGGGTGGAAGATAATTATCAGAAGAAGGAGGCAAAGCAAGCAAGTGGTTCACATGGCTGACAACCCAACTAGTGTCCCCCTCATCCCTTCACTGTGCAAAGATTGCAGATGTCACTTATTTAATATGGATGAGAATTAATGAAAATCATGTCTAGTCTTTGTCTGCTTCCAATGTATCAATACCTCAGATTTTGCCAAGTTTCAGAACCTTAGCATCATTATGGCTAAAGAAGTCACCTGACTACAGTAAGTGAACTTCTCCATTTCCACTCTCCCTTCTGTTATCTGGTAAGGGGGGAATTTTGCTTTGCTTTTTGTGAGACATGCCTATTAATTGATTGAGGCTCTGTCTCTTTCAAACAATGTTTTCCTCTGTCATTTTACAATGTGTACTCTTCCTATTATTGTATAGGAGGGAAAGTGCGTCACTGTTCTATCATTATAGAATAAATATTTTCTTGCAAGGAAAATTTCAGGATTCACGAATGCTAAATAACACATCTGGATGCTAATTTGGGGGAACTTCAGACATTAAGTATTCTGAAATAATCAGTTCCAAGTGCAAAAAAAAAAAAAAAAAAAGACTATTTGGAGTTATAGGAATCCATGGTGAAGAGAGAGGAGGAAATTAAAGCAAAGATATAAACAGTAGAGGCTAGAGGGAAAAGGAGTCACAGGAGGTACTTTTGTGTGAGTCAGAGTGAGCCTGACTCAAAACTGTGAACTGGACAAACATCTTCCCTTTTCCTTTCTTTACCAAGACCTGCTTAGAATTCCCAACAGCAGGATAACCATCACTACTACTTGTGGAGTTTACATTTTTACAGTGTTTGATGCTTAAACATTATCTCTAAGTGGCAACATGTGGGAATGGACAAATACAGGTGAGGGGGAGTTTATAAAAGCAATTCCCTAGCCCAGAAAGTCTATTGCATATCAAAAGTGTCTCAGTCCAGCCCTGGGAACAGTAATAAGGAAAATATTCTAGGCCCTTATCAAGATACTGGTATGAGGAAATAAGATGCATATGCCAACTACATAAAGATGGAAAAGAGTCAAATCTTTCTGGCAGAGTGTGATTAGCTAACCTTATGTGTCAACTTGGTGAGGCTATAGTACCCAGTTTTCAATCAAACACTAATCTAGCTGTTGCTTTGGAGGTATTTTGTAGATCTGGTTAACATCTACAAGCAGTTGACTTTAAGTAAAGGAGATTATCTTGGATAATGTGGATGAGTCTCATACAATCAGTTAAAAGGGCTTAAGAGCAAAACTAAGATTTCCCTGAGGAAGAGAAGAAATTCTGCCCCATGACTGCAGCTCCTGTCCAAGAGTTTTCAGCCTGCCAGCCTTTGCTACAAATTTCAGACCTGCCGGCCCTGACAATGTGAAAGCACCTATCTGTCTGTCTGTCTGTCTGTCTGTCTGTCTGTCTGTCTATCTATCTATCTATCTATCTATCTATCTATCTATCTATCTATCTATCTATCTGTCTGTCTGTCTGTCTGTCTATCCATCCATCCATCTCTCTGTCTATCTATCTATCTATCTGCCCACCTATCCATCTATCTGTCTGTCCATCCATCCATCCATCCATCCATCCATCCTACTGGTTCTGTTTCTCTGGAGAACCCTGTTACAGAGAGTGATCTGGAAGACCTGAGGAAGTGATATTTAAACAGCCTTCAATGGATAAGGAGCTGACTACGTGAAAAGCAGAGGTTAACCATGCCCCTTACACAGGGAAGAGCATATCCAAAGGCCCTGAGATAGGAAAAACTTCAGCATAAATAAGGTTATGAAAAAGAAATCAGTATGTTGGGCACAGTGCACAGTGATGACTCAGGATGAGGTTGGAGAGGTTTGCAGAGGTTAGATCATGCAGGATTCATAGTAAAATATTTGGGCTTATTTTTCAAACTACTGTAGGAAGCCATTGAAGGTTTTTAACTTGGAGAAAAATGGTTGCATTATGGAAAAGAGATTGGAGGGGCCAAGAACAGAGGTAGACGAACACTCAGAAGGTGACTGTAGCAGTTCAGGTAGAAAATGATGGTAGCTTGGCCTGGTGTGTTGGCAGAGTGTGGGAAGAGGTGAGATGATTGGAGATGATATGATGGGATGGATGAAGAAGGTGGTGGGAGGTAAGACCATCAAGGATGCTCCTAGATTTCTGGCTTGAACAACTAGGTAGATAGCAGTGTTACTTAATGCAACACGGTAGACTGAGGGAGGAACACAAAGCATGCAAATAATGTGTTCAGGTTTTTGTTTTGTTTTGTTTTTTGGGGTTTGTTTGTTTCTTTTTCTTTGAGATGGAGTCTCTCTCTGTCGCCCAGGCTGGAGTGTAGTGGCGCGATCTCGGTTCACTGCAACCTCCACCTCCGGGGTTCAAGTGATTCTCCTGCCTCAGCTTCCTCAGTAGCTGGGACGACAGGCAAGTGCCACCATGCCTGGCTAATTTTTTTTTTTTTTTTTTTTTGGTATTTTTAGTAGAGATGGGGTTTCACCATGGTGGCAAGGCTGGTCTCAAACTACTGACCTCAGGTGCTGGGATTACAGGCGTGAGCCACTGTGCCCAGCCAAGTGTTCAGTTTTGATAGTGGAGCTCAAAAGAGAAGGTTCAAAATGAGATATAAATTTGGGATTTATGTAGTATACATAGTATACAGATGGCTTTTGAAGCTATATGAATGGATGTGATTAATCGAGGAGAGAAGACAGAGAGTACTCAGGGCTGAACCCTAGGTAATGACATTTAGAGATAAGGTAGAGAAGGAACAGCTAGAGGGATGGGGGAAAAAGTCAAAAACAAAAATGAATATTCCAAGAGGAGTTGTGCTTCAGAAAAGAGGTCTAAGTCAACATGTGAAATGCTGCCAAGAAGCCGAGCAAAATGAGGACGGAAAAACAAACACAGGGTTTGGCCCCGTGGCCTAGCTGTGAGTCTTGATGTCTAGTAATCTACTTAATGCTTTCTCACTTGCCATTTGCAACATGCAACAGGGAGTCCACTGTCACGGCTAATTCTAGGTGGTCACTGGACCTCCTGGGTATCACTTTTCATAACCTGATGTACACAGGGGCCTGTTTGTGTTGTTGTTGTTTTCCTGAACGAGGAAAAAGAAAAGTTGAGGCCGAGAGTGGTGGCTCACGCCTGTAATCCCGGCACTTTGGGAGGCTGAGGCGGGCGGATCACAAGGTCAGGAGATCGAGACCATCCTGGTTAACACGGTAAAACCCCGTCTCTACTAAAAATACAAAAAATTAGCTGGGCTTGTTGGCGGGCGCCTGTAGTCCCAGCTACTCGGGAGGCTGAGGCAGGAGAATGGCGTGAATCCGGGAGGCGGAGCTTGCAGTGAGCCCAGAGCGCGCCACTGCACTCCAGACTGGGCTACAGAGTGAGACTCCATCTCAAAAAAAAAAGGAAAGTTGATACCTGGGCACCTGGGGATATAGAAGGACAGGCTGTTCTGCACTCCCCAGCCTGGCCTCAGAGACCATGCCTTATCTATAGCAGGCAGCCTATGTGAAGGATGAATTGTTTTGAAGATTCAAATATCCCAAGTTCTGGGTTAGGAGACTTATTTTCTTCCTTGATATTATTTTTCCTTTTTTACTTCATGACATTTAACTCAATTTTCTTTTTTTTTTTTTTTTGAAACGGAGTCTCACGCTGTTGCCCAGGCTGGAGTGCAGTGGCGCGATCTCGGCTCACTGCAAGCTCCGCCTCCCGGGTTCCCGCCATTCTCCTGCCTCAGCCTCCTGAGTAGCTGGGACTACAGGCGCCCGCCACCGCGCCCGGCTAATTTTTTGTATTTTTTTTAGTAGAGACGGGGTTTCACTGTGGTCTCGATCTCCTGACCTTGTGATCCGCCCGCCTCGGCCTCCCAAAGTGCTGGGATTACAGGCTTGAGCCACCGCGCCCGGCCTTAACTCAATTTTCAATTATGAATACATTTGGCATAATAATTTAATTGACATTTATGTCCATGTGAGACTGTAGCTTCCATGAGGCAAAGAGCCTGTCCAGTTGTGTGCACTTGTAACTACAGCCCAGCATGAGGCCTGGCAGATAGTAAGAGTTCAAGATATAGCTGTTGAACTAATAAATGATGATGGGATGTGTAGAAATAGAAAATTATAGCCATAAACTTATAGGCATAAACAGAATTAAAAGTCAGTGATCTTCTGTGTTTTCCCACCGATGTTAATTTGCTACTTGCTTACACTGCTATTTTCCACTAATAGACAAGTGGCAACAGGCACTAGAAATTTAAAAAACTGTATGAGAGATACAAAGAAAATTGAAGAAATTTTATGTATTAGCTTTTTTAGAGACAGCCATTGTATATTTTAGCTGTAGGGCATCTCAGTACCCAGAATCCTGTGCTGGCGTTTGGAGACTAGGTGGTTATTTTTTACTGGTATATACTAAAAAACCCAGATGTAAGACAGCCGTAGTCCTAGTACTGTGGGAAATCCACTACTAGCATAGTTCCTACAGCATTAGCCAAAACCACTGCTCTTTAAAATCAGACATTTGGGGGAAGGAACATGTGAGGAAACTATGAACGTCTAAGGCCAGAAATGCACCAGCGAGTTTATCTTAGAGAAATCAGCGAATCATCCAATTTTAGAATTCAAGAAATCTTCAGGCCAATTCCCCTTATTGTATTTTTAGAGAGATAAGGGCCTATAAGTGAACTGCAGAGTCACACAGCCAGCTGTTACAACTTGTCATAATCACATATGTCTGACCTCATGTCCTGATCCTAAATCAAAGGTGTGGGTATGAAAATTAGTGTAGATATTGAATTCATACTTAATAGTCAATACTGCTACATATAATATTAAAAAGCCTATGTTGATAGCTCTGGTGATTTACCTTGAATGAGAAGCCACCCCCAAAATATGTATTTCATAAGTTTGGCATTTTTATATTAGGTTTTCTCCAAAGTAAGGCACCCCTGAACTTCTGAGATGAAATCCCAATTTTAGTACAGGTGAAAATGTCACCTTCTCCCTTTACAAACTCTTGCTAAGACACGGTGGTGAGCTCACCATGTGTCACACAGGGAGGCCGGAGCCCAGGCATGGCTACCAATGGCTAGAATGGAGGGTGTCTTACACATGAATCATAAATTCCTATCTTGCCAAATTTTTAATAAGTCACTTATTTCTGCACATTTTTGAAGAAACTGATAGTTTTGTACAAATATGTATTAGCATTTATGTTCTTGGTTACAGAATTTAAGAAATGACTAATCCTCCATAGATACACGGAATTTCTCAAACTTTTTTTTTTTTGGAACATTTGCTTTCTACACTAAAATTGATACCAATTCATTTGCTGGCTGCAAATCAATAAAGGCACATATTCAGTTATATATAAAATACACAGAGGAGTGTAACTCACTTTGCAGAACAGCTATTATTTACCTTAAAATGTTTTTGTCCTTATTTTGGCATTGTTTACTTCCTTTGTATGATTTTCATGTTTTAGGAATTATGAAGTTAGAATCCTCTTCTATGCTTCATTTATAGCTCTTACAGAAAATTGCTATTTTAGGGAAAAGATGTTCAATGCTTCTACTGAGGATTGTTTTCTTGAATCTTATTCCTGTTTTCACTTCATGATGTCATAATATTTGTTGAAGTTTTACATCAAGTATCATTTAATTTGAAAGATTCTTCTTTAAAGAATACAGAAAAATATGTTAATAATATTCTTCAAAAAATTAGCTATTGAACATTTTCCCTATATTCTATTATTTTAAAAAACCACATTCTTCATCATTATCAAATTTCATGTATTTATTCAAAATGCTTTGTTAAGTACAGGAAGAGAGAAAATGATGACAAAGACCTGCTTCCGTCTGAATATGGAAGACGTTTTAAAAGTTCAGCCCAAAACATGTCTTACTCAACCTTGTATTATCATCATTTAGCAAACAGCAGGGGCTCATTAAATGTTTTTGAGGCCAAGCACGGTGGCTCACGCCTGTAAATCCAGCACTTTGGGAGTCTGGAGTGGAAGATCACTTGAGCTCAGGAGTCTGACACCAGCCTGGGTAACATAGAGAGACCTCATCTCTACTAAAAAGAAAATTAGCCTGGCATGGTGGCACGCATCTGTGGTCCCAACTACTCAGGTGGCTGAGGCAAGAGATCACTTGAATGTGGGAGCTCAAGGCTGCGGTGAGCTATGATTGCACCACTGCACTTCAGTCTGGTTAACAAAGCGAGAGCCTATCTCAAAGAAAAAAAAAAAGTTTTTGAATTCATGTTAACATTCCCTTGTGTACATGGAAAAGAATTATTCACATTAGTCAATATTAATCTGCATATAGCTTGTAATAGATTAAATTCTACTGCTTATAAGGAGTTTGTGGGAAAACTGGACAGAAACATTATCTCCCTAATTGGGGAAATTTTAACAAAAAGATTACATTGATTTTATAGAACATATGGAGCTGCCTTAACAGATGGGTGGGAGTAGGTGGTTCCCTGCATGCATAAGGACCCTACAAATCCATCTCTCTGCTTCTTGTCAAAAGACGGAATAATAAGATCCGTGCACACACTAAGTGTTTTTAAGTAAAGTCCATGTAGATATGATACTTAGTTTCTATTTATGTTTTTATGCTTGCTGAGTTTTATTCTCTCCTTTTCTTTCCTGGTCAAGTCTACTGTGATTAACTAACCAGCTATTTTAATGGAACAATTCTAGCTGAAACAGATGCTTAAAAAAACTGACTTAATAGGATTGACCAGTTATTTTTATGCCCGACGTAAAGTTACCTGTCTAAAGATTCAGATCTCCTGACTTCAAATTCAGATCATAAACCACGGGGTGTGTTTGAAAAGTTATGCCTAAATGAAATAAAATGTAAAAATCAAAATCAGTAGTGGCGTTCACAATTTAAGGGAGCCCTTGGTTATATATGGCTTCCTGATTTTAGTGAAGATTCCTTCTAACCAATCCAAAACAAATTTGTTTCATAAGTTCAAAATTTTTATATTGTGCCTTCTCCAAAGTGAGACACCTTTGAACTTACTCTGACAAGTTCAAATCCCAAATTTGACACAAACAAAAATGTCACTTTTTCCCCATATTGTTAACAGTTTGATATGTATATATATATAGAGAGAGAGAGAACTGAAAAGAAAAAAAACTTGTTTCACCCAAATATGTGGAATGACTCACAGTCAGCATTTTATAGTAGCTAAGGTTTAACTTCAGATTTTTCTTGTACCAAAATATATTTACATATATAAATATAAAATTCATAATATATTATTTATATAATGCATACCACATAAAACTTTTGTCTGCAACAGTATACAGTTAAAGTGATTACCTTCAGGGAACGTTAAGACAGAAATGGGATATCAAAACAGACAACCTGTCTTTTAATTATATACTTCAACATTGTTTGAGATGAAAATATATTATTTTGCTTTGGGAGGCTGACACAGGTAGATCACTTGAGCCCAGGATTTCGAGCCTAGCCTAGGCAACATGGCAGAGACCCCATCTCTACTAAAAATACAGAAAATGGTCCTAGCTACTCAGGAGACTGAGGTGGGAGGATGGAAGATGGATGCTTGAGCCATGGGGGTAGGGGGGTAGGAGAGATTGCAGTGAACCAAGATTGCGCCACTGTATTCCAGCTTGGGTGACAGAACGAGACCTTGTCTCTAAAAAAAGAAAAAAAAAAAGAAAAAAAAAGAGAGAGAGAGAGAGAAAGAAAATATATTATTTTGTAATATATATTTCTCTTAAAACTTTTAGATTTTTAACTTTATTATTACTTCATGCTTATTCAAAATTAAACATAATTCAGAATAGTATAATGAACCCCCACATGGTCATCACCCAGCCTCATCAGTCATCAACTCATTGCCCAATCTTGCTTTACCTATATACCCCTTTCCTACCTCTGTGTTATTTGGAAACAAAACCCAGATGCCAGAACATTTCAGTCATAAGTATTTCAATAATATCTCTAAAAGAGAAGGATTCCTTAATGTTATATAAACTCAATGCCAGCTATCACATCTAAAATATTTTACAATAATTCCTTAGTATCTATCCAGCCAGTGTGCAAATTTCGTCATAAAGAGCATAAATGACTTTCTTGTTTTAGAGTTTGTTTGAATTAGGATACAAATAAGGTCACATGAGATAGTTGATATGTCTTTTAAGTCCCTTTTAATCTATAGAGTCTTCCTGTTTGTTCCCCCCTTTTTGAAATGTATTTGTTAAAAAAAAAATTCCTGGCCGGGTGGGGTGGCTCACGCCTGTAATCCCAACACTTTGGGAGGCTGAGGCAGGCAGATCACAAGGTCAGGAGTTCAAGACCAGCCTGGCCACTGCGGTGAAACCCCGTCTCTACTAAGAATACAAAAATTAGCTGGGCGTGGTGGTGCACTCTTGTAATCCCAGCTACTCGGGAGGCTGAGGCAAACGAATTGCTTGAACCCAGGAGGCGGAGGTTGCAGTGAGCCGAGATCATGCCATTGCACGCTAGCCTGGGCAACAGCGAGACTCCATCTCAATAAAATAAATGAATAAATAAATAAATAAATTTCCTATTATATTCCATAGCCTAGATTCCTCTCCGTTTGTGTCTCTGAGTCTGTTTGAACACATTCCTCTGTTCATGTATTTTTTGTAAATTGGTAGCTGAATCTATTCTACAGATTTGGTAGATTGAGGCTATCTTTCTCAGAACAAAATGGTGATAATCTAATGTCTGATCATCTCTGTTTTTGTCATGTTAGCAACCACTGATACTCATGCCTGGATCCATTACTGTATCAAAAGCCACAAAATGATGGTATTTTAATTTTCATTTATTATCTAGAATATTTCCATAATGGAAAACCCATTCTCAGCTATGACTAATTAGTGGTTCATTTTTTAGAAAAAAAAAAAGGATAAATGATTTATTTCTATCCATTTATCGTTTTTCAAAATACTAAGTTGGTTCCATTGGTGACTAATTGGTTTTTTTTTTTTTTTCTTGCACCATCATGACCTTAGGGATTAAAGAGTTGAAATGTTTCAACTAATTGCCACTTCCTGTTGATGCTAAAATTGGCCCTTCTTTAGCCACTGAAAGTGTATTTCAAGGTAGTTTCTGAGTCATTTGGTCCTTTGGTTATATATAACTTTTGTGCTATATATACATTTTTTTGAGACACGGTCTTGCTCTGTTGCCCAGACTGGGGTACAGTGCTGTGATCACAGGTCATCACTGCAACTTTGGTCTTCTGGGCTGAAATGATACGCCCTTCTGTAGCTGGGAGTATAGACACATGCCCCCATGTCCGATTTTTTTTTTTTTTTTTGTATACACGGGATCTCACTTTGTTGCCCAGGCTGGTCTTGAACTCCTAGGTTCAAGCAGTCCTCCCTCCTCTGCCTTCCAAAATTCTGGAATTATAGATGTGAGCCACCACACCCAGCCTCTATTCAGGTTTTTAGCCCTTTTTAAAATCAGGTTGTTAGATTTTTACAACTGAATTGTAAGAATTCCTTACATATTTTGGGAATTAACCCCTTATTAGATATATGGTTTGCAAATATTTTCTCCAATTCTGTAGGTTACCTTTTCACTCTGTTGATTATTTTGCTGTGCAGAAGCTTTTTAGTTTGATGTAGTATCACTTGTCTGTTTTTGCTTTTGTTACCTGTGCTTTTGGGATCATATGCATGAAATCATTGCCAAGACCAGTGTCATGAAGCTTTCCCCCGTGTTTCTTCTAGAAGTTATACAGTTTCACATCTTACGTTTCAGTATTTAATTTGTTTTGAGTTGATTTTTGCATATGGTGTAAGATATGGGTCCAATTTCATTATTTTGCATGGGGATATCCAGTTTTCCCAGCACAATCTGTTGAAGAAACTTTCCTCATTATGTATTCCTGGCACCCTTGTTGAAGATCAAATGACCATATATGTGTGGATTTTTTTCTGGGGCCTCTGTTTGCTTTCATAGGCCTATATGTCTGTCTTTATGCCAGTAGCATACTGTTTTAAATACTATGACTTTGCAATATATTTTGAAACCTTGATACCAAAGCCAGATAAGGACGCCACAAGAAAAGAAAATTACAGGCCAATATTCCTTTTGAGTATAAATATAAAAATCCTCAACAAAATGCTAGCAAAAAACAAATTCAACAGCACAGTAAAAGGACCATACACCAAGACCAAGTGGGATTTATCCCTCGGATGCAGAGACAGTTCAACATATGAAGTCCACTAATGTGATATACCACATTAACACAGTGAAGGATAAAAATCACACCAAAATCCATGTTCTTTTGTAAGTTTTCTTGTATATTTTTCACCCTGAGACCAAGAGTTTGCCATTTCTCCAAGGAGCCTAGGTTTCCTTTAGTAGGAAATATTTAGAATAAAATAAAATTTTTAGCTGAATGGATAATTTGACCTGATCATCTTTAAAGTCTCAGAAAACCCTGAGTGTAGTCCTGGGGTTAAAAGCACAAGGTTTGGAGTTAAACAGATTAGAGTTTGAGTCCCAGCTCTATCATTGACCAGCTTGGTGATCTTGGAAAACTTACAAGGCTTCTGGTTTGGGACAAGATGGAAAAGCAGCACAGGCCGGGCCCGGTGGCTCACCCCTGCAATCCATGTACTTTGGGAGGCCAAGGGGAGCAAATCACGAGATCAGGAGATGAAGACGATTCTGGCCAACATGGTGAAACCCCAACTCTACTAAAAATACAAAAATTAGCTGGGCAGCTGGGAGTTATAGCACACGCCTGTAGTCCCAGCTACTCAGCAGTCTGAGGCAGGAGAATCGCTTGAACCCAGGAGGCAGAGGTTGCAGTGAGCCGAGATCGTGCCACTGCACTCCTGCCTGACAACAGAACAAGATTCCATCTGAAAAAAAAAAAAGAAGAAGAAAAGACAAGCAGCACAGCAGCACAGACTGAGAGTTGTCTCCTGGAGGAGATGCCACAGAAAGATAGAGATGATGGATCTTCAGGCTGTGCTCGGCAACAAACTGCAGAAATCCTTGGGGTGGATAGAAGTTGATTTGGTCCACTGGTTAGCAGGTGAGGAGGGCCTGCGTTCACAAATAGGGAACGGGTTTGGGAAAAATTTTGTTTTAGTTTTGCCCTTTCCTCATCTCCTAGGCAGATTCCCTGTGCCACCCCCCACTTGGTGCTGCAGAGGCAGGACATTAGTAGTGCAGGCTAGTGGCAGCATGATAGCTGCAACGCAGTGCCATAGCTTAGTGTGCTTATGAGCAGATGGCAATGCATGTAGTTGGTTTGACCAGCCCCTGAGAATTAACCCCCTCACCACCGCACACACACATATATCCCTGCTCTCACTACCCTGTGGGCATCCACTTATGATAGTGGCTGTGTCCAATAAAAGATTCTTCAGAGGTTGCTTGGAGACCAGTTGAGCACAATACTATGCCCCTCCCATAATCACACACAACTTACACACCAATTCACCCGGAGAAGCACACACTTGGCTAGACTTGTGCCCCTTTCCATGGATGTATTTTACTCGTAAGGCAGCAAATGGTCCCAAAGGAACAAGGATGAGCTCAGAGGAAAAGTTCTGAGAACTACAAGTTTGAGAAACAACAAACCAACGAAACAGCTTACACCAGAGAAAGTAGAACTAGTGGAAAACAGAAAAAGAATTTCAAACAAAAATAATAACAATAATCTGTCATATATTTCAAAATATCTGGAATAAAATAATTTCTAGCATAAAGAAAAGAAATATTTGGCTGGGTGCAGTGACTCATGCCTGTAATCCTGCCCAGCACTTTGGGAGGCCGAGCAGCTCACTTGAGGCCAGGAGTTCGAGACCAGCCTGGCCAACATGGTGAAGCCCTGTTTCTATCAAAAAATAAACAAAAAAATTTAGCTGGGTGTGATGGCATGCATCTGTAGTCCCAGCTACTCAGGAGGCTGAGGCAGGAGAATTGCTTCAACCCAGGAGGCAGAGGTCGCAGTGAGCCGAGATTGTGCCACTGTACTCCAGCCTGGGTGACAGAGCAAGATTGTCTGAAAAGAAAAGAAAAAAGAAAAGAAAAGAAAAGAAAGAGAAAGAAAGATTTAAGGTGATGGATATTTCAATTTAACTGATTTGATCTTTACAAATTATATGAATGTATTAAATTATCACAAGTGCTATGAAAATATGTACATTTATTATGTATCAATTAAAAATAACATTTAAGAAAAGAATAAATATGCTTGAAAAGTTGAGAGAAGATACTAGAAACATGAAGTGAGAATAGGCAGTTCAGTAAAATAACTAGAAATATTGAGGATTCATTCTCAGCCGGGCTGCAGGGGGAGAACTCAGTTAGGAACAGGGAATAAAGGGGGAAGAATTAGAAAATAAACAGAAGAGAGGCAGTGCTTGAAGTGAGGAAGAGAATGCGTTAGGAATGAGGTTAAAGTTTGGGTGTCTCAAAAGAATTTGATGGATTGCTTCAATATTGAAGGTATCTATTAAAGACATGATCTGGAAGATTAGGTCAGAGAGTTACCCTGGGATGCATTAGGAAAGGATAAGGATAGAGAATGGAAAAAAAAAGAGAGAATGAAGAAATTTGATAATCAGGTGTCCAAGTCTATTAGAAATACCAGAAGAAAAAACAAAATGGCAGGAAGCAAATGGTTCAAGTAATAATGACAGAGAACTTCCTAATGTCACACAGCCAGTAAACTGCAAAGCAAGGAGGTCAGCCCAGGCAATCTAGCTTGAGTATACTGTATATGATTAACTGCTATTTACTGCCTTAGATACACTACCTCAGAAGCCGGGCTGCAGGGGGAGAATTCAGTTAGGAACAGGGAATAAAGGGGGAAGAATTAGAAAATAAACAGAAGAGAGGCAGTGCTTGAAGTGAGGAAGTGAATGCGTTAGGAATGAGGATAAAGTTTGGGTATCTCAACTCTATGTGACGAGATCCTAAACAAACAAACAAATATCAAAATCCTGAAAATATGGGAAGCCACACTCTAAAAATAGCAACAAAAAGAGACAAATTACTTCATCTCTTTAATCCTTAGTTTCCTTATCTGTAAACGGAAGCAATTGTAACACCTGTCTCCTAGGGTTGTTATAAACATTAAATAACAGAATAGATGTAGAATTCGGAGCACAGGAAAATAACTGGCAGCTATTTTTATTTGAGAAGAGATTCTCATAAAAATAATACAATTTTTATTTATTCATTTAATAAATATTTGTTGGGTCAGGTGCGGTGGCACACACCTGCAATCCCAGCATTTTGTGGGTCTGAGGCAGGTGGATCACTTGAGCTCAGGAGTTTGAGACCAGCCTGGCCAACATGGTGAAACCCAGTCTCTACTAAAAATACGAAAAGTAGCCAGCCGTGGTGGTGCACGCCTGCAATCCCAGCTACTTGGGAGACTGAGGCAGGAGAATCGCTAGAAGCCGGGAAGCAGAGGCTGCAGTGAGCCGAGATTATACCACTGCACTCCAGTCTAGGCAACAGAGCAAGACTCCATTTCAAAAAAAAAAGTCAGTTTCTCTTTCACCATTTGAAAATTTTTGTCTAGCATGTCACATGAAATCAGAGGCGTCCATCATGGACTGAAGTCCAGTGTGTGCCTTCATATGTTAATCAGCTCTTTCTGGCTTCTAAGATTTATTATTTTAGAAGACACATCTGCCTCACAGTAGAGGCAGAAGACCTCTCAAAACTGAGTTTCCCAGACATTCTGCCTTTTCTCTGCTGACCACAGGAAGAATATTTCAATCCTCAGTGGTCATTCCAAACCAGTCCTCTAATTGCCCTTGTCCAGGTCTGTGGGAGTTACTCAGACATGTTTGAAGTACCAGAGTCAGTCACACTCTGAGTCACCCCCTCATTCTAGGGGAGGCAGCCAGGAAACAGCCGGTCTTGGGGGAGGTTTTGATTTAGTGCTGTTGGATTCTCTTACACAACCCTGCCCATACCCCGTGGGTAACCCTATCTCACCCGTTCAGTCTGGGGTGGCCATGTTCTTTAGAAAAGCATCCCAAACACAACTCGATCCTTCCTCCCCCAGTGAAGGCTGTTCCTTGTCGCTAATCACGGCAGAAGATTCCTTTCAGGTCCCATACCTCTCAGAGAGGTGTTCTGGTCACAGCCGCTGATATCAGAAACAAATGCATCCCTGTTCTTATTTGACTTTCCAGCCACCTCTGAATTTGTAACCAGTCTGTAAGCCTATCCAGTTTTCATCTTCGTGAATCTGGTTTGTATTATTATTTGTTGACAGCTTTATTTAGGTGTTTAAAGTACATTAAAAAAATAAGATTAGGTCTCATAGTCCACGCATACAATTTTTTTTAAAAGCCCAGAACTAGGGATATAAAAGAAAAATGAATGAATTGCCACCTATTTAGGGCTTTATTTAAATTTAGCATCTAGGACTACTGTAAGGAGAAGAGTCAGTGGCCCATAAGACTTAAATCTGGCCGGGTGTGTTGGCTCATGCCTGTAATCGCAGCACTTTGGGAGGCCAAGGTGGGTGGATCACGAGGTCAGGAGATGGAGATCATTCTGGCTAACATGGTGAAACCCTATCTCTACTAACAACACAAAAAATTAGCCTGGCATGGTGGCACGCACCTGTAGTCCCAGCTACTCGAGAGGCTGAGGCAGGAGAATTGCTTGAACCCTGGAGGCAGAGGTTTCAGTGAGCCGAGATCGCGCCACTGCACTCTGGCCTGGTGACAGAGTGAGACTCTGTCTCAAAAAAAAAAAAAAATTAAATTCAGCTTTCTCAGGCTTTTCCTTTAAATGAGATACAATTTCAGAAAGTCAGTGTAGCTACAAATATTACCAGAGACAGTGTCAGCAAGAGGGCCACATCTGGACTGGCCCCTTTGATACAAACATCATCACTATGAGAAAGGAAAGGCTCCCAGCTTCAAATAATTTTCTTTCAAGTTTGGTGGGAAAGGACTAAAAATAATGTACATATTGGAGGAGGGGTATCTATTGACTATTTAAGTCAGAAATGTCCTGGCTGACTTGACTTCTTACAACATCATCACTTTATCTCCTATGAACAGTGATTTCACCTGGCATCTATTCTCACTATCATGCCACAAAATGGCAGCAAGTAGATACTTTGGAGAGTATTAAATGGGGCTAATTACAGATATCATTTACCTGCTCTCATGCAACTTCGTGAAGGTGTTGATGGCTCCTTGGCCAGTCACAGTGAATTCTATAGCTGTATACCTTCCTAGGAGCTGGCCCAGGTAGAGCTATAAACAGCACGAAGAACAGTTTAGCTCAGTTCATGAATGAGAAATTAATAACTATTCTTAGAAAGTAGGGTATTTCTGACTTTTGGAGATTGATGTCATGAGCAAAAACTATTCCACACTCTGAGAAAGTCAAGAAAATGTGACTGCGGGCCAGCCAGAGGCAGCCTCCTGTGTGCTACAAGGACCCTTCACCCAACCTGCTGTCTCTTGGACTTCATGTGGCTAATAGGTGAGGACTTTAACTCATAGGAATCTTGGAAACTAACAAAATAAATAGTACCTCGGTATCAAAGTCCTTCGAAAGGACTTGTTCTCTGATCTTACAGCAGCAGCTTCCATTCCCCTTTGTAATGGCTGCACTCAGAAGAACGTGAAAAAAGAAGGATTTAAAACAACTGGAGACAGTACCCCAGACATGTCTTTTCCCATTAGCCCAATTTGATATCAGCGAAGTACCAGTTGTCCCCTGGTAATCTTTGGTGATGGAGAATTTTAAACACACACACTATCCTGCTAATGCTTTTATTTTCTGTTTTCACCATATACTTTCTGCTACCTCCTAATGCTATTCCTGACATACAGCAGTGCTGAATAATCTGTACAGCAACAAAGTGGAATAGAAAGAACACAAACTAGAATGAGAAAGGTCCAGGTTGGAATCTTGGCTCTATCATGTACGTAGGTACTGCATGGCCTGATACACATATAAGTACAGGGCACTTGAAGTCTCAAGTTTATTTCCATGTTAAAGCAAACACACACAAACACACACACCCCAACCACCTACCTCAGTGTATTAGTCTGACTGAGCTGCAATAACAAAACAGTAACAAAATACCACAGGCTATGTAGCTTACACAACAGAAATTAATTTTCTCACAGTTCTGGAGACTGAAAGTCCAAGATTAGGTGCTGTCAGGGTTGGTTTCTGGTGAGATCTCTCTCTTTGGCTTGCAGGCTTCTCATTGTGTCCTCATGTGTGCAGAGAGGAGGACCTCTGGTGTTTCCTCCTCCCCCAAATTTATATGTATTACACACACACACACACACACACACAATGTGATTCCATTTATATGAAGTTTAATAACCAGCAAAACAAATCTATGGTGGTAGAAGGCTGATACTGACTAAAAAGTCACACAAGGGAATTTCCTGACGAGATGGGTGTTTTCTATATCTTGACCTGGGTGGTGGTCACATGCATGTATACATATGAAAAGGTCTTCAAGCGGCAGCTACACTTAAGAGTTGTACTTTTTATTGAATGTGAATTGTATCTTCATAAAACACTGTCTAAAAATATTACACTTTCCCCAACTCTCACCATAACCCATCTCTGCCCTAGACCCAGGGCATAAGATACCGAAGCAGAGGATTCGGAGAGGATGTATATTTGAAAAAGCTTCCCACTTCTCTCTGTTACTCCGAGTTGCCAAACATCCTTTTAGGAATTGGAATTAAGCTGGGGATGAATATATACATAGGTGTACATATAAAACTTTAAAATTTGTAAAAGGCCCTTAGAGATCATCAGTTTTCTTTACAAAACTGGCTTACTTTCCAGTTGGCTTTGATTTGGGGACCCTGTTCTGCTTTCAGTGGCTTCCGTGTCTTTGAAGGTGTAAAATGGATGCATTAATGAGAGGAACATATTGGGGCTGGGAGGAATCAAGGAAGCCCACGGGATTCTTCTTTGTCTTTGTAGTTTGAATTGGGCTTATAAGAAGTTGATAATTGCTTTGAGAAATGTAATATTGACAAGTTCTTAGAATTGCAAAGCTTTAAAGCAAACATGTAGTGA
Source organism: Macaca mulatta (assembly GCF_049350105.2). Taxonomy (NCBI): domain Eukaryota; kingdom Metazoa; phylum Chordata; class Mammalia; order Primates; family Cercopithecidae; genus Macaca; species Macaca mulatta. Next base: position 72,254,638 of record NC_133406.1, on the reverse strand, counting down.
TGTGTTCAGGACCTATTCCATGAGTCAAATTCCTTTTCACCCTGATGTAGTATAAGGAGACTTGAGTGTGGCATAGATTTAGGAAATGGGTTTCTTTTTTCTTTTTTGAAAGAAGCTTGTGACTAGCTTTTATGTATTTATTCTGAGAATGAAAGGTTTTTGTCACTTCAAGCTGTACTTTCTATTTAGAAAATATTCTTATTTGTATTGCCTTTCTGTGATCTATTCTAAAGAAAAAGAAATATGACTGGTCAGATACACTTTATAGGCTTTTATATTAATAACACATTTTTTTCTTTTTCAAGAGAGGATCTCACTCTATCACCCAGGCTGGAGTGCAGTGGTGTGATCTCAGTTCACTACAGCCTCGACCTTCCGGGCTTATGCAATCCTCCCACCTCACTAGTAGCTGGGACTACAAGCCTACAGCTACCATGCCTGCCTAATTTTTGTATTTTGTGTAGAGTTGGGGTTTCGCTATGTTGCCCAGACTGTCTTTCTGTAGGTAAAATTATCTAAATTTTTAAAATGCATCTACAGGGTTAGTACTAAATCTTAGCGTTACTTATCATTGAACTCTCAGCCACATTCATTGGAGTCTCAACATTGATTTTCATCCGAAGGCGGTGTGAAAACAGTCCTGTCCCCAGACACTGGCTTTATCCACTGGCTTTATTGCTTAGCTTCCTCCATAGACTGCCATCTATCTGGAGAAGTGTACTTTGACGCAAGTTTAGACCTGGGAAAGACCTCAGAGATGAACTATTCCAACCAAGCTCTGCTCTCTTTGCCACACTTCACTTAGAAAATAAATTCAAGCCTAGAAGTGAAGTGGCTTGATCAGGCTGGCTTCCGAAGGCTGGTCAGAGGCAGAACTGGAACCCTTGTGTCTGCACAAGAAGGCCAACAAGTCCTTTGCTGCTTCTTTTATGCCACAACAGTCTCAGGGTGCTGTGCTCAGTTTGGTAGCATAGTGATGTTAGAGCAACAAAATATATTTCCTAGTGTCTTTCCACTAGAAAAGACACCAAGCACGAGGCCTCCCATCTCCCAGGAAAGAGCAAAAGCCAGAGTTTTACATTGAGAGCCTGAAGGCATTTTCTTATCTTTAATCCTAATCCTGTTTGGGTCCAATTTCAAAGAGATTAAGAGCATGCACTTTAGGCCTGACAGACTAGGGACCTGATCATATCTTCCTAGTTGTATGACCCTCAGTGAGACAGGTAATTTCTTCATGCCTCACTTTCCTCATCTAGGAATGGGGGAGTGCTTTCCACACTTTCTGGAACACAGTCAGGCACTGCCTAATGTTTTCTTTGGAAACCTAGCGCGTCTGTACAGCTATTTCCTTTAAAATGTGAGAAAGTTGATTTCCCTTCAACCTTTTCTTTCCATCACTTTTGCATTGCACTCGGCGTTTTCTCTAATTCTTTATAGTTCTAGAGATTGGCAGATGCTCGAAGAAAATCAGAGTCACTACGGATTTATTTATTTTATTTCATTTTATTTTTTTGAGACGTAGTCTGGCCCTGTAGCCCAGGATGGAGTGCAGTGGCGCGATCTCGGCTCACTGCAACCTCCGCCTCCCGGGTTCAAGCAATTCTCCTGCCTCAGCCTCCCAAGTAGCTGGGACTACAGGCGCACGCCGCCACGCCCGGCTAACTTTTTGAATTTTAGTAGAGACGGGGTTTCACCGTGTTGCTCAAGCTGGTGTCGAACTTCTGAGCTCAGCCAATCCGCCCGCCTCAGCTTCCCAAAGTGCTGGGATTACAGGTGTGAGCCACCGTGCTTTTTGGTTTCCAGTTCTCTTCCCCAAGAGGCCAGGAATTTTTGCATGAGTTGCCAGACACTGAAGTGATTTGGGACAGCACATTCTGTGACAACGACTTCAAGGCTCTTTTTCAACAAAGGACTGGAATCTTAGCAAGATAACATATCCCAAGACATGTTAGCAATGCAAAGGACCACAGAAATCTAGACAAATTCTTTAATTTTACAGCTACAGAAACCTAGGATCTCAGGGGCTGGGATACTCCTCAGTTATCCAATCGGGCAGGGCCTAAAACTCAGGTTCAGTCTCCTGGCTCCAAGCTTTTTCCATCATACCAGCTGCGTCTCATTAACTCCACCTCCGAAAGTGCTAAGGAAGTTCCCTCCCAGTGCCTACCCAAGCAGGGTGGGGCGATTCTGTGGCATGGAACAAACCGGGAAAACGACATTTTCCAACTCTCAGCACAGAGGCTGCTTTTTATCATTCCTAGGGGGCAGGAGGGGGCAGGGAGAGAAGGCTAAGACACCGGGTCCAGTACCCAGAGGTTCTAGGGAGAGATCTTTGAGATTGCCTACTTGGTGAGGCCACCTTACTTTCTCCTGGTCTGTTTTCCCCTGTGGGGTGGCTGCATGAGGCGTCCTGCTTGGAGGGTTCCCCAATATAAGGTGGACTGTCCTTGATCTAGGTCGGGGTGGGCAAGATCCTGCCGCCATCCCGTCTCTGCGGTCCTCGGAAGTCTAGGTGGGATCTTCCTTTCCTTGCCTCTTTCTTCCCAACGGCGGGAGCGGCACAGGGTTGGGGTGGTTGCGGTCGCCTCGCTCTCTCCACTTCAACGTCTCTTACTCCAGGGAGTTTCATCCGGTCCTCCGTCCTCGGCCCCCACCTTTTAAAACATTTTCCAAAACTACACCATTAAAAGTGCGCGACTTCTCCGGGCCTGCAGAAGGAGCTCCTGCAGCCCGGCATTCCTCGGATTCCAGCGCTGTGACGTCCCCAAGGACGGCGCGCCTCCAGCTTGGGAGCTCTGGAGCTGGGGCTCCACGTTTCAGCGCGCGCCCGCGGCGCCCCCGGCGCGCGCCCTCCCGGGCCGCATTCCTCCCCGCCCCCGGCCGCGCGCCCCGCGCTCCCTCCGCCTCCAGGCCCCCAGCGCTGCCGAGCCCGGCTCTGGGGTGGGGGAGCCGTGGCCGCCGGCGCTTGCTCCGTCCCCTCCCACTCGCACGGCCCCTTCCTCCCTCCTCTGCCGGCCGCTCGCATTTCCTGCCGCTCTGGCTCTCCCGGCCCCTCAAAGTTCTTCCCAACTTTTTCTCCGTGGAGTGAGCGCAGGGGACGCAGACTCGGGGGCAGGTTGCTGTGCTCCTCCGGGCTCGGCCGCCTGCTCTGCTGGCTCAGGTCCTTGGGGAGCCCTAGACAGACACAAGTGGCCACTGGCGCTCCTTCCCCTCCCAGCTGAGCCATCCTCCCCGGCCTCCTGGAACGGGACAGCCAGTGCTTAGGTTTTTCTCCTTTTCTTCCCCGGTGCGCCTCTGCTCCGACTCTCGCGCCGGGATCGCGGCGGAAACCTCCCTCCCCTTTCGCCTCCTGCGGCTCCTTCCCTTCGCCCCTCCTCCGCCAGCCACTGGAATCAATTCCGTGGGGAATCGGGGCTTCGCCGCCGCGAAGGACAGCCTTTCCGCGCGGGACTCCGGGGCGCCACGGGGGCCATGTAAGCAGGTAAGCCCCGTCCAAGCCGGGGAGTCGGGCCCGAGGTTGGAGGCCGCCTCGGCGCTCCGGGCGCCCTGCAGATGACTTGGGCAGACGCTGGCAACGCCAACTTGCGATTGGCGGCCCGGGACGCCTGGCAGGGCAGCGGGGGCGCTGGGTGGCCGGGCCGCAGGGGTGTTATCTCGCGGTGGGAGCTGCCCGTGGTGAGGCGCAAAGCTTGTCCCGGAGCGAGCTGGAAGGTGAGCGCCGTCTGGGGAGTTTGTGGTTAAACCCACACCCTCGTCTTCTCTCTCCCTTCCCTTCTGCGTTTTGGGAATGAGAGAGGGCCTCGGAGGGGCACCTGGAGATACCTAAACCTTGGGGGCTAGAGGATGAAAGACGAACGACGTCGCGGTCGCTGCAGCGGTAGGGGGACGCAGCTGCCCGACGCCCCCAGTTACCCCCCCACCACCACCGGGAAGGGATCTTGAGGCGAGCGGAGTTTTCCTGCCCTCTCACTAGGCCTCAGTGGTGCCACCGAACTCCTGGGCGTCGAGGCTCCTACTTGGGTGGTCGGGCTGGCTCGTAGAAAAAAGCTGTGGTCACACAATTTCAGATCAGGTCTCCACCTCAAACTTTTCAAGTTCTAGGTATTAACAGCCTCTCCTTCCCCACGTGACCCCCAGATCTCGGGTTTGAATACTTGTAAATGGGTTTTACACCTTTTCGTTTGGAGAGAGCAGTGAGGTAACGCTGCCCCTACCTCCCTTTTCCTCTCACTTCCTTCAGTTCCTGTCCTCCAGCCCCCTCATCCCCACCTACAATTTCAGAGATTGTAGGGTTTCCGCTTAAGTCTGGGGACTGGCTGTCGCAGGTTCTTTGTGAAGGTGAGAAATCTCTAGATTGCAGGCGCGGGCAGTTACAGAGTTTCCACCAATGTGTTAACTTCTTGAAATGGATTAGTTTACTCATTCATCCAACAAACCCAGCTTCCACTCTGCTAGAAACAGGGGATAGAAAGATGCTAAACGAGATCACAGGGCAGGAGTCTGCAGCCTAGTGGAGGAAACCTGAAGGCAGATGAAGAATGATAATGCGTGGAAGATGGGTTCTGTGAGAGTCTGAGGCGAGCTTGGTCCTGGTGAGGCGTGCACTGCGCTTAGAGAATGGAGGTTGTGCTCATCTGGAGGGTGTATTCCAGGCAGAGGAAACAGCTGGTGCAGAGTGAACACAAGAAGGACCGAAAGTTTCCCTAGCCATCTGGGGGCCCAAGGGGCATTTATGGCCATGTTGGTGCGGTGTTGCTGGGATAGCATTCTCTCCACCCCCAATATAAGAAATTAATCTAGGAGTGCGTTAGCCACTGATGGGAACCACAAGTAGCTTCCAGTGGAGCCAAGGCCTCCCTCTTTGGATACACTTCCATGCCTGCTGCTGTTTTACCACAAGCAGCTGTTGTATGATCATCTAAATTTTAATTGGCCCATGCTCGGTTTCGTTAACATGGTATTGATTATTCTTCTTTTTTATCCCCCACATTCAAACAATGATTCCTTTTTTAAAAGGCTGCTTGACAGCCATAGGTGTGGTAATATAAGGCTTTACGGACCTTGTATTATAAAGTTACCTAATTGTTTGGTGATGGGGTTAAAGCTTGTGCCATAGAAATGACAGCCTTAATGAGCGGGAGCTGAATGGCATGATGCCCTTTTTGCCCAGTCTGAATGGGTGGCCATGTGGTGCAAAATTAGTTCATCTGTATGTCACGAAGTTTGTTATACTTTTCTCTACTTTGAAGTCATTACTATTGCTTTAGCACGCACAGTTGTAAGGACTGTCGTTCTTCTCTCTGAAACTTTATGAAAATAGAAAACACTATCTTCTTGCAGATTTTTGTAGCCTAATGGCCCAGGATTCAGCAAATCCTGGCTAGAAAAGTTACTTACAATGCAGTAGCGTTCTGTACGTGGTTTGCCTTTCAAGGGTGCCTCTTCACTGGACTGAAGTGGTGCTGTAGTATTGTTCCTAGTGGCTGAGTCCTGGCCGAAGTGGCAGACATCCAGCTTTTGGTGACCTCAGGCCAGTACATCAGAGTAGGAAGAACACAGTGACTTCCTACACCTTTGGGTGTTTATCCAAGCCCCTCGACCAGCATCTTTTCTTATCTCAAGAACAGCCCCTTCACAGAAGGTTTCCTGAAGGTGTGGGGACCTGCATGAGAGACATGGTTGAAGAGAAGCCCTTTCCCGCGAATCCCAGGCATTTGCCCAGTTTCCATCATTGGCTTCAACATGTAATTATTATTAACACTTGAGTTATTCAGGTTTGTGCATACTGTGTCACGCTGGTAGCTGTACTAGAAAGAACAGTTAGACTTTTAATAGGGAAGCACCATAAGGAATTCAGAGAAAAATCAGAATTTTTAGAATAATTCTTACTTGCCCTGGACGTATGGGCTAAGTGTCAAGAACTATGAGGACTTTTTATTTTCCAGTGCCTTCCTTCCTTATTAGAGGTTTAAATTTGCTCCAGGGAAGCAAACATCAACCCTTTGATTGCATATTATAGCCCTCCTGGGTTTCATATTCTTGTCATTTTTGAGCAAGGATTTCGTCAAATTCTTGCATTTGAGCTTCATTACTTAGTCACCAAATGCTGTGTTTTTAAAAAATTCATTTTAAGCCTCAGAACAGTGCTGTGAGCTTTGTTAGAGATAATGCATGAGAAAGAGATAAGATGAAATACTTAATTAGCCAATTAAGGAATGAGGGAAAACAAACACTAAAGCTTTGGTAGGGAGGAAGTTCAAGTTAATGTCTAAAATACGTTTTTGGATCTCCCCTTACGGATTTAATTTGATTTAATTAATACTTCCTCTGTATGCATCTCACCGACGGCTTATTGAATGGTCCAAGGGGTATGTGTGGTAAGTTCTATAGCTTTTCCTGGCTGTCGGTGTGCTAGAGCAGGCGGTCCAGGTTTGGGAGTTTGAAATATAACTAGGTTGGAATTCCAGCTCTGCTATTTTTTAGCTGTGTGATGTTGGATGAACTTCATAGCCCTTCTGAGCCTCAGTTTCTTCATCTGCAAAATGGATCTGATAACATTTAGCCTCTCAGGATGTGTATGGAGAATTCAGTGTCATGCTGTATAACAGCACCTCACACAGAATAGGTCAAGGATGGCTATTTATATGTTCAAGGACTTGTATGTGGCCATGAATGTTCTCTTTGTGTGTTATTTTTTCAGCAGCCTGAATTCACATGTGTGTAAACATACACATAAAGCTTTGTCTCTAACTTTTTTTTTCAGTCTATTGGCTCAAAACAAACATGTTGGCTGGCAGCTGCCATGTGGCCCCTCCTACAAGAGGAAATTGAGAGGTAGGGGACCAGGCAGTAGAGAAGTTTGAGGAGGGAAAGCCACTGAGAGATTAGAAGGGCAGAGAAAAAGATCTTTTTCCCTCTATAATTCTTACTGTAATCAGGGCCAGTATTTTATGTAAGGATCCTTGTATTTCTAATGTTGAAATCTAGTTAAAGAATGTTAGGGTAACTCTTGCCTTTAACAAGAGTACAAAAGCTAGCTGATATATCTTTGCAGCCTAGTGAAGCCCAAATATAAAGAGTAAACTGCAATACTTCTTGTGTAATGCCAGCCACTGGTTATTTGAACTTTAATGTTGTCTTTCATCTGAGAAACCTAGAGTATTTGACAAACATTAAATTATTGATCTTCATATCAACCTCAAAGTGCAAGGGAATGTTAGAAGAAAGGAACAATGTTAGAACAATGTTAGAAGAAAGCATGTGTTCTTGAAACAGAGTGGCAAAGAATTGGTTAAGTCTTTTCTGCAGGATGGCATGCAGGCCTGGAGATCATATGAAGGTGTCCTACCCCTTTGGGGAATCAGGGGCAGAGAGCCCAGGAAAATGCAGGCCTGACCTGGATTTTTGCAATAGGAGGGGAGAGGAAATGTATCTTGCCCAGACCAGCAGTGCCTTTGCCATATATTGCATGCATGCTGATTATGAAAATAATCTTATAATTATTTATAATTCTGAATTAAAGGATATGATGCAATGCTTGTGGATGAAGGACACAGAGTAGCTGTGTAAAAGGTAATAGTGAGTAAGTGCCTTTTTGTGTGATAAGGGTCGTTCTGGCTCTAAGTTGGGTTATAAATGGCATATTAACATTGTTTTACTTTCCTTTCCTTTTTCCTGTTGGTTCTGTATTTCTTGACTTTTCTTCCCCTGTCAAGCTTTTGTTTGATTTTCTTCAGAGTCCTTGCAATTGGAAAAAACATTTCATAGCCATTCTTAGATCAGCCTTACATGTAAAATTTGATATGTGGTTGATTTAGCTTAGTTTCCTTAGGGGCTAAATTAGGCTTAGGTCAAGAGTTTCATCCTAAGCCTGGTCAATTAGTTTGACCCAGAGGACTACTGCACATCCAGAGAGCCGTAACCCTAGCTGGCCATCCCATAAATGCTTTATGTTGGTCAATAGGGAGGAATCTAGTGAGAAAATGAGAAAGGAATCCTTTGGTGATGTAGCATTGTCTCTAAGTAGTAAAATATCCTCTTCACATTTAGATTGTTTGAGATTTTAGTGCTGAACTGTATTCCTAAGTTAAGAAGCCTTACCATGTGGGCCACTGACTTGATCTGCTTTGCGTTACACGTTTTGCGCTCACAGGGAAAAATTACTTACAGTTGAAAATTAGCCAAAGTTCCTAATGCATATTTTTGTATGAAATGTGTACTTTACTTCTACTTAATTTCCTTGTGTCTTTGGAAATTCATCTCTGGGGGTTAATTTGTTCACACTGCATTCCTCAAGTAATTGGGGCATTAGCCGAAGCAGTAGATTGTCAACCTCCAGTGAGTATCACCTGCAGGGCTTGTTAAACAAAGGTTGCTGTTCTTCCCCAGGCCTACCTCCGTTTCTGGATTCAGCACATTTAAGGTAGGCCTGAGAATTTCCATTTCCAAAGAGCTCCCGGGTGGTGCTGATGCTCTTGGTGTTGACCAACTGCATTTTGAGAAGCACTGAGCTGAGAAGTCTTGTTTGGTTCCCCCACCCCTGTTCCTCAGGCTTGCTATGGGTGTCACTTTTTCACTGCACCGGTTTGAATGATTCCATTCCTCGTTGCTTTAGAGCTGCAGAGAGGCTCGGTTAATGGCCTCGTATCCCTAGCCAGGTTCATGTAAAGCACTAATTAGATGTTTCCATGTTACTGGATCTCCTTGGCTATCATCTCCAGTCCAGACCTCTCTGCTTGCTACCAAACAGTTGGGTTTATCTGGTGCTTATATTCATTTGAGTGTCTGCTATACATGCCAAATCCTACCTGTCTCAACTTGAAGTCTCCAGTTTCTTGTCACAAAATGTACTGCTTCCAAATTACCTATCTCAGTGACATTGCTGTCTATTGAGTTAGCTGCTCAAGCCAGGCATTTGGAGTTTTCTTCAACCTGTCATTCGTAGCACCCTCAATCCATTTTCTCAAACCTCGGTAACAAATCCCATCAGTCATTAGGTCCTTTGAGTTTGAGTCTGTAAAAGTATTTTCCATTTGCTCTTTGCCCCCCATCCTTACTTCCTCTTGAGATTGTTCCAAGAGCATTGCTGTGGTTTGAATGTCCCCTCCAAAACTCATGGTAAAATTTGATTGCCATTGTCAACAGTGTTAAAAGGTGGGAACTTTAAGAGGTGATTAGGAGGAGCCTTCATGAAGGGATTAATGTCAGATTTGTTATCTCAAGAGTAGATTGTGATAAAGGGAGTCTGGCCCCTGGTGCCTTTCTCCATCTTCTGTGCTTGCCTCTGCCTTCCACCTTTGCACCATAGGATGACCCTGGCCAAATACTAGCACCATGCTTTTGGACTTTTCCAGCCTCCAGAACTGTGAGCCAAATAAACTGCTCTTTTTATAAATTACCTACTCCGTGATATTCTGTTATAGCAGCAGAAAATTATTTTTATTCTTTCAATGCTACAAAAAGGGTTTTTGAAATCACAAATTTTTGAAGATTTTACTCTTTTGAGTACTATTTAAAGTCTTTCACTTGTTATTTCCCTTATCATATGGATTCCTGACTATCTTCCCATCCCCATCTGCTGCTCTTTCTCTCTCTCTCCACTAGCGCTCCTAACACTTAGTGGTGTTTAATTCTCCTCTCCTTTGTTACATTCATACCCAGAGTGGCCTTACCCCTTCCTGCCTGCTTAACCTCTTTGTGGTCAACTAAAGCTCCACCTTCACTCTGCTTCTCTCCACTGAAGCCTTCCTTCCCTTCCCTTACCTTCCCATTCCCCTTCCCCTTCCCCTTCCCCTGCCCCTGCCCCTGCCCTTCCCTGCCCTTTTTTCCCTTCTTTTCTCTCTCTCACCTCCCCTTCCCTCCTCTCTTCTCTCTCTCTTTCTCTCTCTCTTTCTTTTTCCCATTCCTTTCTTTGTCTTTTTTTTTTTTTTAGATGGAGTCTGGCTCTGTTTCACAGGCTGGAGTGCAATGGCGCGATCTTGGCTCACTGTAACCTCCACCTCCCGGGTTCAAGCGATTCTCCTACTTCAGCCTTCTGAGTAGCTGGGATGATAGGTGTGCAGTCACCACACCTGGCTAATTTTTGTATTTTTAGTAGAGACGGGGTTTCACCATGTTGGCCAGGCTGGTCTCGAACTCCTGACCTCAGGTGATCTGCCCAGCTTGACCTCCCAAAGTGTTGGGATTACAGGCATGAGCCACTGAGCCTGCCCTTTTTTTTCTTTCTCTCTCTTTCTTCTTTCTTTGACAGGGTTTTGCCTTGTCACTAAGGCCGGAGTGCAGTGGGGTGATCATGGCTCATTGTACCTCGACCTCCTGGATTTAATTGATCCTCCCACCTCAGCCTCTCAAGTAGCTAGGACCACAGGTGTCAGCCACTATGCCTGGCTAATTAAAAAAAAAAATTTTGTACAGATGTAGTTTCCCTATGTTCAAGCCCAGGCTGGTCCTGAACTCCTGGGCTCAAGCGATCCTCCTACTTCAGCTTCCCAAAGTATTGGGATTCCAGACGTGGGCCCCTGTGCCCAGCCCATTCCTTACTTTATAGTCCCATAGCACTTTGAAATTACCAACATTAGTAAGTTTACATATTATACCTGTTTACCTTCCCGTCTCCTCTGCTAAGTTAAAAGCCTCTCTGGTAGGGATCTTACTCAGTTCATCTTATGTGGAGATTGGGTAGCCATAGCTATGATGATGATGATGTTGCCATTTTGCAGATAATGAATTAGAGTTGATTATTTTTAAAAAGTGTGGCCGCGTACAGTGGCTCACGCCTGTAATCCCAACATTTTGGGAGACTGAGGCAGGTGGATCACGAGGTCAAGAGATTGAGACCATCCTGGCCAATGTGGTAATAAAACCCCCGTCTCTGCTAAAAATTAGCTGGGCATGGTGGCGTGCGCCTGTAGTCCCAGCTACTTGGGAGGCTGAGACAGGAGAATCACTTGAACCTGGGAGGCGGAGGTTGCAGTGAGCTGAGATGGCACCACTGCACTCCAGCCTGGGAGACAGAGTGAGACTCCATCTCAAAAAAAAAAAAGTGTTATAGAATCAGTGAATGAATGCATTTCTGAAATGCTGACTTGAGGGATAAGAGCCCAGCCTAGTTTGTAATTCATTATTTATTCTTTGATAAATAATTACTATGCTCTGGGAAAATTACATCTTGTTAATGACTATATGTGATTTAAAAAAATTAAACAGATATCAGTATGTATTATACATATCTTATTTGTTCATTTGAGGAGACAAATTCCATTTTTAAGCTATTTTCTGAAGTTACTCATACTATGGTTCTTAATATTGTTTTGCTATACTTGAGTACTTAAAAAACATGGTAATTTTTCCTCTCATTTTCAAGTCCAGGAAATGTTGTAGATCATGGGAGAATAAATGTCACGGAAGGGTTAGGAAGCAGGAACATTTCAGGGTTAAGACCTAAACCTTTCAGATTTGGATTTACTGATTAGAATATACTTAATTTCTGGCCGGGCTTGGTGGCTCATGCCTGTAATCCCAGCACTTTGGGAGGCCGAGGTGGGCAGATCATGAGGTCAGGAGATCGAGACCATCTTGGCTAACACGGTGAAACCCCATCTCTACTAAAAATACAAAAAATTAGCCAGGCATGGTGGAAGGCGCCTGTAGTCACAGCTACTCGGGAGGCTGAGGCAGGAGAATGGCATGAACCCGGGAGGCGGAGCTTGCAGTGAGCGAGATCGCGCCACTGCACTCCAGCCTGGGTGACACAGCGAGACTCCGTCTCAAAATAAAAAAAAAAAACAAAGAAAATAGAACATACTTAATTTCCTTCCTATGCATTATTTTCTTTTGTATCATATATAAAAGAGAAAAAGGCAGCATCCCCCATTATTCAAACTCAAAGTTACTAGTTTTTACAGTGAGAGAAAGATGGTGAGACCCCATGACACCACGTCAAGGCAGATTTGCCAGCTCACTCATATCCAAGACAGTCTGTTCTACTTATAGAACTATAGTAAGCAGCAGTGATATCATTGATATTTCCCGCCCCAAATCACAAGCTTGGCTCTCACCATTATTTTAGTTCCTAAGTTAAAGGGATTAAGGCAGATTTCATGGTCATGAAAGTGAATTTGTCATGAATTACGTATATACTTCAGCTTGATGTTTAAAGTTCTCCACAAATGATTCCCAGGTGGGCCTCTGATTTCTTCAGATTTATGTCCCACTATTCCTCAGGGTTATGCCAAACTGCAGGTGTTTCCTGAACAGGCCCAGTCATTTTCCACCTAATGTGGTGCTGTTTCCTTGCCTAAGAGTCCTAACACTCATCATTGCCTATCAAAACCATCCCTCCGAGCCCTCCTTCAATACCACTTTCTCTGGGCAGCCTTCCCTAATTGCTCTCTGGGTCAGGCCCCCTTGCCATTCTGGCCTTGGCGTTGACCTCACTGTGCTCTGTGTCCTGGTTAACCTGCCTCATCCCCTCATTGGCCTGTCAGCTGCCTGGGAACTGCCACTGCTTCACTCCCTCACGTCCTTCCCTGTAACTGTCCATGCAGGTCTGCCTGCCCCTTGCCCAAGAATACCCTGTGAGGCTTGAGGCTGCCCTTCCTGCGTCATTATGACAGACACCCGTTGTGGCACCACTTTGTGTAAGCTGTCCCTTCTCTTGGTGCGGGCACCAGTCTACCTTCTATGCTAGAGTCTTTTCTAAGGTATGTCTGATATTTTAACTCTCCTGCTTAAAATCTTTCTTGCCACCATATATTGTTTACACACACACACACGTGCACACACACATTTTCTTTTTACCTTTACTATATATATAACATACATGCATACATATATGTGTGTGTACATATAACATACCAACATATGTGTGTGTGTATGTAGTAAAGGTACAAGGAAATACCAGAAGGATAGACACGAAATACAAGGTATGGTGGGCAGGTGTGGAGGTGAGGACGGACATGTAATACTGGTTTGTTTCCTAAGCTGAGTGATGGAAACGTGTGTTTATTACATTCTCCCTTCTGAAATATTTCATTTAAAAAACTGCTTATGATTAAAGTACACACTCTAGCAGAACACTCAAGGCTCTGCATAGCTCTTTTTTTTAAAATGTAAGCAGAAAGTCTCATTTATTTTTGTCTGAAGCACACAGGAGCTCACTCAGCACAATACAATAAGCCGAATCATACACATACTGAGAAAAAAAATGTTCCCATGAATACATATGTATATATTCTTAAGAGCAGCAATCAGGAGTTTAACGACAATGTAAAGTGGTTTTCTCTAAATAATGCTTTCTGATGTGCTTTTGGGTAGGAAATGGACAGGTAAATCACCATCACGTAACAGATGAGCTAAGAATAACATCTGTTACCCAAGTCACTGGAACCCTGTGGATTGTGAAAGCCCTCTTGGAGTTTACATTTAATTCCATCATTGGCCTGGTTGACTTCTACATTTCGCTAAATTTGGACAAGATCAAGAAACTAACCCCTCAACTCTCAATCTCTCACACTCAGGGATGTGGGAGGGAAGGGCAGGTGAGATCAGATGTGAACACAGTCAGGGCTCTGCATAGCTCTTGATGGCACCTAACTTCCTAGCCTTGTCTGGCCTCTCCCCTAAACATCTCTTGGGTCCCTGTGAACCTTCTCCAAACATTTCTCAGGGTTGAAACCTTGTTGCTTTGACTCATGCTGTTATTGTTACTTCCTGCCCCCACTCCAGTTCTTTTATACATCCGATCACATAATAATGTTTCTGATTCTTTAATGTTTATATGATTTTTTTGTCTTTTTTGGAGGTTTTATCTAATGTTTCCTTTTCATTATTAGGGATAATAATATCCCTAATAATAGTTACATTATCATTGTCATCTTCTCTACCTTCCTATAGTACTGTAGTGTTTGCTTATTTTCACACGTTTGGAGACATTTTGTAATTTATTTATCCTTGGGTTTATGGCATCTGATGCAGAGTACATGTTCAATAAATGTTTAGGGAATTGATGAGTAGTAGATATAAGAGAAATGTTTTTAATTGAAGTAACTTTTTAAGAGTGTGTCCAAAAAAACTTCAAAACAGATTGAAAGGAATATTTCTTGGGTTCAGTATCTGAAATTTTGTTTGTAAATCTAATGGATTTACACATGGATTTCCTACCTCAAACCCATGATTTGTATTAGATACTCTTCTTCTGCTTTTCCCATTTGCTTTATGCTGGTGGATTTTTTTTAAAATAAATAAATAGCTGTTCGTGCTCCTCATCCTCTCTTTTCCTCCATCACCATGGAGTAGCTTCATGGTTTCTGTAGTAGTATCTGTGGATGTGTGTGAGTCCCAGTTGGGAAGCAGCTCTAGGCTGTGAAGTGGTACCACTTGTACAGAGTGATTTCTGCCACCAGCGCTGCTTGTTCTGGGGTGGAGAAGTGACACCTCCATTTAGAGGAGAAGCTGCAGAGTTTATTTTTGTGGCAGACATGTCCCCTTGAAGAGCTGTAATAACCATAATAAAGGAGGATTATGCTGTATTAGGTTTATGAAGGGTGCACCAGTCTGTTACCAGGGTCAGTGGTGACAGCTCAAGCCAGCAATTAGGTTTCATTTAAGACTCCAGGAGGCAATTAGCATTCCCTTCTGCCCAGGAAATACTGTGATCTATTAGGCCTATTCTTTTGCATTATACGTTTTGTAAAATGTGCTTTAGATGATGAAGGTACACATTTTTTGACATATAAGCAAGTCTTCAATTTTTCATTTGAAAAATGGGGCTGACTTTTAGACTCCCTGTGTGTTTAAATCCGTGGGTTATAATGACTAACATCCTGGGTGGATTGTGCTTTTTAAATCAGTACATGTTTAAAAGATCATATATATTCTTTTATTCAAAGGTAAGGAATTTCTTATGGAATATTATATAATTATGTGATCTATGAGGGGAAAAATGGGACTGATGTGAAACAAATTAAAACTCCAAAATAATGAAAGGACATCTACCAGTCTTAATTATATTCTTTAGAAAATTATTGTTTTACTTAAGAAGTGTCTAAAAATAAAGGCTGGAGAGGATGATTTGTGCAGTGCTTCTGCTGAGCAGCTGTTTGGTTGTTTTTAAAATGAGGCTTGTTTTCTGAGTGCCAGGTTAGGTATGAGTGTGTACTTTGTGCCCCTTCATCCTTATGAAAGTGTTTAGGAATTTTAGCTTTGTCCATGAGTATGCAGTAATATTTAGTAGTTATTCAAACCGGTTTCCTCCCTCCGCCCTTCTTCCCTCCTCCCTCTTCTTTATTCCTTTTCTCACTCCTACCCCCTCCCCCTTCTTCCCTTCCTTCCTTTGGAATAAATTCGCTCAAATAATAATAAATTATTCCTTTGGAATGAATTAGTTTGGAAGGTTCTGATAGATTAATTACCATATATGTGTTCAGCATTAATATATTTTTGGGTATGATAAAAGAGAAATGCACAGTGAGCAGCACATCAGGCCAGAAATGCAAAGACCACCTATTTCCATGGGGCAGTTAGGCTATCTCCTTATTGTTTGGTTCTTGGTTTGCATTTTTTTCTCATTTGAAGATGATAAAACTATAATAGTGACTCAGCACAGTACTTTGAAATCTGTGTATGTTGACATATTAAAGGCTCTGAGAAGTTCTGCTGTAAATGAAAATGTTTCAAAGCTAAATTCATTTTAGTAAGAATCTTTAAAAAAAAAAAATCTATGTTATGGGACACCTGTAATATGGAAGGGCATTAACAGTAAATGGAATGCCTACCAGAGAAATCTTGGTTTAGAAGGTACCTGGAATAGAGAAGACATGTTTGTGGTCTTTAAGAAACTCAACATCTAATTTAGACCATGTAGTGACTTAGATCGTTAAAATGATTAAACATTTAAAGTCATCATTAGCAGACCAGAATTAACTTTAATTTTTTAAATAGCTAGACTTTTGTGTTTTGTAGCATGTAACAAGAGCAAATTCAAAGCAAAAGATCAGGAATTATTCACAAAACCAATTTTCAAGAAAAGTTTAAAGAGCAGTAAGCATTTAGTTTAATTTTTTGTCTTTATAGTACATTGAAGAGTAATGTTCAGTTTAAATTTGAGGCACTGTGGCAATCTCATCCTTCAAAGAAAGATTCAGAGATATCCATTTGTCTGGCTTATGGAGGCTAGAAAATGTGATTAATATTAATATATACACTACGGAAAAATCTTGGTTCTGCAAATTCTGGCCTTCAGCCCTCCGTCTCCCCCACTTACTTAGAATACTGCCAAGAAGCAAGCAAGCAAGCAGGCTAGGGAGGTGTAAGCCACTGAGAGCTTTAGAAATGCCATTGCAATTATTTTATTAATAGCTGCCTCTGTTCAAATTGTTTTGTGTAATTGGGCACGTAACAGGCATTGTGAATATAAATAATATGAACAGCTTTTCTCCACCATGGCCTCTTTAGTTATGTCAAGCTAATTTGCTCAGTATTCTCTTCATCAGTTTTCCCCACTCCCATCTTTGGCCTTTTATACAGCAAAGCTTTATGTATAGAAACCGCCTCTCTGCTATAACCTTTAAACTTGTTCAACATTATGAAAGGGATGTTTTTATCTGTAGTTTATCCTTGAGAAATGTGAGAATTAAAGAAGTTATTTGCTCAGTTCTCACAGCTAGTAAGTGGAATAAGTGGCACATGAACCCGTTCTCTCTGATTCCACAGCCCAAGTTCTTTTTTATTTATTTTTTATTTTTCATTATACTTTAAGTTGTAGGGTACACGTGCACAATGTGCAGGTTTGTTACATATGTATACATGTGCCATGTTGGTGTGCTACACCCGTTAACTCATCATTTACATTAGGTATATCTCCTAATGCTATCCCTCCCCCCTCCCCACACACCACGACAGGCCCCGGTGTGTGATGTTCCCCACCCTGTGTCCAAGGGTTCTCATTGTTCAGTTCCCACATATGAGTGAGAACATGTGTTGTTCTGTCCTTGCGATAGTTTGCTCAGAATGATGGTTTCCAGCTTCATCCATGTCCCTCCAAAGGACATGAACTCATCCTTTTTTATGGCTTCATAGTATTCCATGGTGTGTATGTGCCACATATTTTTAATCCAGTCTATTATTGATGAACATTTGGGTTGGTTCCACGTCTTTGCTATTGTGAATAGTGCCACAATAAACATACGTGTGCATGTGTCTTTATAGTAGCATGATTTATAATCCTTTGAGTATGTGCCCAATAATGGGATGTCCATAGCCCCAGTTCTTAACCACCACGTCAGGCTCAGAAGTCTGTGTAGGTCAAGTACATGTGTTCCTTCTTCCTTCCATTCATTCTTTCCTTTTGTCTATCCATCAGCTTGTTTAATAAATGCAGTTTGATGTTTTTGAAAGTGGAGATGTTTTTCTGTGGTCATAATCTTGAAAAGAATCAGCAACTAATAACGTAGCCTTTAACCCCATGTGGCTGTTTAGCATTTGAAATGTGGCTAGTCGGAATTGGGATATTGCTGTCAGTGTCAAATACACATGGGACCTTGAAGACTCGGAATCAAAAAAAAAAAAAAGTAAAATATCTTATTTTTTTTATTATACGTTGACATAATATTTTGTGTATATTGAGATAAATCTGTTGTCAAAATTAATTTCACCTGTCTTGATTTGCTTTTCTATGTGACTACAAGGGAATCGACAATTACATATGTGGCTTGCATTTATGGATCACATTGTATTTCCTTTGGACAGCACCATCATAGATGGTTATCAGACTACTCTTAGGAGCCCTAGTTCTTCAGTGATGCCTAAGGGGACTGGAGGAAAATGGTTAGAGATAGAAAGTAAAAGTAGTTATAGGCGATGGTGAGATGTAAGCCTGATGACACTTCGACGACCAGCAGAGAGAGACTAATATTAATTGGCATTTAGTTCCTGTAGTACTTACCATGTACAAGTGCTTTGTCCAGCACTTTAAGTGGATTATCTTTCTAGATCCTTACAACAACCCTGTGAAGTAAGCACTATCATTGGCCTATTATAGATGAGACGACTCGAGCTTAGAAAGGCTAAGTAACTTGCACAAGATCCTACAACTAGTAAATAAATACTAGTTAGGTATGTAACGTCATGGCATGCAAATACTAGTGAATGCTGGAGCCTAGTGTCAAATCTGGGCATGAATCCAGAGCTTGTGCTTATATCCACCCTTCATCACCACTTATCGAAGGCAGAAAGGAGAACATTACCTAGACCTGATCTGCAGCAGCCCTTCTGCTCATTAGTATCTACTGGGGGTGCCCATTATTTTCTCCAGCAGTGAAAGGCATTATCTTTAAATTAGGGAATATAGTAAAAACCATTGATGTTCCAGGAATGAGCTCCAGTTATCAGGAAATAATAAAAAATCAAACTGAACGTGTTCCATTTACTAACTCACGGTTGTCCTAATTAGAAAGATATTTAACAGAAATTGTTTTTAGAAACTTGAAGCATACTTCAGATTCTTTTGTAACTGAGAGACGTGGATATATTTCATAGCAAGTACAGATTTTGTAAATACAAATATTAGAGATTTTTTCTCTCAGTGTATCAGCATGTTTAAAAAATTGGTATAAACTTAGCCACAAACTTATGACTGGCTATTTAAATTTTTTTCATGTTTTTTATAGGTTGATGCAAAAGTAATCACAGTTTTTGCTGTTAAAAGTAATGGCAAAACCCACAATTATGTTGACATCAATCTAATAGTTAATGTTCGTATATAGACATAATTTCATAGTGGTAATTTTATACACTCCTTCATAATATATACATAATTTGTGTATTTTTTTATTTTTTTGAGACAAGATCTTGAGATCCTCCTACCTCAGCCTCCTGAGTAGCTAGGAATACAGGCATGTGCTACCATACCCCAGCTAATTTTTTATTTTTTTGTAGAGACAGAGTATCATTAGGTTACGCAGGCTGGTCTCGAACTCTTGGGCTCAAGTGATCCTCCTGCCTCAGCCTCCCAAAGTGCTGGGATTATAGGTGTGAGCCACTATGCCCAGTTAACTTGTGGTCTTAATAACTAATATTTGTAGCATCTTTACAATTGATATACTATAAATCCTCTTAATAATTTTTTAAAAATGAATTAATTAATTTTTTAAAGACAAGGTCTTGCTCTGTTGCCTAGGCTGCAGTACAGTGGTGTGATTATAGCTCACTGCAACCTTGAATTCCTGGGCTTAAGCAATCCTTCCACCTCAGCCTCTTGAGTAGCTAAGACCATGGGTATATGCCGACATACTCTGCCAAATTTTTTTATTTTTTGTAGTGACAGGTTTCATCATGTTTCCCAGGCTGGTCTCGAACTCCTGGCCCCAAGTGATCTCCCCCACCCCCCCGGCCTTGGCCTTCCAAAATGCTGGGATTATAGGTGTGAGTCACCATACCTGGTCTTTTTTTGTTGTTGTTATTATTGGAAGTATACACATTTTACATTTCTTGCTGTCGCATAGAAGATGATAGTGAAGATGATTCACATTAATAAATTTTTGCTGTTGAATTTATTTTAGGATAAATTATGAGTGAGATATAGTGAACATTTTTGTGATTCTTGAATCATACAGATGCAATGGAATTTCTAACGTAGGTCATAAAGATAAATTCATTGGCAACACAGCTTTACCCTCAGATGGGTGAGGGTCTTTGAGATCTTGCTTTCATACAATGTTTGATGACAAGGAAGTGGATTATCCCAGCAAATACTTTTTTTGTTTGTTTGTTTTTTGAGATGGAGTCTCACTCTGTTGCCCAGGCTGGAGTGCAATGGCATGATCTTGGCTCACTGCAACCTTTACTTCCCAGGTTCAAGCAATTCTCCTGCCTCAACCTCCTGAGTAGCTGGGATTACAGGCATGAGCCACTAGGCCTGGTTAATTTTTTGTAATTTTTAGTAGAGATGGGGTTTCACTATGTTGGCCAGGCTGGTCTTCAATATCTGACGTCAGGTGACCCACCCTTCTCAGCCTCCCAAAGTGCTGGTATTACAGGTGTGAGCCACCACACCCAGCCCAGCAAATACTTTCTTCTAACTCTTGCTTTTGTCTGTTTTTTACAGTTGCCTTCTCTAAAATCTGACGAAAGAATTGTTGAACCCTAAATCATACATGTGAAAGGTTGAATAGTAACCTTTGCACTAGATTTACTTTTGTGATAAGTGTTCAGTTATCTTTATGTCATTGAAGCAGACAAAGTGTGTTGGATAGAAATATTTCTGTTATGAGTATGGTATGTAGAGAATTGCTGAAAAATGTACTTATAAAGAGGTAGCATCTAAACAAGAAATAAAAGATGTGGCAATGTAGATGTAGGTGCAGATGAAGTATAAACACATACTTCATTGACAAAAATAATTATAAATGATTATATCATTTTCAATTTCTGGTACTCATTGGCTTGCTTTATATCGATATCTTTTGTGTCTACCTATTATTTTTTATTCTACTTTTTCATGAGCGTTTTTCAAATATATGTTTGCTATATCCGCTACTATATAACTTGTCATGTTTTGATGACAAGTTATTGTCATCAAACTAACTGTTGTATTGTGAGCTTTTGCTATGGTAACAGAAAAGGTTCCAACATCTTGCTGGCTTATAACAACAAACATTTATTTTTTGACTGTATTATGTGAGTGCTGTTGGTAGGCTTGGAGGCTTGACTGGGCTCAGTTCAGCTCCACGGTGTTCTCTCACTCAGGGATATAGCCTGAAGGGCAGCCCCTGTCTCAGACATGCTGTTCCCATGGCTGAGAGTGGTAGTGTAATGAGAAGCATGTAACTGCATTGAAAGCTGTTGTGCGAGGGAATGGTGGATAGGTTGTGTCTTCACATCCCATTGGCCAAAGTATATCACATGACCAAGCCTAGAATCACTGGGTTGAGGACTTCCACTCATCCCATGTGATTCCCAGACAAGTCACAGGGAACTGGATGGGATATGTTATAGGAACGGAGCAAAGATTCGGGATCAATAATTCCATCTTTTATTATACCACGATTGGTTATTTAACCGTTCTCTTGTGACTTGATATTCGAATTTTCCCCAATTTTAACTATTACAAAAAGCATCACTATAAACATTGACGAACAAGTTACATTTATTTTACTTGGAGAGTATTTCATTAGGGTTTAGTTTCCAAGGTAGGTTCTGTGGGTTAGAGGCATGAATTGCTTGTAGATCTTGTTACATATGGCCAGATTGCTCCCTGGAAAGACTATCAGCTTATAGCACCGTATCAATCTTTAAGTTTACAACTTTTCTCACATCCTGCTAGCGCTGGTTTTGAAATTTTCATTTTGTTAATTTCATAACTGCTTACCATTTAATTTTTGCAATTACGAATGATGGTATTTAAAAAATATTTAGAACTAATTATATTATTGATCTATTACATTGAATAAAACAAGAGCCACTTGTAATTTTCTTACCTTGTTTTGAAAATCATTAAAAAATACAAAAAAACCCCTCATTTTCATCCTCCTTGTTTTCTTGGCCCCATATTTTTCTCAATATAGTACTTTTTTTTTCTTTTGAGACAGAGTCTCACTCTGTCGCCCAGGCTAGAGTGCAGTGGCGCGGTCTTGGCTCACTGCAAGCTCCATCTCCTGGGTTCATGCCATTCTCCCACCTCAGCCTCCGGAGTAGCTGGCACTACAGGTGCCCGCCACCAAGCCTGGCTAATATTTTTGTTTTTGTATTTTTAGTAGAGACGGGTTTCACCGTGTTAGCCAGGATGGTCTCAATCTCCTGACCTCGTGATCTGCCCGCCTCGGCCTCCCAAAGTCCTGGGATTACAGGCGTGATCTACCTCACCTGACCTTTCTTTTTTTTTTTTCTTAAACCACTGAGCTTTTTATTGGCCTCCTGCTCCCCAAAGTGTACCCTGCTTCTGCTGGCTTAATGTCTCAGAACTTTGGTGGTGTTGGTCTCAGATACCACTTTGCCACTCACTTTGCGGCGGGTGGTGGTCTTTTGAACGGTTTGCATGGAGTTGCTGCTGTCCATCACCAAGATTGAAGATTGAAGTCCTCACCGTTTTCCAGCAGGCAGCGGTAGGTGGTGATCCTAGCCTCCGGCTTGACCTTGATGTTCAGCAGGACCTCGCACTCCTGGGCCTGGCGCTGCCCCTCTTCCTGGGTCTGTGCCAGCTCCGATGCCAGGTGCAGCAGGATCCCGTTGAGCTGCTCCATCTGCAGGGTGTAGCGGACCTCCACCTCCCTCAGGCTGTTCTTCAAGCTGGCCTTCAGATTTTTTGTGGAGTCCAGGTCAGTCTCCAAGGACTGGACTGTATGTCTCAGCTCCGTGAGCATCATCTCAGCAGCTCCAACCTTGGCGGCCTGCATTATGACCACTGTGGTGCTCTCCTCAACCTGCTGAGACCAGCACTTGTCCAGCTCCTCTCAGTTCTTCTGAGCCAGCTCGTCATGTTGGGCTCGGAAGTCTGCCATGATCTTGGCGAGGTCCTGAGATTTGGGGGCATCTACCTCCATGGTCAACCCAGAGCTGGCAGTCTGCGCTTGTAGGCCTTTTAGTTTGTCTTCATGGTTCTTCACGAAGAGCAGCTCCTCCTTGAGAGCCTCTCTCTCTGTCTCCAGCTGCAGCCAAGTGACATTGGTGTCATCAGTGACCTTGCAGAGCCCATAATGTCGCTCTCCACAGACTGGCGCATGGCTAACTCTGTCTCATACTTGACTCTAAAGTCATCAGCAGCAAGACCTGTGTTGTCAATCTGCAGAACAATGCAGGCATTGTCCACAGTATTTGCGAAGATCTGAGCCCTCAGGTCCTCGATGGTCTTGAAGTAATGGCCCCAGTCTCTGACCTGGGGTCCCTTCTTCTCCAGGTGCTCCCAGATTTTGCTCTCCAGCCTCCGGTTCTCAATCTCCAGGCTCCTCAGCCTGTCCAGGTAGAAGGCCAGGAGGTCTTTCAGGCTTTGCATGGTCTCCTTCTCATTCTGGATGCCTCCTATTCCTGCCAGATGCCCAGCCATCCCTGTGGCCAGGCCCCTGGACCCCAAACCATCCCAGAAGCTGGTGGAGCAGGACACAGAGATCCGGAAACCAGAGCCCTGGGCATCTGCATAGACTCTGGCCACGCTGTTGGCCAGCTGGATGGCTGGATGGAGCCCAGGGACCGGTAATTGGTGGAGAAGGTGGAGAAAGTGGTGAAACTCATGCTGTCCGGGGAGGAGAGTGAAACTCATGCTGTCCGAGGAGGGAAGGACCCAGGCGTTGCTGATGACCTCAGTATGCTACTACTTCAATACATATTTATTCTGACATTAAAATAAGACAGTGAAAAAATAAAAATAAAACATACTTGATACGAGGTTTTATAACTTTTATCTCAAATCAAATCAAATCATAGTAATTATCACTACAGAACTGAGTGAGTGGTCAAACCTGCTCAGATGGCTGAGTTTTGTTTCATATTTGAAAGTCTTAAGAGGGAATTTATTTATTGCCCTGTTGCCTAATATTGGATGGCTTTAATTCCATGGTTTTCAGAATTGCCTATTGACATATGGTTTACCTACAAAATACCACCTGAAACATAAGAACTGGTCTTTCCTAAAGCTTTCCCCCCACAAACTGTAAATGAAAACTTTTTATTACTGACTGTATCCTCTCATTTGGTTTACCTTACGAGTGTCATGTTGCCTGCTGTTACACTTGTCTGTGGCTTCTGCTTAGAAATAATGGTGTCTAGACAGACCCATAAATATCCTGGGTTATATTTCCTCATTTAAGGCTCTGAGACTTCACAGCAGGGGCAAGAAGACTTGCAGGGCAGACACGAGAAATCTTCAGGCCACTCGATTCAGAGTCCATTGGCAGAATAGGCAGAGAATGTGCGTGTGTGTGTGTGTGTGTGTGTGTGTGTGTGTGTGTGTTAGGCTGGGATGTAGAGATGGGTTTTGGAAATGATAGTTGGGTCTTGAAACTACTATTGAAGTGCAAATACCTCCTCCTTCATTTGGCGGAGAAATGTCAAAAATCCTCAGAACGGAAGAACCCATTCTCTTTATTTTGGGACACAGCCTGGTAAAACTTGTAAGAAATTATTACAACTCTGTGGGAAGCAAGTGCAAGTGTGGGAGAAGCAAGTTGATGTGTGAAGCAGACGTCAGTGTGTGAACCAGAGTTTGTTTGAACAGTAGTAGTTGCGGCAGAATGTTAAAAATGTGAGTATTAAGAGTATTAATGATGTGACTATTAAGGCTCGGATTAGTGTTGAAGAAATATGAACTTGAATAGATTTGCTATGAAAGTCTTTGGATTTTTTTTTCCTGGAATGGATTTTATTTCTATTTCAGTTCATTTTATATGAGTCTCCCTGGAATTCATTGCAAATTTCTTTTGAAAGGTAAGGACTCATTGATTTATGAAGTTTTGATTTTTTCAGAGGTAAATATTTGGGGAAAAGTTGGTACTGAGGTTCGGAGTAAATGGGAATGAGGGTGTTTTATATTAGTATAGAAGTTAAGTAATTACAGAATAAAAGCTTTTAAATATTAATACAGTAAAATAGGATGCTTGTTTGTATTGAATTGTTAGATATCTTGTCCAAATTTATAAAAAGAATGTCACTACTGAACTCTTAAAGATTGTCATGCCCATTGTAAATATTTTCGTAAACTGCTAATAGTTTTGACAACAAAAGGAGTGCTTATCTTTGAAATATATTCTCCTTCTCTGAATTATTTATTTTGGGAGAGTTGAGGCTAAGGGTGTAAAATGTATTATAAGGCCAGGTGCCATGGTGCACGCCTGTGATCCCAGCACTTTGGGAGGTCAATGTGGGTCGATTGCTTGAGCCCAGGAATTCGAGACTGGCCTGGGCAACGTGGCGAAACCCCGTCTCTACAAAAAATACAAAAAGTAGCCAGCATGGTGGCGCACCCCTGTAGTCCCAGCTACTCTAGAGACTGAGGTGGGAGGATCGCTTGAGCCTTGGAGGCAGAGGTTGCTGTAAGCTGAGATCCTACCACTGATGCACACCAGCCTGGGTGACTGAAGGAGACCTTGTCTCAAAAAAAAAAAAAAAAGAAGAAGAAGAAGAAAGAAAGTATTATAGATTTATAGAGCTTTTTGGTTAGGGGTTGATCACTTATGGGACCCTGCACTGTGTTGCCCCTAAAGAGTTGGTGTTACCACTTATTACCCCTAATGAGTTAGTGTTACCATGTTCACTCCCTAGTACTTTCTCCTTTCTCTTGCATTTTCCTTCTATTCCTTTTTTCTTCCCTCCTAGCCTGAATGTTGGCCTACCAGTGAAATCTGCTTATGGCCTAACCTGATGGGTAATTAACAGACAATATGTTGTAGTCGACCTAAGAAGGCCTGTGACTGTCAGTCTGTTTTAACATACCTGCATCTATGAGGTATCTACAGTCAGCTCTGTTTTTCTTAAGTAGAGGTTTATCCATCACCAACAGTGAATGTTCAATGCAAGGAATAGCTTTTTAAAACATATGGCAAATTTGTGGTTCTTTAGAATCCACTGTCATATAGTGGTTAGTACTTTTTTTTGAGACACAGTCTAGCTCTTTCGCCCAGGTTGGAGTACAGTGGTGCCACTTCGGCTCACTGCAACCTCCACCTCCCAGGTTCAAGCAATTCTCATGCTTCAGCCTCCCAAGTAGTCGAGACTAAAGGCATGTGCCACCATGCCTGGCTAACTTTTGTATTCTTAGCAGAGATGGGGTTTTGCCATGTTGGCCAGGCTGGTCTCAAACTCCTGGCATCAAATGATCTGCCTGCCTCAGTCTCCCAAAGTGCTGGGATTACAGGCATGAGCCACCGTCCCCAGCACGTGTTTGTTGATGTCCACAAGTTGTTAGAGGTTGTTTATACGGAGGATGGTAGCCAAAACTCTGTTCATTTCTCCCATGTCTCTATAGAAGGAAAACCTGTGCAGCATACTCTATTTTGCTAGTGTACTCAGTTGTCAAACAGATACCCAACTTGTGTGTGACCAATCATCTTTTCTCCTTCACTCTGCTGCTTTGAAGACCTTGGTCTCTGAAACACATACTTTTGGTCAGGTATCTATGACATAGGGATTAGGACCCATCTTCTTGACTATTTTTGGCAGAGAGACAGGGTCTCACTCTGTCATGCCCAGGCTAGAGGATAGTGGTGTGACCATAGTTCACTGCAGCCTAGAACTCCTGGGCTTAAGTGATCCTTCCACCTCAGCTTCCTGTGTAGCTGGGGCTACAGGCGTGCACTACCACACACAGCTAAATTTTTTAATTTTTAATTTTTTTTTTGGTCAGAGATGAGGATCTTGCTATATTCCCCGGGCTGGTCTCAAACTCCTGGCTTCAAGTAATTTTCCCATCTTGGCCTCCCAAAGTCTTAGAACTACTGGTGTGAGCCACCATGCCCGGCCTCATCTTTTTGACTTACATAGGCTGTGGCTAGTATCATCAAGCTGAAGCCCCTTTTTTAAAACAACTGTACCTCAATTTTTATTATTATTATTTTTAGATGGAGTCTCACTCTGTCATCCAGGCTGGAGTGCAGTGGCACTATCTTGGCTTGCTGCAACCTCCACCTCCCAGATTTAAGTGATTCTTATGCCTCAGTCTCCTGAGTAGCTGGGATTATAGGCATACACCACCATGCCTGGCTAATTTTTGTATTTTTAGTAGAGGCGGGGTTTCACCATATTGGCCAAGCTGGTCTTGAGCTCCTGACCTCCAGTGATCCGCCCACCTCAGCCTCCCAAAGCGCTGGCATTAGAGGCATGAGCCACTGCGGCCGGCCCCCATACCTCTTAAAATATCTCAAGAATATTAAAACCAATTACCCTACCACTCAAGTATATCCACAGCATTTTTATATATTAGTTCTAAACTTTCTATTATATAACCGTAATCATGTCGTATATTTAGAATAATACTCAAATAGAACAGCATATATACATATACAAATAGAATATATACATATACAAATATACGAATATATACATATACAAATATATATATACACAAATAGAACAGAGAATACTTTGTTCTGCTTTTCTTCCCGTTTATCTTATTAGTCTCACGCTTTTCTCTGTTGCTACATATTCTTAATATAATGTTAATGGATGTAGAGCTCATTGAGTAGTATGTTATAATTAACAGTTTCCATTTGTTGACTATTTGGGTTATTTCCAGGTGTGTGTTTGTCTATTATCAATAAAATACCATTAACGTCTTTGTACATACAGTGTCTTTTTTCTTTCCAGTTATTCCTTTGGGTTGAATTCCCAGGAGTAGGTTTAATGCTTAAAATAAAATAACATACACATTTTTCTGTTCTTTGTTGCCAAAACTTCTCTTCCAAGTATTGCCCAGCTTATATACTGCCAGATTTTATAATTGGTAAGGCTGTATTTAGTCACGGTTTTGTTTTATACATGAATATTAAATATTTATTAGGATATTGATGACTTAAAGTGAGAGTGTCTTATTGCATTTTTGATCCTCGGTAGGTGCTCAGTAACTTTTGACTTTAAAGAGAAGTGACTTTAGAGAGAAGCTGTAGAGAGAAGTGCTTATCAGTGTTACTATTTTCAATATTGTAACCATTCATCTTTCTGTGTATCTTACTGATGTTTACACATTCCTTACAGACTTTTAGTAAAAAAGCTATGAAGAGAAAAACATTTTAAAACCACCAGACTGCATTTGGCCGATAGTCTGCAAGTTCAGCTTACCTGCTTTCCCCACCACCTTGTAGATTTTTCTACTTGTGTTTGACTAGGTGTGTGTTCCTCAGCATGCATTTCTGCGTTAGTCTGAGATCCAGTCCATATTTTAGCCACATGACTGTTCAGAATCTTGGAAGTAAGAGGAAGCACTGTTATGTCAAAGAAGTTTTTGGTTAATAGAAAGGAATGCTAAAAAAGAAATTGTTAAAAAATATATAATTAAGTTTTAGAGAAGACTGAACTGACAGTGGAAGTACTGATGCATGCTTCAAGCCTGTCCTCCTTTCGTTACAACGGCTAGGGTGATTAAATCCCTTTATTCAGAATGTTTGAATTCTGAAGTGATTTCCCCAGATACTAGGCCTTTTGCGTTAAGAATGAGCTGAGTCCCCTTGAGAATTAGGGCTTCTCAGTATAAATTTCTAAGTTGGCATTGGTCACTCCTGATCGAATGCATAAGATCAAGTTCTGGAACAGGGAGAGCAAAAGTATAGCCCCAGTATATTCTATAGAAACCTCTGCCTGCACCCAGACAGAAACCTCCAAACGTCCTTTACCATCTGGTCTAATGCATATGTCTTGTCTTGACCGGAGCTTACCTCTGCTGAAGGCGGGGGCTTTCCTGCCAAGGCTCTGAGATCCGCACCTTCTCGCCTTTCCCTCCTTACATATATCACCTGTTCTTCCTTTTTTTTTTGGAGAGACGGAGTTTTGCTCTTGTTGCCCACGCTGGAATGCAAATGGTGTGATCTTGGCTCATTGCAACCTCTGCCTCCCAGGTTCACGTGATTCTCCTGCCTCAGCCTCCCCAGTAGCTGGGATTACAGGTGTGTGCCACGAAGCCCAGCTAGTTTTATGTTTTTAGTAGAGACATAGTTTCTCAATGTTGGTCAGGCTGGTCTCAAACTACCAGCCTCAGGTGATCCACTCACCTTGGCCTCCCACAGTGCTGGGATTACAGGCATGAGCCACCATGCCCGGCCCACCTGCTCTCTTTACCACTTCATGACTTTCTTAGCTCTCCTCTGGTTTTCTATTTTTTCTTCTTTTCTGTCTCATCACTTCTTCCACACATCTGAAACCTAAATTAAACCTCGATTTTTCAAACACTTTGATAATCAGAATGCCTCTTCTCTGCTGTGTTTGGGCCAGTCAGTACTTGGATATAATCTTGGGTTCCTTTCATTGCTGTGGTTTTGGTGCTCTAAGAACTGTTTGTTTTTTTTTTTTTTTTCCCCTACCAGAGCTCTCTCTCTTTTTCTATTTTTTTTTTTCTTTTAACTATCTGGGGACCTTGAGTCCTTACTTAACAGATTCTAAGGGTAGTCAGTCTCCTTGGAGTGTGTATTTTATTGGTAATTGAATACATTCAAATGACATTTTTCCTTAAATTCTTATCTGACCTTTAGAAAATCAAATAGTGACTTTTGGAATGGTATTTGAATTACTGTTGGTATGTGTATACTCTGACTCCAAATTAATTTTAGTCACTTTATTGTCTAAAAACACTACCCAGGCACCACTAGAAGTGACTTTAGCTTGGCTGGGCGCGGTGGCTCACGCCTGTAATCCCAGCACTTTAGGAGGTGGAAGCGGGCGGATCACCTGAAGTCAGGGAGTTCAAGATCAGCCTGGCCAACATGGTGAAACCCTGTCTCTACTAAAAATACAAAAATTAACTGGGCATGGTGGCGTGTGCCTGTAATCCCAGCTACCCAGGAGGCTGAGGCAGGAGAATCGCTGGAACCCAGGAGGCAGAGGCTGCAGTGAGCCGAGATCGTGCCACTGCACTCCAGCCTGGGTGACAGCGCAAGACTCCATCTTAAAAAAAAAAAAAAAAAGTGACTCTAGCTTGTTCCTTGAGAGTCCCTTAGGCCATGTAAGATGAAACTACTCAGGGCATATGTGTAACGGGCCAAGTCCATTTTGAATTTTTGCACCTCCTCCTACCATCCCCCATCTTTACCCATGTGGTCTAGTGGAAAGTGCACGCCTGTGGAATTTCAGAAACCTGAATCCCAAGTCACTAATTAGCTATTTTGGTTTTAGGCAAGTTACTTAGCCACCCATGACTCAGTTTCTTTGTCTTCGTCGACTTAATTGAATATGATTCCTAAGGTTCCCAGCTGCTCTGTACAGATTTATGATTTCTAGAAGACTTTTTGTTTTAACTCTGTGGTTCAATTTGTGGTCAGAGTGAAAGAGGAAACTTCTGTGCTGTTTACTCTTCAGAAGAAACTAGTTGCCACGTTTGTTTTTGTCCAGGAAAGATTCAAGTAGCAAATTTAAATAGTAAATTTAAATTTCTGTTTTGCAGTGATAATTCATGTTATTTGAATGATCTTAGCATTCGCAGCTGACCCTTCCCATGAGAAATGGGACTGTAACATATGCAGTATACTTGGTTTTACATTTGTTTACATTACAATTAATTTTGTTTGGATATATTTTCTGAGGTTCACCAGGGTTGTTGAGATCATTTTAGAAAAAGTGTCCTGTCAGAGGTTGGAAGTGATTGGCATAAGAGGATTAGTAAAATTTAGCAGAAGTTTTGCTCCACTGTGGAAAAAGATACATATTCTGTTGTACCTCCGCTGCCCTCTGCAAAACGTTGCCTTCTGTCACAGTGCTGGCACCGACTTCTGAATCTTCGCAGAGATTTAGTGCTAATTCCGCGAAGTTCTTTAAAGTGTTTGTGGGACTGCTGTATGTTACATATATACCTCCTTGGCCTCTCCTGAGCTGCGGTTTGCTTCCTTTAGGGAATTGCAACATGATCTCCAGGGTTTTGGGTTTCCTGATACCCGCCGTGGCAGATTCCTTTATAGTGTACACTTACTACGTTAATTTGTTCTGAAAGTTTCATAACTTATTTTGAAATAATTTGAGACACTTGGGGTGTTTCAAATTCTGCGCTGGAAATCTCTAGAGAACAGGATGTGATAGACAAAAGAGAAAAGAGAAGATTGGGAGGTGGGTGAAGGATTTTGAAATAGGAAGCCATAGCTGATATATCAGAGGTTGCTGGAGAGGAGCATAGTCTGAAAAAATACATTTCACAGGAGATATGTTGTCTTTCCATTGATCCTATTATATTTTGAATCCTTCTCCACCCACCACCTCCTCCCCTTTTTTTAAGAGATAGGGTCCCTCTTTGTTGCCCAGGCTGGAATGTATTGGCATGATCATAGCTCACTGCAACCTTGACCTCGTGGTCTCAAGGGATCCTCTTGCCTCAGCCTTCCAAGGAGCTGGGAATACAGGTGTGCAGCATCCTGCCTAGCTAATTTTTACCTTTTTGTTAGAGACAGAGTCTTGCTTTGTTGCCCAGGCTGGTCTTGAACTCCTGGACTCAAGCAATCCTACTGCCTCAGCCTCCCAAGTAGCTGGGATTATAGGCATGAGCCACCACACCCAGTCCCCTTCACTTTTACTGCCTTGATATATGCATACTGTTTCCTCTTCTAGGCCCCCTTCGTAGAGAAGTAGTTTCAAAAACTTGTAAATCAGCTTGCAATGAGGAATTGATTTTCCTATAGAATGATGTGAAAATTGGTGCTTTAGTTCTCAGCTGTCTGGCAAAAGCCTTCTTGCCTCTTATGTAGCATACTGTAGAATCTAGCCAGCCAGGCATGGTGGCTCACCTGTAATCCCAGCACTTTGGGAGGCCGAGGTGGGTAGATCACCCGAGGTCAGGAGTTTGAGACCAACCTGACTAACATGGTGAAACCCCGTCTCTCCTAAAAATACAAAAATTAGCCAGGCATGGTGGTGCACGCTTGTAATCCCAGCTACTTAGGAGGCTGAGGCAGGAGAATCACTTGAACCTGGGAGGCAGAGGTTGCAGTGAGCCGAGATTGCACCACTGCACTCCTTCCTGGGTGACAGAGCAAGATTCCATCTCAAAAAAAAAAAAAAAGACTCTGATTACTCTCAAATACTATTTCAGTGCAAAAATAGATTCCCAGCCCCAGTGTTCAGTAACGGGAACTCAAGGATCCTGGTCAGCTGCACCAGGAGGTGGGAGGGACTCCAGGCTTTGTGGCAGTGGCCAGTATTCTTGGGGCCAGCAGCCTGAATGGATATCCCCAGAAATGGGGTCACTGAAACTGCTCTCAGGGCCCCTAGTTGTCAAATCTGTGGTTGCTTAACAAGGGGATATGTTCTGAGGATTGACTAGTTAGGCGATTTAGTCATTGAGCAAACATTATAGAATATATTTATACAAACCTAGATGGTAGAGCCACCTAGGCTGTATGGTGTAGCCTATTGCTCCTAGGCTCCAGACCTGTATAGCATGTTACTGTGCTGAATACTGTAGACAGTTGTAACACAGTGGTAAGTATCTGTGTATCGAAACATAGAAAGGGCACAGTAAAAATATGGTATTATAATCTTCTGGGGCCACTGTCGTGTATGTGGTCCGTCATTAGTTGAGATGTTGTCATGCAGTGCATGATTAATTGCTCTGGGTTCATTCTTGGTTAGGAAGGACTTCCAATAAGAGGTATATAAGAAAAATGGGATAATATGGGGACGTGTGGGGAAGCGAATGTGTTTCTGTGAGAGACTGTGTTGACCTCTGGATGCCAGGTTCAAGGGCACTGCCTCTATAAAGATGGATCTGGCCTGTCCTTGTAGATCCTATATTGTGACAATGTAAGGATTGCCCAAGGATGAATGGTGCATTAATCTCCCATAACCTTAGGTGCCTCACTAAGTATGATGGAGTCTTAGGAGTGAGAATGATTTTCATTATTTTGGTCTGTAGTCAGCTTCTGATCACCACTGCAATTTCAAAAGATCTCGATTTGTGTTTCCCTGCTTCTGAATAGGCTGAGTGACTGCCTTCTTTCTCCTCAATCTTATCTTGCCAGCATTTTAAATGTAATTGATATCACCTGCAATTTTATGACGTCTTAAACATGGAGTTGCCCACATTAAGTCATTTAAAACACCATGGCATTTATTTTCATGATTGGTTGTCTTTTGTTTATAAGTAAAGTTTTCATTGCTTGCACTCCTTATTTTTTCTGTCTGGTGGTCTTCATTTTCACTTTTCTTCTCCTTTATTTAAAATGACCTTGAGTTGGTTAACTGCACTTCTCAGCGACCTCCTCCACTTACCACCATTTGGAGTAGGCTCAATGAATGTTAGCTGTTTTTTATGCTGGTTTAAACTGAATATAATTAGGACAGCGAATTTGTTTCAGAACCTGACAGAAAACATGTATTGCATATATATTTAGTGGTTACGTTCTGCGGGTTTGGATGTTTGTATCCTGCTTGTTCCTTTTCTGAACACAGATAGTTATTTGAGTTGAATTAGCTATTTGTTGATTGGCCATTTTGCAAGTTACTGTTTTTGAAAATGAGATGTGAATTTAATTGAAGCTTACTTTGGTAGTGATCGTACCAACTTCCAAACTTGCCGTAGGTTTCCATATTCCATTGAAGCTACTTTTGATCCTTAAGATGCTACATTACTGGTATGAAATCTCTTATAGTTGTGGGGAAAAGATGACATAAGAAGCTTCAGGCCAGGCGTAGTGGCTCACACCTGTAATCTCAGCACTTTGGGAGGCTGAGGTGGCAGATCACTTGAGGCCAGGAGTTCGAGACCAGCCTGGCCAACATGGCGAAACTCCGTCTCTACTAAAAATACAAAAATTAACTGGGTGTGATGGTGCGCGCCTCCAATTCCAGCTACTTGGGAGGCTGAGGCAGGAGAACTGCTTGAACCTGGGAAGTGGAGGTTGCAGTGAGCCAAGATTGTGTCACTGCACTCCAGCCTGGGCAACAGAGTGAGATTCTGTCTCAAAAATAAAAAAAAAAAAGCTTCCGATTTATATTTTGTTGCATATTAAGTAAAAAACCCAAAAATCTCATGAAACATGGTTTTAGGTACCTTTTGACAAACAACTGGGGGACGTGCTGCATCAGTTCTGCCCACACTTTTCCTAACTGCATATTTTCCTACCTTTAGTCATTTTTCTTATTGAATTCTTCTAGTTCTTTCATGTGTATGCGTGTGTGTGTGTGTTTTGAGATGGAGCTTCGCTCTTGTTGCCCAGGCTGGAGTGCAATGGTGCTATCTCGGCTCACTGCAACCTCTGCCTCTCGGGTTCAAGCGGTTCTCCTGCCTCAGCCTCCCGAGTAGCTGGGATTACAGGCGTGCGCCACCATGCCCAGCTAATTTTTTGTATTTTTTAGTAGAAATAGGGTTTCACCATGTTAGCCAGGCTGATCTTGAACTCCTGACTTCAGGTGATCCACCCGCTTTGGTCTCCCAAAGTGCTGGGATTACAGGCGTGAGCCACCTTGCCCGGCCGTTCTTTCTTGTTTCTGTTTGTTTATACTGTCATATTTAGTATTTATACATCTTTTTCTCCCAAGGAAGGGATCTGCTGTTTTAATTGGATGATTATGTCAGAAGGCTCTTTTCTGTACCTTGGCTAGAGCAGGTAGCTGAGAAGTCTTTTTTGTCACTAACTAAGGGGCTGTCAAGTACTCTATGAAAACAACATACTCATGTATGTATTTATATGAGAAATATTTTTATAAAGCAATTAACGGGTCATGTGGGCCATGGAATCTTTCCCTGATTCATGTGTTTTCAAGAAAACATGTTTTTATTTTTTTAATTGCATTGAGCTTCCTTTAAAAAAACTGTTATTTCTCCAAAGATAAATTTCATTTTCTACTTAGGAAAACAGATGACTCTTTTTCCCTAAAATGCCTTCTGTGAAATGACATGTGGAGCTGTTAGGCATTGTGAATCTGTTTTATTTACCCCAGTGTTACAGAAAGAAGGAAGGCAATTTTAGCTTCTTTAAAGAGACACTGGTCTGGGGTAAATAACAATTTAGTCCAGGAGGGTAGAAAAGAATGCTTATGACATTCTTTTCATCAGCTCCATGTGTAACCTCCAAGCAGGAGGTCAGGCAGTAAAACATTTGAGTGAACTGGTGAAATGTTTTGTATTTATTTACAAGGCACTTAATCACAAGACTGAGCCCAATAAACTCAACAAGTTAGAGTGATGGAGGAAAGTATATGGGGCATGCAGAACAGTAAAATCGGGGACTGGAGGGGGGCCTGTAGATTGCATTTAGCCTGCTCCTCTCTTCCCACCGTGGAGAGATGGCCATCAGTGCAGTGGTCATGGGTGAGTTTGATGAGGAATGTAATGAGGCCCTTTCTGTTCCCACCTGCTGCTGAACTACTTGACATTTTCTTTTAGATTGCAGGCATCCTGAAGTATTTAAGTTCTGTTTTGCTGATAATTCTTCATTCTTTTTGTGTAACTTTCTTGAATCAAAACTTCGGTGCCACCATTCTTAGTGGTATATCTGTGATGCTGGAGTTGATGACTTGATTTCATTGCTTACCACAGTCTAATTTAAAACCAAAGCATTCTAAAACCTTCTCAGTTTTCTCATTTTTATTGTTACTATATATTTATTGGTTTAGATATAGTTTGTAGAGAATCAAAGAAAGAAAAGAGGACAGTTTCTTTGGATAGGAAGTTTATAACGTTTTCTCCCCAAGGAAGCCTGCCGCATAGTAAGCTCTGGGGTCAGTAGTCACTGCCGGCTTAGCTGTTGTTCATTTTCTCATTGCATCTCTACTAAATGATGGGCAGACAGACTTTCATTCATACCCGACTGTTCTGCTTTTGCATATATATATATATATATTTTTTTTGGAGACAGGGTCTTGTTCTGTCACTCAGGCTGGAGTGCAGTGGCACGATCATAGCTTACCGCAGCCTTGAACCCCATGGGCTCAAGGGATTCTCCCACCTCACCCTCCCAAGTAGCTGGTACTATAGGCGCTAGCCACTATGCCTAGCTAATTTTTTATTTTTTGTAGAGACAGAACTTTCTTTGTTGCCCAGGTGGTCTCGAACTTCTGGGCTAAAGCCATCCGCCCCCCCTTGGCCTCCCAAAGTGCTAGGATGAAAAGTTTGAGCCACTGCACCCAGCCTGCTTGCTTGTATTTTGAATAAAAGATTTCATGGGGTGGGAGGGTTACAACTCTTTGTGAATATTAATAATCCAGATTAATTTGAAAGAACTTTCATGTAATATGCTGCTCAAAAAACAGTATATACAAGCAGTTATCTCTATCACCTAGCAGAAGGCTAGGCAAGATTGGTTTAACAAGTAAATAAGAATAATTTAGTGTTAGCCTGCTATACAAATAAGAGTACTTTAGTATCTGAAACTGTCCCTGGAGTATATCAATGTATATTAGGAAATTACTTCAGTGTATTATAGACCAGCAAGCATTATTGAGAACTCACTGTATTTCAAGTATGGGGCAGGAACTGTGAAAATATATAAGGTGCTTCCAGTTGGAGATGGAGGTGAGGAACAGACTCAATCAGACCATTTTTGGAGTGGTGAGGGCTTTGATACAGGAATGCAATGCTATATAAAGGTGCTTCCCTCTTGATTCTTGAGTTTTATTTTGTTTTGAGACAGAGTCTTGCTTTGTTGGCCAGGCTGGAGTGCAGTGGTGTGATCTCAGCTCACTGCAACCTCCACCTCCCAGGTTCAAGTGATTCTCCTGCCTCAGCCTCCCAAGTAGCTGGGATTACAGGTGCCTACCACCACACCTGACTGATTTTTGTATTTTTAGTAGAGGTGGGGTTTCACCGTGTTGGCCAGGCTGGTCTTGAACTCCTGACCTCAGGTGGTCTGCTTGCCTTGGACTCCCAAAGTGCTGGGATTACAGGCGTGAGCTACTATGCCGGGCCTGTTTTGTGTTGTTCTTTTTAATTAAGGCAATGATCAAATTATCTAGGAAATTAGTTTAAAGCCAACATACCTAAAATATAAAACAGAACACAAGGCAGATATTCTTAGGACATTTTCCTCAAGCTGACATTTATTTATCTTACTGCCTGAATGTAAAGACTTTTTTTTTTGGTAGTTACTTAATTTTACCTCTTTTTTTGTTTCAGTTTAGCTGAATATAACTTTATCTAAAATAAAGTGAATAGCTCTTGTATTTAGAGGTAGTACAAATAATAGGGTAACGGTACCCCTTCCTTGTTCTGTCCCACTTGCACCCAGCCAACCCATCTGCCCAGTGGGATTTTAGGTGGTTTCAGTCCTTGGGCTCAAGAGAAGTTCATTTTTGAAGACTCATCCTCTCTGTATGAATAAATTCCTTGGTCATTATCTACTGTTTTTCATTCTCTGTGAAATAGATCATCTACCACAGTGGATAATAGAGGATGATACTATTCAAGACAAAAGCCTATATTTGGAATACTTTATGTAATATGACATATTTAATATGCTTAATGCCCTTAATGAAATGAAGATGTGAAATAAAGTATTGTCGTTCTGGGGATATCATTTATCAGATTCTAAGTTTCTGAATCTGGTTAGGGAGTTTCTTTTATTACTAGTGGTGAATATAGAGTAGTGGTTTGGATATATTGGTGTCATATTTTGGTTGGGTAGAAATATCTCTGACATTTTTACATGATGTGTTTTTCCATCCTCTCCACAACAGTAATTTCATTCTCAGGAAGAGAAATCCATCCCATCCATGATAGATTTTCAGATACAGTGCCCAGTTCAATCTTTTGATAAATGTTTATTGTTTACCATGTGCTAGGTGAAGTAAATACGGTAGCTGAAGGGTTATGAAAAGATACCAAAGCATTGTTTCTTCTGGGGAGGATTTTATACGTTTTTTATATTTTAAATACCTTCTTTAGAGGTCTTTATATTATAAGCTTTCTATATTTTATGTTATGTTATGTTATGTTATGTTAGTTTTAGAGATTGAGTCTCTCTCTGTCACCCAGGCTGGGGTGCAGTGGCACGATCTTGGCTGACTGCAACCCCCGCCTCCTAGACTCAAGTGATCCTCCCACCTTAGCCTTTAGAATAGCTGGGATTATAGGCACGTGCCACCACTCCTAGAGAATTTTTGTATTTTTTGTAGGACACGGTTTCGCTCTGTTGGCCAGGCTGGTCTCAAACTCCTGAGCTCAAGCAATCTGCCTGCCTCGAATCACGGATATAAAGCTTTCTATAGTCTAGTCCCTTCACTTTCCCTCCCTATACCCCCTGCCTCCAATTCTATTTTTCTTTCCATGTCATCTCAGAAGAAAGGTAAGTTTCACTTTGCTGATGTGTTCTTGCATATTTTCTTTCTTTCTTTTCTTTTCTTTTTTTTTTTGATGGAGTTTCGCTCTTGTTGCCCAGGCTGGAGTGCAGTGGCGCAATCTCGGCTCACAGCAACCTCTGCCTCCCAGGTTCAAGCCATTCTCCTGCCTCAGCCTCCGGAGTAGCTGGGATTACAGGCATGCACCATCACGCCCGGCTAATTTTTGTATTTTTAGTAGAGACGGGGTTTCTCCATGTTGGTCAGGCTGGTCTCGAACTCCCGACCTCAGGTGATCTGCCGGCCTCGGCCTCCCAAAGTGCTGGGATTACAGGCGTGAGCCACCATGCTCCACCATCTTGCATATTTTCACTTATGGCCTCTGACTAGTGCTATGATTAGATTTTTGGATATTTCTTACTTCTAGGTGATTGACCTAGAAGTACCATCTCAAGCTTCTTTGGATTCAATGTGCACTTTGTCTTGAGTTAATCTTAACTTTCGTGGTTAGTGTGCCAAGGAGACATACTTGAAGGCTTTTCCCTTCTCCATTTAGGATCCTTAAGTTTTGATGCAGTAATTATTTTAGAAAGGAAGAAATATCATGCATTTTGTCATACATACATCAAGTTTGTTTATGGGGAAGATTTTATAGTACACTGACCATGCCTTGACAGAAATGGAGGTGACTGTGTCCTTGAGGCAGAAGGAGGTAGCTGTGCAGTGCTGGTGGTTGCCCTGTGAAAGATGTGGACACGACATTGTAAAGGCTTAGAGGCAGGACCAGTTACATTTGCCTGGATGGCAGGTGACAGCCTTAGGAGAGGAGGAGATAGCTGGGCCTGGAAGGATGGATAGGACATATTTGGTGGGAAGATGAGAAAGGATTTCTCCAGGAAGAAAGAGGGAACATGAACTGTGAGAGAGGAGAACAGATGCCTTAAAGTTCAAGGCATATTCCAGAAGCCAGGAGGAATATGCCTGGTGCGTAGCAAGGGTGGAGTGGGGTGAGGTGGGGAACAGGAATTGCTATTAAGTGGGGATATGATAGTAACAAAGGAATGTGTGTGCCTTTTCTGTTTGTAAAAATTAGAATTTCCCTAGATGGTATACTTAGCACCTGCCTGCCTCTCCAAAGTTTTTTTAAATATCAAAATTAATCCAGTGTTTTCAAACAAACACTGCCTTTCTATTTCCTTTTAATCTATTCCCAAGGAAAATAAATATTGACAGTCCTGGTAGTACGATGTATTACTGCGGTAAACTTTTAGTAGTAGGTAACTTCAGAGAAACTTTACCAACCACATTTTGTGTTTGTTTTGCTCTGGTGCTAATCTGGCAAGAATGATGTCCAGCAGGAAAGTCAACATATCTTAATAAACCGTCCGCTTTTATAGGAATGCTAGCTTTCTGGCAGATGTCATATCAGCCCAGCATGCATTGCACAGCGATGACTCGTTTAAATATATTTCAGTGGGGACAGCAACGTCTCACTGGTAACTGCCATCCTTGCAGAGGATACTCTGAAGGGCTGTGAATTATTTTCCATTCATATGTGGTACCTTGGCCTCTTGCACTGTTGGCATTGAAAACAAAACCAAAACACACAAGACATCGTAGAGAAATTATTCCTATCCCTTCAATTATGTGGCTTCAACTGTGAAAAAAGGAAGGGTGAAGACATTGTAGAAGCCAAAATTTGTTCTTATTTTGATATTGGGCTCATCAGCTATGCAGGTGCTAATACAGAGAAATTTTCTTGAGAACCTGGCAGTGGCAGGGTTAATGCAGCTCCTCTGGGGTGGGGTGGAGGTGTACTTCCTGCTTTTATGTTTTCGAAAGAGGAATGCAGGAAATTATACCTAGGTATTAAGATCTTTGAAAAGTTGAGTACAAAGCTCTTTATCAGATATAGGAGGCCTAACTGAGGATATCACCCCAATGCAGTTTTTCCAGGAAAGTTGTGCTTTGCCAAAGGTAGCTTTTCCAGGGTCAGTGATATAGCAAGATAGTTCTCAAGAGAAGGAAGTAAAAAGGAAAATCCCTTTTATGGGATTAAAAATTCAGTAAGTATTCTGAACTCAGTTTTTTTTTCTTTTTTTCACATTTGAGAATCATTTGTTTTCATACTAGCAATAAGGAATCCTAAGAAGAAATTCAGGAAACAATTCCTGTTGCAACAGCACTAAAAATATTGAAATATTTAGAAACAAATTTCTCCAAGGAGGCACACTGGAAAACCACAAAACATCAATGACAGAAATATCAGATTTAAATAAATGAAAAGATATTCCCTAGTTCTGAATTGGAAGCTGTTGTTAACATGTTAGCACTACACAAAGCAATATACAGATTCAGTGCAATCTTTACTAAAACCCTACTGGCTTATTTTTTTTTCTTAAATAGGGAAGTTGATCCTAAAATATATATAGAATTACAATAGACCCTTAATAGTCAAACAATCTTGAAAAAAATAGGAAGACTTACATTTTCTAATTTTAAAACTCACTACAAATCTCCAATAAACAAAAGAGTGTGGTGCTGGCAGGAAGATAGATGTATTATCATTAAAAAAAAAAAAAAAAGTGACTAGTGAATACTTTTACATCTTACAGTATTTTTTCTCTCAAATGCTGAACTCAGTTTTTAAACACTCCATTTACTAATGTGTAAATTTTTCATTGTCCTTTAATCACTGAAATAAGGCTTTTTTCTGCTTACGGAGGGATTTTTCTGCTGATTTATTGATAGTTGACTGGTCAAAAGGCATGGAAAAGGTGCCATTTCCTGGGCTCTGTTGCCATTTGATTTATTTAGAAGATGTAATAGGAGGAAGAATTTCTGTTCTTGCTGTTAGTCCTGCTCAGTCACTGGCAGTGGATGATGGAGAGAGATGGATGCTTGTTTGTTGTTTGCTACAGGAGGGGAGCTGCCAGGCGACCAAACAAAGTTCAGAGGGCTTCTGCTTAGTATGTGACTTGTACTGATGCCTCCAGTGCCTGCTGTGGTCCACACGCTGGGTTTAGGGGCTCTCGGATTCTCTACTCTGAACAATTCTCTCAACAGTTCTTATTTGCCTTCTAAAGAGGAAGGACTGGAGGGCACACAGCAAGTCTCTTTTGCAGCCTTAAATGTGTGGTGTTGCCCAAAGTGGTTTGAGCTGGGGTCATGGGGTGAAGGCTTG
Source organism: Macaca mulatta (assembly GCF_049350105.2). Lineage (NCBI taxonomy): Eukaryota > Metazoa > Chordata > Mammalia > Primates > Cercopithecidae > Macaca > Macaca mulatta. Next base: position 72,213,573 of record NC_133406.1, on the reverse strand, counting down.
TTCGGATGATGGAGGAGTTGGCACACATCCTCAGTATTATTTTCAGTAGTGTGGAGACTGCCCGAGTCAGCCCCACCCACCTGCCTGGGAGCACATTAAAACTCAGGCACCGGCACCATCGAGGGGGACCCCAGGCTCAGGGAATCAGACTTGAGTAGAGAGAGTCCGGGAATCTGCTGGGAATCTGCACCTCTACAAATTCCCTGGTGCCTTTCCAGTCGTAAAACCACTGGTTCCTACTTTCCTATCCATAGAGGACTACTCTGAGCCTATATGGCAAATTTGGAAAATCTTCCCTCAAATGTTCCATCTATGGGACGGTGGGTGAGCGGCCCAGAGTAATTCTTATGCATCAGTAGGACCCATACATGCGGCATGTCTTAAAATCATAGTTCATGATATCTTTGTAGAGCGTTTGAGGGCTTTCAAGCACTAGGTTTATTGCCTCCTGTTTGAGGACTACCTCAGACTGTTAATTTTGCCCCCTGAGGTTATATGTTGACTCTGCCCGCTGCTGTGGAATTTGCAGCCTGGGAGCATCCAGATGGTAAAAGACCCCCTGGAGTTACTGAGTCAACTCTCAAAATTATCCTGGATTTCAAAAAAGACAAAGAGAGATAAAAGAAAAATATGGAGAGCGGGAGGAATGGTACAAGAAGGGGACCTTTCACAATTGGGCGGGTCCTGAAATTCTGTCCCTATTTTAGGTATTTTTCTTGCAGTGCTGCTGCTGCTGCTGCTGCTGGTTTTAATGATGATAATGGTGAACAAGAGTAATAACACAGCAACCAAAAACAATAAAAATATCAGGAATTTAATGAGGATCGACTTTTGCCAAGCACTGCTAAACACCTTGCACACATTGTCTCATTTAATCTTTACGACAATGCTATGAAATAGATACCATTATTATTGCCCCCATTTTACCGATGGAGAAACTGAGACAGAAAAAATATAGCTCAACTGACATAGCTAGTAGTAGCAGATGTGTGATTCGAACTTTGTGAAATCTGACTTGGAAGCCCAGGCACAAGATGGAATGCAGGTTAAAAATCCAAATGCCTAGGGGTCTAGGCAGGAAGAGTAAATGAGTAAAGCACACCTGTAGCACACAGGGAATGGTGGGACTGTGGCCAAGAAGAGAATGCTTGCCCTGTCAATCAGGGTAATCAGTTAAGTCCTAGATAATTGTGCCTAGGCTGAAATTCAGGCCAGTGCTATCAGATTTTTTTTTTTTTTTTTGAAGAGCTAATGGAAATCAGTATTTTTATGTGAGATATTTTGATATTTAAATGGTGACAACATGTTCAAATTTTTAAAGAACACTGAGCCAAACAAACATCAGATTGTAAGCAGGGTTTTAAATCTGTTTTGTTTACTGCCACTTGCACATCATCTAGAACAGTGCTTGGCACATAGTAGGTACTAAGCACATGTTTGTTGAACAGATGATTGAATGAGTATTTGTGGACTGCATTACACTTGCAGGCAGCCAGTTTCCAACTTCTTCTCTACTGCTTCCCCCCACTACCTTTTAGGTTTTTCTGCTGCTTCCTATCCCAGACCAGATCATTTTTCATTTTTCAGCTAAGTATATAGACAATATGTACTTCAAAGGTTAAATCCTTCTAGTTTGAATTGGTGTTTGGACCAGGATTCTTGGTGGGGATTTTAAAATTGATTTAAAAACTTATTTTTCGGCTGAGTGCGGTAGCTCATGCCTGTAATCTCAGTATTTTGGGAGGCTGAGGCGGGCAGATAGCATGAGTCTGGGAGTTCAAGACCAGCCTGGCCAACAGGGCGAAAACTTGTCTCTACAAAAAACCCACAAACATTAACCGGGCATGATGATGTGTGCCTGTGGTCCCAGACACTTGAGAGGTTGAGGTGGGAGGATTACTTGAGTCTGGAGACAGAGGTTGCAGTGAGCCAAGATTGCTTTACTGCACTCCAGCCTGGGCAACAGAGCGAGATGCTGTCTCAAAAAATTATATATATATATATTTAGCATCTAAAAACATTGTAGTGAAAAACACATACAATTTTTTGTGTGCAGTTCATTAGTTGTGCTGCAGATCTCTAGAAGTTTTCATCTTGCAAAACTGAAACTCTACCCATTAAACAACACCTCTCCATTTTCTCCTGCCCTCAGCCCCTAGTAACCCCCATTCTTCTCTGTTTCCACGAACTTGACTACTTTAAATAGTTCATATAAATGGAATCATACAGAATTTGGCTTTTTGTGACTGACTTATTGTGTCAGTTGTACCTAAGGGATTTTAATTTTGTTAAATTTCCCAAGAAGAAGGAGCATGCCAGACCCTATAGGGCCACATGGAGAAGAAGCGGGAGTGGTTAGGAGGCAGAAGGAGTGAGGGGACAGCCTAGGCCAAACCCTTATTTTGTTTTCCTTAGGAAAGGTGAGGTAGGACAGGGTAAGCAACTATGAACTGGTGAGTTTGAGTAAGTCTGGTAGGCCCTGGGGTACAGCAGTCTGGTACCTGGCCCCGGGTGGATTTAGGGCAAGGCGGAACGCTGGCTTGGTGTGTGAGAGTTTGATAAAGGAGATGGTTGGGGGTGTGGGCACTGAGTTGGTGAGTTTGCCTGTGGAAAATGTGCTGGGGCAGGGGCCTCAGAATTTACTAGCCCTCTAAGAAGAATTGACTAGCCCTGGGAGATGCAGTCTCTCCCCAGTCAGCAAGGCCACAGATCCAAGACCATCAAGAAGGTGGGAAATAATACAATGTAGTTTATAGCAATTGGCCCTGTGATGGATGCCAAACAGAGAATTATAGAATCTAAAAAAAGACAGAACACTTAATCCACTCAGCATAATATCCTCAGGGTTCATCCATGTTGTAGCATGTATCAGGATTTCCTCCCATTGTATGTATAGACCACAAGTTGTTTATTCATCCATTCATGTGTTGATGGACACCTGGGTTGCTTCCACCTTTTGCCTGACATGAATAATGCTGCTGTGACATGGGTGTGTAAATATCTCTTTAACACTCTGTTTTAAATTCTTTTGGGTCTATACCCAGAAGAGAATCCATAGATCCCAAGGGTATTCTGTTTTTAATTTTTTAAAGGTACTGCTGAACTGTTTTCCGTAGCAGCTGCACCATTCTGTATTCCCAGCAACAGTGCACAAGAGTTCCAATTTTTCCCACATCCTCGCCAACACTTGTTCTTTTCTTTTTCTCTTTCTTTGGGCCATCCTGTGAGGTGATACCTTATTGTCTCATTGTGGCTTTGATTTCTGCTGATGATTAGTGATGCTAAGTATCTTTTCATGTGCTTATTAGTGATTCTTTTGTATTTTACAATGTGGTAGTCTATGTTTTGAAATTGAGTCACACAATTTAAGTGTGAGTTTTGAAGAGTTATAAAAATATGGTTTTTATTAGTACCTTTTGTAGCATGGGAAAATCTCAAGGTGATTGCTGTTTTGCACAGAGAGGCAAAAGGTTATCCATTCAGCCTAACTTCAGAAGCTGTTAAAGACTCAGGAACTAGCAGTGGCTTATGCCTGTAATCCTAGTGACTTGGAAAGCAGGAGGATTGGTTGAGGCCAGGAGTTTGAGATCAGCTTGGGCAACACAGCAAGATGTGGTTTAAAAAAAAAAAAAAAAAGAAAAAAAAAAACTTAGTTTGGCCTGGTGGCATGTGTGCCTGTAGTCGCAAATACTCAGGAGCTGAGGTGGGAAACTTGCTTGAGCCTAGCAGTTCAAGGCTAGCTACAGTGAGCTGTGATTGTGCTACTGCACTCCAGCCTGGGTGACAGAGCAAGACCTCATCTCTTTAAAAAAAAAAAAAAAAAAGGTAACTGTAGCTGGGGACTGTGACCTCTGGCTTTAAGCACTTGGAGGACGGATCATTCATTCACAGAGGACCTACTGTGTGGTAGCCAAGGCATAGAACTGCCCAGAGCAAGTCCAAACATATGGAGACGGTCTCCAACTATGTGTCCAAAGTAGAGGGGTTGCTTTACATCCTGAGAGCACTTCTCTATGGAAGCTGATTAAACTTTTTGGGGTGAGATTGGGAGGGCAAATCAGGTGAAGAAGAACTGAGTGTGAGTTTTTATTCAGAAAGCTGAACCATCTGTTAATGGCAGAGTTTAGTGTATTCAGAAAGGATTGAAAAACTAAAGTGGACCTATGGGAAAAGTAAATAAATGATCTTTATATTTCATTACAATGTCAGTACAGGCATACACCATTTTATTGCGTTTCACAGATATTGCTGTTTTTTCTATAGATGGAAGGTTTGTGACAACCATGCATTGAGCAAGTCTGTTTTTCCAATAGCATGTGCTTGCTTCATGTCTCTGTGTCACATTTTGGCATTTCTCACAGTATTTCAAACACTTTCATTATCATGATATCTGTTAAAGCGATCTGTGATCGGGGTATTTGATGTTAATGTTGTAGTTGTTTTGGGTTGTCACGAACTGTGCCCACATAAGATGGCAAACTAAACTGATGAAAGTTGTGTGTGTTTTGACTGTTCTATGAGCCAGCCTCTCCCTCCCTTATCTCCCCCTCTCCTCCCACCTCCCTATTCCCTGAGACACAATATTGAAATTAGGCCAATTAAGAACCCTACAGTTACCTCAGCAACATCTAGAAATGACTATATTTAGTGAGGGAGACATATGGAAAGCCAAGATAGTCTGAAAGCTACCTGAAAGGCCCCAGTGTGTGATGTTCCCCTACCTGTGTCCAAGTGTTCTCATTGTTCAGTTCCCACCTATGAGTGAGAACATGTGGTGTTGGTTTTCTGTTCTTGCGAAGGTTGCTCAGAATGACGGTTTCTAGCTTCATCCATGTCCCTACAAAGGACATGAACTCACCCTTTTTTATGGCTGCGTGGTATTCCATGGTGTGTATGTGCCACATTTTCTTAACCCAGTCTATCATTGATGGACATTTGGGTTGGTTCCAAGTCTTTGCTATTGTGAATGGTACAGCAATAAACATACGTGTGCATGTGTCTTTATAGTATCATGATTTATAATCCTCTTGTGCCAGTTTGCCAAGTTGTGAATGAAAGGAAAAGTTCTTGAAAGAAAAAAAAATGCTACTCCAGTGAACCACATGAATGATAAGACAGCAAAATAGCCTTATTGCTGATAGGGAGAAAAATTGAGTGGTCTGGATAGATTGAACCAACCACAAACTTTCCTTAAGCTAAAGCCTAATCCCGAGCTAAGCCCTAACTCTCTTCAATTCTGTGAAGACTGAGAGAGGTGAGGAAGCTGCAGAAGAAAAGTTGGAGCTAGCAGAGGTTGATTCATGAAGTTTAAGGAAAGCAGCTGTTTCCATAACATGAAAGTGCAAGGTTAAGCAGCAAGTGCTAATGTAGAAGCTGCAGCAAGTTATCCAGAAGATCTAGCTAAGATCACTGATGAAGGTGGCTACGCTAAATAACAGATTTTTAATGTGGATGAAGCAGCCTTTTCTAGGACTTTCTTAGCTAGAGAGAAGTCAGTGCCTGGCTTGAAAACTTCAAGGGACAGGCTGACTTTCTTCTTAGGGGCTATTGCAGCTGATGACTTTTAAGTTGAAGTAACTGCTCATTGATCATTCCCCAAATCCTAGAGTCTTTAAGAATTATGCTAAATCTACTCTACCTATGCTCTATAAATGGAACAACAAAGCCTGGATGATAGCAGATCTGTTTTCAGCATGGTTTACTGAATATTTTAAGCTCACTGTTGAGACTTACGGCTCAAACAAAATTTCTTACAAAATATTGTTGCTCATTGATAATGCATCTCGTCACCCAAGAGTTCTGATGGAGATGTATAAGAAGATGAATGTTGCTTTCATGCCTGCTCACACAAAATCCATTCAGCAGCCCATGGATCAAGAAGTAATTTCGACTTTCAAGTCTTATTATTTAAGAAATAAATTTTTTAAGGCTATAGCTGCCACAGATAGTGATTCCTGTGATGGATCTGGGCAGAGCAAATTGCAAACCTGGAACAGATTTACCATTCTCAGTGCCATTAACAACATTCCCAATTCATGAGAGGAGGTTAAAATAATAATAACAGGAGTTTGGAAGACGTTGATTCCAGCTCTCATGAATGACTTTGAGGGGTTCAAACTTTAGCAGAGGAAATAACTGCAGATGTGGTGGAGATAGCAAGAGAGAACTAGAATTAGAAGTAGAGCCTGAAGATGGGACGGAATTGCTGCAATCTCATGGTAAAACTTGAAAGGATGAGGAGTTACTTTTCATGGATGAGCAAGAAAAGTGGTTTCTTGAGATGGAATCTACTCCTGGTGATGATGCTGTGAACATTGTTGAAGTAACAAGAAAGGATTTAGAATATAACATATACTTAGTTGATAAAGCAGTGGCAGAGTGTGAGAAGATGGACTCCAATTTTGAAAGATATTCTACTGTGGGTAAAATGCTGTCAAACAACATTGGGTTCTCCAGAGAAACCTTTCATGAAAGGAAGAGTCAACTGATGTGACAGACTTCATTGTCTTTATTTTAAGAAATGGGCATAGCCACCCAACTTCCAGCAGCCACCATGCTGATCAGCAGCCATCAACATCAAGGCAAGACCCTCCACCAGCAAAAACATTAGGACTTGCTGAAGGCTTACATGATCCTTAGCCTTTTTTAGCAATACAGTATTTTTTTTTTTTTCTTAGAGATAGAGTCTCATTATGTTGCACAGGTTGGTGTGCTGTGACTAATTACAGGTACAATCATAGCTCACTGCAGCCTGGAACTCCTGGGCTCAGTGAATCCTTCCATCTCAGCCTCCTGAGGAGTGGGGACTACAATAAAGCATTTTAAAATTAAGGTACGTTGGCTTTTTAGACATGATGCTGTTGCACACTTTATACACTAATAGTGTAAAACAAACGTAACTTTTATATGCACTGGGAAAGCAAAAAGTTTGTATGAGTTGCTTTATTGTGACATTCGTTTTATCGCAGTGGTATGGAGCCAAACCCACAATGTCTCCAAGATATGCCTGTAATTGATATTGACTGGAACAAAAGAAAGTTGATTACATTAGTTTGGTGCAAATAGTGGTCATGTCTACTGTCCCCAAATCCTAGAGAAGAATAAATTTAACTCTGTGACAGCTAATTTGTAGTTTCATTGTTAAAAGGTGTTCTATATATGTCTTGAAAATGTTATTCTAGGATGAGCTATACTGACTCAGAATTAATTTGAAAAGGGTATAGATGCTGTGTCTTGACTTCTGAGATGTCCTTTACTGATAGAGCATTGATGCAGGATTAATCATATCTGTAGCCGTAGAGACAGGAGGCATTCCTGCCTTTCTGGTTTGCAGACATGGAGGACTGAAAAGGATGGGGGTGGGGCATGGTAGTGGAGATTATTAGCCAGTGGATTAATGGTTAACCCCTGCAGCATGCCAGAGATACACCTAATCTTTAATGAGACCTGCTGCTCAGAATGAATAATGGTTAACCATTCCTTACCTTTGACTAAGACAGTATACCTTTCATAGTTTGTTTTTTAAAGTATGTGGAACTGTGAAGTTTTTTTTCTTTTGCAAATAACATTTACATATCACAGAAGTTTTATGACTCATGCCTGGCAAAGAAAGCAGGCGGTATCCATGAATAGTTTGTCATCTTTTAGAGACTAGTAGAATGATTGCTATCGAATTTTCATTTAACTTGAACACAGCTGTGTAGAGAGCAATATAAAGTGGTCCTTTCCTCAGTACAAAACATGAAAAAAAAACCTGAGCTCTTGTTAGCAGATGTTAGTGTGTTATGCTGTGCATGCCAGCGAGACGTTCTCATTTATGTGGACTAGTCATCTGGACTGGAAAAAGATTTTTAAAAGAAAATAAACAAAGGGAGCAAAGAAAAATTTGAGGTCTCCCTCCCCTCACAGGGGCTGTTTCGGGCTGGGTGCAGTGTCAGTTATCTGACGCCTGGCTCCAGGGAGAGAGAGCCACCTGCATCCTTGGTTAATGAGCACTGGCCACCTGGCAGAACCCCGCGACCATGAAGATGCAGTTTCATTTTTACCATTTGTCACATCGAACTAAAGGTTTTGGCATTTTTGACTACTTATAAAACATTCTGTAAACATGAGAAATAGTTTTTCTTTTTATTTGTTTATTTTCTTCCTTTAGACACAGGGTCTCTGTCTTCCAGGTTGGAGTGCAGTGACACCATCACAACTTACTGCCGTCCTGAGCTCTGGAGCTCAGGTGGTCTTCCTGCCTCAGCCTCGGGAGGAGCTGCAGTTATAGGCACATGCCACCAACTCCCAGCTCATTAAAAAAAAAAAAAAAAAAAAAAATATTTGAGAGACGAGGCCTCTTGTGTTGCCCAATCTGGTCTCGAATTCCTGGCCTCAAGCGATCCTCCCACTATGGCTTCCCATAGCATTGAGGTTGCAGGGTGTGAGCCACTGTGCCTGGCCAGTTTTCATATTTAGGAAAAAAGCTAGCGGAAATTGGCTCTTCCCAGTTCTGAGAAGTTTTTCGATTAATGCTATTGATGATTCCTAACTTGTTATCAGAGTCTTAGTTTCCTTTCCTTGGTCATCTAAGGAATTGTCCTTGCCTTCCGTTGTTTATAGTAATCTCACTGCTGCCTAAGCAGAGGAGGCATGGTTACATGGCCAGTGTCTCTCTGTCTCTGTCTCTGGGCTTAGGTTTACCCCTGAGAGAGTTCATTGTAAATCTGTGCTGAACTGACTATTCGGTCTGAGTTGGAATATTTTTTGCTCATTACAAACTCGATTTATTTGAGACAAAGTCTAACTCTGTTGTCCAGGCAGGAGTCCAGTGGCATGATCATAACTTACTATAGCCTCAAACTCCCGACTCAAGTGATCCTCCTGCCTCAGCCTCCACAGTAGCTGGGACTACAGACACATGCCACCACATCAGCTAATTTTAAAAAGTTTTGGTAGAGGTGAGGTCTTGCTGTGTTGCCCAGGCATGTCTCATATTCCTGAGTTCAAGCAATCCTCCAGCTTTGGCCTCTCAAAGTTTTGGGGTTACAGGCATGAGACACTGCACCCAGCTGCAAACTATTAAGAAAAAAATAATGAAAGGCTGAGCTCTTTTCTTTGTAGCTAAGCCTCTTGAGAAAGTTCTGAGGCTGCTGCATCTCCCATTCCATCCTCAGGTCCTCGCATCGCAGCTGGCAGCTCCACCACTCTGTGGGCACTGACCCCTACCCCCCAAGGGACCAGCCATCTCCTGTTGGCCATGGCAAATGTTTTTCAGTCCTTATCTGACCTCCCTTTGGCATTGGACATTGACCAGATCCTTCTCCTTGAAGCGTTAGCATCTCGAGTAGTCCCCTGCTCGAGCTGTTTCTCCTGCTTCCCTGGGTGTTCCCTTTCACTGTTTGTTGAAGGTTGTCCTCCTGCTGGTCACCCATTGAACGTAGGTGTCAGGTGTCATCTAGCATTGGGTCCCGTGTCCTCCTGTCACACTTTTTTCCCCTGGCGGGTGTTCACAGCTGGATTTGTTCACATGACCGCCACATTGAACTCATCTGTAACTCAGACCTCTCTCTTTGGGGGCCCCCAAATTTCAACTGCTTGTCAGGATCTTTCCATGAGACTGACCACAAATATCTTAAACAAAGGATTCTTAGAATTCATCTGCTTTTTCCTCAAACGTGTCTTTTCTCCTATATTCTCTGCTTTGGTGAGAGTGTCACCTCTGTGAAGTTAAATACACTGGGGGTTTGGATCAACCTAAACTCATTTTCTTTCACCCTCTTTATGCAGTAAGTACCAAGTCTTTCCCATTACTCTAAGGTAGTTCCTTTTTCCTAGTCCAAGCCAATCCTACTTGTCTGCAGATTCAGTATGGTACCTTACCTCCTGCAGGAAAATTCCCCAGCATTCTGTACCCAGCCCTTATCCTGGGATTGGTCTCCCCTCGATTGAGCTCATTCAGGCTGGTGCCTTGCCTCATTCACCGTCATTTCCCCAGGGCCTAGCAGGTGGTGCCTTGGAAATAATGTACATTAGTGGAAGTGTCCTAGTACGATTCCATGGCTAACGGGTGTGCTACTCTTGCCATTCAGAGATGGGGCTGGGACCTCACTCTGTGGACATTCTGGTCCTAAGAGCCCGGTTCCTGGGTGCCTGCCATTTGCTTGTGTCAAGTTGGATACGACAGCTATGGGAAAATGATTGAGGGCAGAAGGCAGTTTTGGTGTGACAGGAAGAGCACAGGCTTCCAGGACTTTGCTGTAAGATCAAGAGAGAATAATGCATCGGAAGTACCTGATGCTGAGTCTGTTCTCGGGAATGGTGTGTTAGAGGCAACTGCCCATTGCCAGGTGCTTGCCGTGTGCTTGGATGCAACCATGGCTAAAGGTTTCCTTTCTGGCTATGTGGTGATTGACTGTGGGTCACCTTCCTATTGTATTTCTGACTCCTCGGGTGTAGTATAAAGGTCTTCGCAGAGGTAGGGCTAATGGAGAGGCAGTGGCAGTTGTTCAGTGTTCTATAATGTAAGCTGAAAGATTTTTCTTTAGTCTTAAGCTGAGTTTTCCACATTCTCATTACTAGTTGGGGAGGAATTGGGAAGTGGTGACATTATTGGTAGCATTCTAATGACCATTCTCTAGTTCTACCGAAGAGGTATGTTTGAGGAAGGCACCCAAGTTTCCTGACTATTTCTCACACTTCTCTATCACAAGAAAGCTCTATGTACAAAATGGTGAGAGTCCCAAGAACCATCATTTGCTCTAGGCTTGTCCTTACTGTGGAAGCTCAGAGACTCACCTTTGATCTAAAATAAACAAAAAGCCATAAGGCAAACCTTATCGAAGTAGGTGACATCGGGTGTGTTTGCTGCTGAACACATATGAACACTTTATATGCAGATAAAATAAAATGACTCACAACATTGCTGACATTAGTCTGTGTTCTTCCTGCAGCTAAATACATCATAGAATTTTACCGAATTACATCGACTAATTGTTCATTGACCAACGTCACACTAGTGGGACCACAAGACCACATATGACGGTGCTGCACTTTGCTTTGAGAGGAAAGGGAAGAATGAACCTGAGGAGAGTTGACCGAAATGTAATAATTCTGAACTGAGATTTGAAGTGAAAATAGAATGCCAGTTTTGATTTTTGTATTTTGTAAACTGTATTTTAAAAGTTTATTTTGTCTTACAAATATACATCTACATATTAGACATAAAAATGGTGGCTCACGCCTGTAATCCCGGCATTTTGGGAGGCCGAGGCGGGCGGATCATGAGGTCAGGAGATCGAGGCCATCCTGGCTAACACGGTGAAACCCTGTCGCTACTAAAAAATGCAAAAAATTAGCTGGGTATGGTGGCGGGCGCCTGTAGTCCTAGCTACTTGGGAGGCTGAGGCAGGAGAATGGCGTGAACCTGGGAGGTGGAGCTTGCAGTGAGCCCAGAGCATGCCACTGCACTCCAGCCTGGGCGACTGAGCGAGACTCCTCAAAAAAAAAAAAAAAAAAAAAATGGAAGTGAGGCAGCTGATGTTAAATTCTGGCTGCAGTCTCTTCTAAGATTCAGTCCTCCTGATGACGGAGCTATGTCAAAGATGCCATATCTAAAAAAGAAGTCAGCGTCTTTCCCTACTTCATCTTCAGTACTCAAATATGCTTAGGACAGATTATGTCTTACATGTCATTAGATATTATTTTTGAAGATTTAATGAGTTCCTGTAAAGTACTTAGAATGGTGCCTTTCATAATAAACACTGTGTAGTGTTTGCCATTTTATTATTGTTATTGCTTATTTTTAACAAAATTATATTTAAATTTGCATTTAGTGACATGTTTCTCTGAGTATATGCTAATATAATTTTCACAGTGTGAATTTAAAACTCTGAGTCTCTCAGTTAGTTGGATTTTATCCTTTTGTTTGGAATTTCCTTTTGAGATACTTTGTCAACTTTTGTAGAGTTAGACTGGTAATATATATTTTCAATAATCAATACTAATAGGTTTTTAAAATGACAGATTTGAGCGATTTTTCACTTAATTTTTCTAAGATCTTCTGTAAAAACTGAGGGAAGCCTGAATACATCCTATGCAAATAATTGACATAAGGATAACTCAGTTTTAGTTGTTTTCCCTATTTTTTTCTGTGATATTTTTAACATTATTGTGCTATATTTTATGGAACACTTTTTTACACAACTAAATCACTCTGTCTTTATTTTGATCACTTGTTCCAAGTCTTCAACATTTTTTCTTAACTTTTAAATGCTAAAATTGTTTAGTTGGCCCGCACAGTGGCTCCTGCCTGTAATCCCAGCACTTTGGGAGGCTGAGGCGGGAGGGTTACTTGATAGCAGGAGTATGAGACCAGCCTGGGCAACATAGTGAGATCCTGTCTCTAAAAATAAATAAATAAATAAATAAATAATAAAAAGTTGAATTAATATTACAAATATTTTTCAAGACCTGCTGTGTGTTGGACAGTATTTGCATACGTTTTTCTTGTCTACCACTCTGTGAGCTGTATTGTATTATAGGACAATGAAGCTATTTTGCACATAGGAAAACAGGTTTATAAAATGCACATCATTGTTTGGCTAGTAAAGAACAGAGTTGGGTTGAACACAGATCTCTGTCTGTCAATCCCAGGCGCTTACTTATCCTGGTAAAACTTTTTCAAAATGACCCTACTGCCATCGGCAGGATGGTGGAATAGGAGGTCCCAGTCCTCTTCCCCCAATAGAAACACCTCTTTAATAACCCTCCAGGGATGAAAAATCTTTATGAGAGCTCCCAAATTCAGTTCTATGCATTAAATATGTGCAACTCTTTGTATGTCAATCATACCTTATAAAGTGGTTTGAAAAATAACTTTTTTTTTTTGAGACGGAGTCGCACTCTCTCGCCCAGGCTGGAGTGCAGTGATGCAATCTCGGCTCACTGCAAGCTCCACCTCCAGGGTTCACGCCATTCTCCTGCCTCAGCCTCCCGAGCAGCTGGGACTACAGGTGCCCGCCACCACGCCCGGCTAATTTTTTTGTATTTTTAATAGAAATGGGGTTTCACCGTGTTAGCCACGATGGTCTCAGTCTCCTGACCTCGTGATCCACCTGCCTTGGCCTCCCAAAGTGTTGGGATTACAGGTGTGAGCTACCACGCCTAGCCGAAAAAATAACTTTTGAAGTTATGTGCCATAAAAAATGGATTTAACTTGGTTTTTCTCTATGCTACACCTGGTGATCCCAATTCATTTCCTTAAGTAGTGTTTATTGAGCCCCTAAATATTGTTTATTGTTCCAGGCACAGTGTGAGGTGGGAGTTCAACAGGAAAAAGAGAGGTATAGGGGTACCTCTGAAGGAGTTTATAGCCTAATTGTTCATAGAATACTTGCTCTGTTTTGGGCCAGGCGTGGTGGCTCACGCCTGTAATCCCAGCACTTTGGGAGGCCGAGGAGGGCGGATCACTTGAGGTCAGAAGTTCGAGATCAGCCTGCCCAACATGGCAAAACCCCATCTCTACTAAAAATACAAAAAATTAGCCGGGTGTGGTGGTGGGCACCTGTAGTCCCAGCTTCTTGGGAGGCTGAGGCAGGAGAATCGCTTGAACCCTGGAGGCGGAGGTTGCACTGAGCTGAGATCACACCACTGGACTGCATTCTGGGTGACAAGAGCGAAACTTGATCTCCAAAAAAAAAAAAAGAAAGAATACTTACTCTGTTTTCATGGATTAAGTTTTCTGTGTTTAACCAGCTCTCATATGGCTTAATAACAGTCACACTGTAACATGATTAAAATATGAAAAGACGAAGTTGGCATTTTACCCAGCTCCACGACATGAATTGCACCATTTATCACATTATTCCTTGAACTTTGGTGTTGACTTAAAATTGTACAGCCTATCAATGAAGAATACATTTTTATCTTTGCTATATTTAGTTTTCTCAAGTTGCTCTTGGGCATGGTGAATCTTTTCATTGTTAGTGTTTTACATAGTTTCTAGCAGTAATGAATAATTACCAAGGACCAGATGTTTTTAAACCTTTCCTCTAATGCTCACAGCCATCCTTCCAAGCTAATCTGCCTTTTCTTCATGTTAATGATGAGGGACCTGAGGCACCACATGCCCCACAGATGTTGTCATTCCAGGGCACTCAGGGCAGTCATTTGCTGGCTTCAGATTTCTTTCAATAATTTTTTTTTCTTTTTTAATGAAGACCCTAGATAGGCTGTAACAGATTATCCCCCTTTTCCCCTTCTGTGAGAGCTATGGTGCCGTATAGCAGTTAAAATCTGGTGAGACCTGTGGTGAATTGATTGCTTCTGTCTGCCCCTCAGTGGTTCTGAAACATTAGGAGGTTGTCCTTCTTGAGAGAGATTTCAGCACTTCATGGAGTGAGCCGATGCCTCAAGCCACTTGTATTTGGAACCATAAAAGAGTTGTCCGTTCACTGAGTTGAAGGAGGAGGGTGTTGCTGGCTTTCTTTGTTGCCGGGAAGATGGATCTGATTATAAGAAGCCTCTCAAGTAGAGAATTGAATCCAAAAGAACTAGGAAAATCTGGGTGTTTAAACAAAGTTTGAATTGACATGGGATGTTGTGGAGATTGCAGCTTATTTAGGAAGGGAAGTGGGTAGATCTCTGGCTCCTTCTAATTAGGAGTCTATGTCCAGAGTCTGCCTTTGTCCCAGGCTGCTAAGATTATTTTTCCAGTGTCTTTGATAATTGCCACAAATATACAAGAATTTGGACACATGTGGGTATGGCTTACATATTTGGGGGAATATTTTTCAGGAAACTTTGGTTCTTGGGCATATCCTCACTGATACATTAGAATAAAATATAAAGCAAAAATGCCATAAACCAGAATTGTGATCCATCATCTAGAATGAGAAAATGTCACACATTTGTGGACATTTGTGGACAATGTGTGACATTTTCTCATTCTAGATGATGTTGCTTCAAGAAGGTAGAACCGTTTGCCCTTTTCCCTCCTCAAGCCTGCTGGCACAGAACTGTCACAAGGGTAAGAGTTCCTGTAGGAAATGTAATGGCTTTTGAAGTTGAGTTTCCTGTAATGTGAAGAGGCTTTCTGTATTCGAGACATAAAACAAAACTGAGTATTATTTTCTTTTCAAGAGTTGTCTCATAGGCAATCTAAAAAAAAGGAATGCTTAAATTAGAAATAATATAACAAATTTATGGAGCATTTGATAGCTTAACCAATAAAAAAACTGCAGTTATGTGAACTTTGGCAAACTTTCTGTATTCACATAAATGGATAGTTTTACCATGTAAAGCGTTAGCTTTGAAGTTTTCTTTTGAGGGAAGAGAAAATGCGTTAAAATTAAATTTGTTTTTGTTTGAATGGCTGAAAGATGAATATGATGCAGATTTTCAAAGTACAAATATTTCTGGCGTACAGTAAAAAGTTTTCATTCCACTCCTGCTCCGCAGCCTCCTGGTCCACCTTCTAGAGACCAATAGTTGATAGTTATTAATATATTCTTCAGAGATATTTTGTATGTATACCAGCATATATATATCTCTGCCCTCTTTTTCCACACACTCATTCTACTGATCCATCTCTCTAGGGTTCTATATCAGTGTGGTCTCTTATTTTGACAGGCATTAATTCTAGTATATATCGAGCCTCCTCATTCATTTTTTTCTGTTACATACGCACACTGTCCGCATAACCTCTCTGCGGTGCAGTTTCTAGGTTGCTTCCAGATTTTGCAGTTAACGAAGAATTTTCTCACGCAAGTATGAGTCTTAGAATAAACTCCTGTCAGTGTAATGCTAGGTCAAAGGGTGTGGGCCACTGGGTGTGGTGGCTGCTTTCTGTTATCCCAGTACTTTGGGAGGCAGAGGTGGGAGGATTGCTTGAGTCCGGGAGTTTGAGACCAGCCTGGGCAACATGGTGAGACCATCTCTATAAAATAAAAAATTAGCCAAGGGTGGTGGTGCATACCTGTACTCATAGCTTTTCAGGAGGCTGAAGTGGGAGGATCACTTGAGTCCAGGAGGTCAAGGCTGTTGTGAGCTATGATCACACCACTGTACTCCAGCTTGCGCAATAGAGTGAGATCCTATCTCTTAAATCAGAACAAAGATCTCGCAGGGAAAAAAAAAATTTTTTTTAAGGGTATGGGCATATGGGCATTTTAAATTTTAATTTATGTGGCCAAATTGTTTGTCATGGAAATTATACCAAATTATCAGCAATATATTGTGGTGCCGTATAGACTACTGGCTTTGAACACATTTTCTTGGGGATGGGAAATTGATAATTTTTAAATATGCATCTTTAGATATATAATATGTTAAGTATATGTGCATATTTAGATATATTTCCATATATTTCATTATTGAGTAATCATATTTGATTCTCTTTTTGGAGGCTAGGTAAGTTTATGTGGCAGTTTTCAAACATTGAGAGCTATTAGGTTGAGAAAATATGGATAATAAGGTAATTTGAGGACCTTTTAGTTTCTTGCCCTTTCTTTCTGTCTTACATCCCTCTGAATTATTTAAGATCCAGCTGAGTATTGCCTTCTTCCATGAAATCTTCCACAATTATTCCAGCTCTTATTGACCTGGGATCCAGAGCCTATACTCAGTGATATGCTTTTATTAGAATGAATCTGCACAGTATCATGTTTGTGTGCCATGTTAGGAGACTCATAGCGTTAGAAGGGAAAGAGCAAGGAGGAGCTTAACTCTTGGCTTTGCCCTGTGATTTTTATCTAGCTCTCCTCTAGGGGCAGAAACAATAACATCCAATAGATACTATTTTCTTATTTTTAAAACCTTCCCCCAGTACTTTGTTATACTATTTTAAGCATAACTTGTATTGTTTTTCTGAATATAAAAGTGATAATGATCATTGTAGAAAATATGAGAAATATAAAACGTTTTATAAAGCAGAAAATAAAAATCACCCAGAACCCTATCAGCTGTGAGTACTCATAGCCATCATTTCTTTTGTCCTTTTCTCTCTCATTCATTCTCTCTCTGTTTCTAATGAAATTGACAGCAACATGCCGATATAGTTTTATATTCTCCTTTTTTTTTGTTAACCCTAAGAATAGCTGATGGCTTGGGGTATTTCCTCACAGAACTTTTCGTATGCATGTATATATACATAATATGAAATGTAGAGAAAATTTTGAATAAAGAGATTAGAAACAAAGTTATACTATGCATAATGCTGCATTTGCTTTTGCCATTCAGTATACGTGGTAAGCTGCCTGTCTCAGAAGTATGTATAGATCATTCTAGTTCTTATAAATGTTTGTACCTTTGCGCCAGGCCCCATAGACTTCCAGTGATACCATGTTTCCCCTATTATAAATAATGCAAAAGTGACATCCTTTTACGTAGATGTATGTAGAACCTTGTAGCATAGATTAAAAGTGGAATGACTGGCTTAAATGCTATACACACTTAAATTTTGATGGATAATGCCAAATTTCTGCTTAAAAATGTTTTACCTGTGTGTATTCCAATAATAGCCTCACTGTCTTCATCAGCTCTGAAAATGATCTCTTTAATTTTTTTAACTCGATAGGTTAAAAAAACATTGCGTCTTATGCATGTTTAATTTACATTTTCCTGATGGTAAGGTTGCATGTCTTCATATGCTTCTTAGCTGTGTGTCTTTCAGCTATAAATTTTCCATTTTTCTAGTTTCTGATCAATTATTAGGATTTCTTTGATATTAACTTTTTTGTCTGTTACATATAGTGCAAGTATTTTCCTCCGGGTTGTTGTTTTCTTTTTTTCTTCCCCCTGCCCCGTAGAGCTCAATTTCTGGAGACCAGGTTGGTGTTTGCTAACTTGTTTCTTGTTGTCTTTAGCCATACAGGAGTTTTAATTTATTTAATAAAATCTGTGTGGTCTGTCAGTTTTGGATCTTATTTACAAAGACCCTCCAATTTAAAATGTATTTTCTTATTTTTTGTTTCTAGCACTTTTATGATTTTGTTTTCTTACAAAGACTGAGCTGGACTGAAGGAATGATTGAACTTTATTTCTTTTCCTCTGTAGTTTAATCATGAATATTGGTATATTTTTATGTAAGATTTTTATTATTTACCAAAGCAGTTCTGTGGAATATAGATGAAGTTAGATATTAAGTTAAAATTGAATCATGGAAATTCAGATTATGGATAAATTGTTCTTTAGGACTTTAAAAATCTCTCTCCAGCTGTCATTTAGTTTCTAATAGTGTTCTCTGGTCCCTTAGGGATCCCAGGACTTGGGTAGGGGGTAAGGAGTGTTTAAAAAGAAGGTACAGGTGTCATCAAATCAGTTCTGCTTTCATCTGTAATATTTCATTTGAAAGTAAAGGTGCTGCTGAAAACAAGAAACAGAAAACCCATAATTTGCTATTCCATTGGAAGTTTGGGGAGCAGGGTAGGTTAACTAGTAACTCATGTTCCCCAAGGGGTTTCAGTGAGTTGGTGTGGGTCATGCGTGAGGTCAGTGTGCAGTATAACTAGAATTCCTTGCCCCTGAGGATCTTGGCTGAGCTCCCCTGACAAGGCTGGGCTAAGCCCTATCCGGGGCTAAGCCTAACACTGGGCTAAGCCGTATCCTGTTACAGTTATAAAGTATGCTCCGCAGTGTGACCTTCTGCTCTAGAACACTTTGCACACTATTATTCCACATTTCCTCTTGGATACCTCTCTCATCTGTTCACTGGGATCTAGTTATACAGAAGCAGTAAATACTGCAGAGCATAAATATTTTTGTTAGGAAATGAAGTACGTTTCTAAATCTGTGAGCACAAAACTGAAATGGAAAATTACTGAGCAGATTATAAGCTCAGGACCAAGAATGCCAGGAGAGTTTTTTTTTTTTGTTTAGAAAAGAAACATGAAGTGTTGTTTATCTGTGGGTGTGAAAAATGTATGAAAATAGCACATTAGGCCGAGCGTGGTGCCTCACGCCTGTAATCCCAGCACTTTGGGAGGTCAAGGCGGGCGGATCACTGGAGGTCGGGAATTCAAGACCAGCCTGACCAACATGGAGAAACCCCATCTCTACTAAAAATACAAAATTAGCTGGGCATGGTGGCGTGCACCTGTAATCCCAGCTACTTGGGAGGCTGAGGCAGGAGAACCGCTTGAACCTGGGAGGCGGAGGTTGCAGTGAGCTGAGATTGCACCATTGCACTCTAGCCTGGGCAAGAAGAACGAATTTCCGTCACAAAATAAATAAATAAATAAATAATAAATAAAATAAAATAGCACATGATTACTATTCTAAAAAGGACTTTTCCTTCGCCATCTTAATTTGATAACGTCAGTCTTGTCTAAGTACCTTTTCTCCTGGAGTGGATTAATGGAACACTATTTTTTTAGATTCTTGAATTACTGCAGATATTCTGACCAATTGTTATTCCTCACCTTAATGGCACTTAATTTACTTCAGAAGATTTGAATTAAATTTTGGATTTGGTGTCATCTTTCAGATCTCCGTTTTATTCCTTCAGTGTTGATTTTTTAAACCACTGTCCTCCTACTTGTAATAGCTACAGTAATAGGTAATTATTAGGCATTGTTATCTGGGCCAGAGACTCTGATATTGCTTTACATACATTATCTTATTTAATCTTTTCACTGTTGCTGTGACATGTAGTTACTGTTTTCATCTTACAGATCAGGAAACTGAGGCTCAGAGAGTTTAAATAGTATGTCAAAGATTTTACAGTTGGCTGAAACTCAAACATAGCATTCAAATTCAGGGCCCTTTCTTCCGCTCCCAAGCTTTTCACTGTTACAGTGTCTTTAGATTTTTTCACCTTAATGAGTAACTCTGTGTGCCGCCTTCTGGGTTGATGCTGAGAGAAGAGAAAATACATCTCACCACTAATGCTTGTCCCAGTTCTCAGACAGTTGCTTCTTGGTCCAAAGCGGTTTTAATGTGCAGTCATCTCTAAGACCTGTTGAGTTTCATGAGTCAAGCAAGAAGAATTCCAGGTCTTTCAGGCATCTCCTTCCCTCAAGTTCACTTGTGGTGAAGATGACACATGGTCAGTGTTTCTAATTATACTTCGGTCTTCCTTTTCCTTGAATCTTGTCAAGGAATAGAACTGCCCTTCCCCCTTCCCTCCCTTCCATTCAGTATTGTAGTGGTAACTCAGTCTTAGAAACATCATGAGAGGCCCCTCTTCCTTTAGATGTCTAAACATTTTGTTAGCTGTAGTTCTCCCTGCTTTGTTCATGTAAAGCTTCATTTATATGACCAATTCCCTAGTGTCATCTCTTTCTACCCTTGCAAAAAAAAAAAAAAAAAAAAGAGCTTAATGTTAGATAACAGTGCAACACAATAGAGCATAAAGTTAAAGTCGGCTAACTTGGCAGGGTAAAAAGAAGTACATCCGGGGCTTGTTCCTATTTTGACCAAAAAGCATTAACGTGTATGCTTGTATGGCAGGAATCGCCATCCTCTCTGAGCTTGGGGAACATTAGCCTGTGTAATAGGGCTGACAACAAGATGACTGGTATAATGAGTAAGGTAAGAAAGAGAAGAGAGGGGCCGGGCGCTGTGGCTCACACCTGTAATCCCAGCACTTTGGGAGGCCGAGGCGGGCGGATCACGAGGTCAGGAGATCGAGACCATCATGGCTAATACGGTGAAACCTGGTCTCTACTAAAAACACAAAAAATTAGCCGGGCGTGGTGGCGGGTGCCTGGTAGTCCCAGCTACGCGGGAGGCTGAGGTGGGAGAATGGCATGAACCCGGGAGGCAGAGCTTGCAGTGAGCTGAGATTGAACCACTGCACTCCAGCCTGGGCGGCAGAGCGAGATCCTGTCTCAAAACAAAAAAAAAAAGAAAAAGAAAGAAGAGGAAAAGGAAGGCACTAAGGATGGGAGAGAGGACACTGGTGGAGTGCTGCCAGTCATTTCTTTGGTTCTCTTTCTTTGATATGTCCACATAAATTGAGTGCTACACCTTTAAAAGTGGTTCTTTTTAAAAAAACTTTCTATTGTATTTGTATTTTTAAATTTTAAGTTCAGCGGTACAGGTACAGAAGTTGTTCTTACTTTTTTTTGATAGATGCCAACAAGAATATATTCTGTGAAAGATCTTACTAGTGTAATCATTCTGTCATTTCACATTTGAAATCTTGACCATGTATGTGTGACCTTATCTATAAGAGTCTTGCACATAAAGTGTGTTTAACCTGGGTCAGTATGTTGGCATGTATCATCATCACTGATCCCACTGTGTCTCTGAATAGATTACAGTTGTGTGTAAAAGATCAATTTCCTGTTTTGCTCTCTCGCCGTCTGTCCTAATTCATTGGAATGCGATGACTTTATTGATTGCCTAATTCATTTCTTTTTTTTAATACTTTTTTATTTTTAATTTTTGTGGGTACATACTAAGTATATATACTTACGGAGTACATGAACTATTTTGATCCAGGCATATAATACATAATAATCACATCATGGAAAATGGGGTATCTATCCCCTCAATCCTTTGTGTTGTCTTGTACACGGTTGGTGGGAATGTAAATTAGTACAACTGCCATGGAGGAACAGCTTGGAGGTTCCCCAAGAAACTGATCCACTTCTTTTTTCATCTCTTAGAACCCTTCCACCTGGAAGTTCTTGATCAGAAGTTCCTGTTTCCAACACATCGCCCAGGCCATCACTCTTACAGACTCTAACCATTGGCTTCCCTTGCTGCTCTCTCCAGTCAGAACCTCATAGGCAGTCTCTTCTGAGGCTTTCTCGCACCCAGGACCCCTCTGCTCTGCAGCCAGCCCTGATTTGTGCCTTCTGACCTCCAAACATGCCTTGCTTTCCCACTTAAGAATTAGAAACACTGGTAATGATCATCCCCCTCTGAAAACAGGCACCACCACTGCCTGTTGGAATCCTGCTAGGCATAAAGCCTTAGCTCAGTTTCCTTAATGGTACCTTTCTCATACCCTCATACCCTCCTGCTACTGTTGTGAATTCTGCTACATTCTTTTTTTTTTTTTTTTTTTTTTTTTTGAGACAGATTCTTGCTCTGTTGCCCGGGCTGGAATGCTGTTGTGTGATCTTGGCTCACTGCAACCTCTGCCTTGCAATTCTGGTGCCTCAGCCTCCGAAGTAGCTAGGATTACAGGCATGCACCACTACCCCCAGCAAATTTTTGTATTTTTAATAGAGATGTGGTTTCGCCATGTTGGCCAGGCTGGTATCAAACTCCTGGCCTCAAGTGATCCACCTGCCATGGCCTCCCAAAGGGCTTGGATTACAGATGTGAGCCACCATGCCCGGCCTACAACACATTCTTTATAATAGGGCATGCGGCACCAGCAAGGAATGCCTCATTTGATAATACCATTGTTACACTCTGTCATCATCAAATGTCCCAGCGTATATACAAAACTTTCATTCTCTTTAGGGTCACACAAAGCTAAAATAATTTATGAAGACATTTAAATGAATTGTGCCATTAAAATTAAATCAGTGTTATATGTGTGTCTCAACAGGTTTGTAACTCATTATGTTATGGACCTTTGGGGTTGAATTTACAAATGCTGAATCTGCAGATGCCAGAGGCCTAAACTGCTTTTCCTAGGGTCATCCATCTCTTAAGTGATAGCTACATGGTTGTGGACATGTCTTTTTATTTCTTCTGCCTTTTGGGGGGCAGGGATGATCTTTTACTCATTATTATATTCTCTGGAAGTTTTTTTTCTTTTTTTTTTTTTAACACAGTATCCTGCATTTGATAGGTTCCTTTAGTAAACGTGTCTTCATTAAATGTATTAATGAATACTATATTTTAAAATAAAATCTCATCCCAAAATGGAAATAAGTAGAGAATGGAGTAGAAAAAGAAAATCCTCTATTTGAAATTAGGATTTTCAGGGCAGCCTGAAAATGGAAGTGACAAGTCAGGATTTAAGAATAGACTGAGTAATCTAGATGTGACTGTAAGTGCTGTATTTGTGAGCTGTGACACCTGGATCTTCAAACCAAGATTGAGTGTAGTAACTAAACCGCTTTTGAGGGGGAGGATAGAAAAGAAAAGAATGGAAGGAAGCAGGTGGATGTTTGCTCTGGCAGGTGTCTCAGATGAACTAGACTTGGGGAAATCTGTCTTGTGTTCCTGTCTTATCCTTTAGTCTTCTTCCAAATCCAGCTTTCTAAGTGCTGAAGT
Organism: Macaca mulatta; assembly: GCF_049350105.2. NCBI lineage: Eukaryota > Metazoa > Chordata > Mammalia > Primates > Cercopithecidae > Macaca > Macaca mulatta. The sequence goes on along the minus strand of NC_133406.1, from coordinate 72,190,410 downwards.
TTTTCATTGTAAGCCTAGAGGGGCATCCAGTTGTGCTTTATCTCAGGGGTCCCAGACCAGTACCAGTCCGTGGCCTGTTAGGAACTGGCCTCACAGCAGGAGGTGAGTACTGCCTGAGCTCCGCCTCCTGTGGGATCCACAGCAGCGGTTGATTCTCACAGGAGCAGGAACCCAGTCGTCAACAGCTCATGCCAGTGATCTAGATTGCACTCTCCTTATGAGAATTTAAGTCGTGCCTGATGATCTGAGGTGCAACGGTTTTATTCCAAAACCATCACTCCCCACTCCCGTCTGTGGAAAAGTTGTCTTCCTTGAAACCAGTCCCTAGAGTCAAAAAGATTGGGGACCTCTGCTTTATTGACCAGTGAACAAAAGTTGGAATACCATGACAGCACTGGCAGCCCGCAGCCACTGTAGATAGAGCTCATACACAGCAGTTTTATCTGTGAACTAACATTACATTGCAACATTGTGAGAGCATATAAAATGAAGTTTGATTTTAGAGTTTTACCAGGCCATTCTCAGTCCTAAATCATCATCTATGGATTTAAAAATCATCCTAAAGAAAATATAGTTTTAAAAATAGATCTTGCCCATGCCACTGGGTAGGGGGTGATGCCATATTAAGCAATTTGTGTTTCCTTTTTTTTTTTTTTTTGAGACAAGGTCTCGCTCTGTCACCCAGGCTGGAGTGCAGTGGCACAATCTCGGCTCACTGCAACTTCCGCCTCCCAGGTTCAAGTGATTCTCCTGCCGTAGCCTCTGAAGTAGCTGGGATTACAGGCGTGCACCACCATGCCTGGCTAACTTTTGTGTTTTTAGTAGAGATGGGGTTTCACCATGTTGGCTAGGCTGGTCATGAACTTCTGACCTCAAATGATCCGCCAGCCTCGGCCTCCCAAAGTATTGGGATTACAGGTGTGAGCCACCTCACCTGGCCACAATTTGTGTTTCTTAAAGGAACACAAATATAACTGAATTCTAACATCTTGCATGGTATTCTCATTTATGCATACACAATGGGAGATACTCTTTCGTCTTATTTATAGCCAAAGATGCTTTGTGGAATATGGCATGAAACAATATGATTTTTAACTATACAGTTTTACTGTGATCTGATGATCAACATGATACAGTTAATAGTGCTCTGTCAAAGGTTAATGTTAACAGCAACAGCTGCTTTATTCTCAGCTGGGGTATCAATTCCCAGGGAAATGCTTATTTTGGGAGAAAAGATTTACTTCAAGGTTACTTGTGAAACATTTTCTGCCTTGTAACTTTGTGGAGAAACCTAAAGGATCCTTAAATGTCTAGCTCTGGAAGGGTCCTGGGTTGGTTGACAAAGTGATTCCACCACCCCGTTGCCTCATTGTAAGAGGACTGACTTTGTATTTGCTCAAAACCTTGTGATTGTAGGAGAATGCAAAGCTGGGAACCATGGGCAAAGTTGTTTATTATAAGAGGATTGGCTTTGGCCTATACTTTATTACTAATAACTAACGTTTATTGACATATGTGTCACTTACTTTAGAGCTAAGCTGCAAAATCTAAACTCTCAGAAGAGACTTTAGAGCTAGATGCTACTGTTAGCCTTTATTTTATAGATGAGACACTGAGGCTTAGAGAGGTTAAATAAATTGGCCAGTTGATAAGAGGTGGAGTCAGGACCTGAATTCAGGCATCTCTAACTCCAGAGAGACCATCCTAGAATAAGTCCTTAACTTCAGTTCTCTTTCTCATGCATTTGTTCAGTCAGCCAACACAGTGATGTGATGCCTGCTGCTGGTAAGTACCCTACGAGGCTCTGGAGCTGCAGAGTTGAATATAAAATGATCCATGACCTTGAGCAGCTCGTGACTGCGTGGCACAGTAGGACAAGTGCTGGGAGAGAGGGAGTCCGTGTCCAAGGCTGAGCAATTCCAGAGATGAGGCATCAAACCTTAGAGAGGGGCAGTTTAGAGAACTTTCCTGGAAAGTTGACTCCAAACACATTCTGAAAGACAAATAGGAGTCAACTGGATGAAAATTGGGAAGTGTGGCCTCTCAGAAGCAGTAATACTCAAAGGCTTGGAGATTAGAAACAGTATGGTGGTTCCATGGTTCCTGCTCTTTGCAGGTGACTGGCGCATATGGGAAAATGGTGGGTAAGAGGAGGGGGCATGGTACAGATGGATACGGTTTTGGGCTTGGCTCTGCCACTTCCCAGCTTTGTGTCCTTGAGCAAAATCTCAACCTCCTCAAGCCTCAGTTTTGTCATCCATAATATGAGTATAAATAATATACTTACCTCAGGACTGTTAAGAGGGCCAAATGATACAACAAACTGAAAGTGCTTAACACCATGCTTGACACACCATAAATGCTCAGTCAGTTGAAGCTGCGGTTATTAATCACCATCATTATTGTCACTGTCTTCCTTTTCCTCATTATTTAGGTAGGCAAGGCCCAGATCTTAAAGGACCTTTCTCAAACCATCTTATGTTGTCTTTCGATGCAGTCTCAGCCACACCACGAACTAGGGGAAATTCTGATGTCTTTGAATGCTGGGTGGAAGGGTAGAGAGAATTTCGTATTTCGAGAAGCGGTAACAAGCTCATTTTGATGAAATGTATTGCAACATAGCAGAGAGGTCAAGAGCCTCTTCTGATGTCTGTGCTTGTGATGGGAAAATTTGTATTGAGGAAAAGGCAATAATATTACAGTGTCACTTTTGCAAAAATCTTCTTAAGCACAGCTGTCAAAAACCTCTTTCCAGAGAAGGCCATTTGCCCTCTGTGATCCTGAAGAATTCATCCCCACTAGATTATGAGCTTTCCGAAGACAAAAGCCAGGTTGTACTCATCTTTAGGTCCACAGTGTCTGACGCCTTTCAGTTGCTCAGTGAAAATGGGTGAAAGTTAATGATGCTCCTGAATGTTCTGGTATTTGGCATTTTACAAAGGGCAGATATTGTTAAGAAAAAGATAAGACTGATGACAGCATGCTATTTGGTTCCTTTTACATGGTTTTTATGTGCTCAGCTCTGATATTACCCTGCTTAGATGCTTCAGTGATTTCGACTCTTTTGTGTGCCTGTACAGAGAGTTGTTTTGGAGATGATTAAAATGTTTTATGGTAGGTGGGCTTTGTGAGAACAGCACAGCTGTGTCTGTCTTAAACAGTTTTATCCCTATTGTCCAGCGTAGTGCCTGGCCCCTACAAAGTACGTGATAAATATTTGTAATAAATTTCTATTAAAAATGTGGGTCAAATTACTCTGAAACATAATCTTAATTTAACAAATTTGACTTACTTTTCTTGGCCCGTAAGTACAAGTAGAAGATTATCTGTGGTCAGTACAAAATTTAGTTCAAATTTGGGTGGAGAAGCTCTTAATGTTTAGAAGGTTGGCTTCTATGTTGTATGGTGTATAGGATCCTTGCTTTCTTCCTTGTGTCATTTACTGTTATTATAGGGTAAGGTCTTTGGGCTGGATGGGTAGTGTTTCAGGTGTCGACTTTAGGCCCCAACTCTGCACTGCATCTGTCTGCTCTTGCTAACACAACTGCAATGTTGGAGGAATGTCATAGCATCTCTAGGAAAGTGATCCTGTAATGCTTGGTCCTCGTTCTCTCTCAAACGCAGCTATTTATGTTGCCACTGGCCCAAGATCATATGGTCAGCATCTACCTGTTCTTCCCAGGCATGTTAGAGAAGGGCCCCTTCAACCCAGCCAGCTTATCTTTCATCTTTTAGGTCACTGCTTAACATGTTAGCTCTCAACAGAATGCTTTCAAACCTTCTTCACAGGCTATTTGCAAAGTATATGTTGATGGAGCTTTTTTGCCCTGTTGCTCTTCTAACTGGATGGATGTAACAGTCTTTTTTTTTTTTTTTTTTTTTTTTCCCAGACGGAGTCTTACTCTGTCTCCCAGGCTGGAGTGCAGTGGCGTGATCTCTGCTCACTGCAACCCCTGCCTCCCGCGTTCAAGCGATTCTCCTGCCTCAGCCTCCTGAGCAGCTGGGATTATAGGCACATGCCACCATGCCTGGCTAACTTTTGTATTTTTAGCAGATATGGGGTTTCACCATGTTGGCCAGGCTGGTCTTGAACTCTTGACCTCAGGCAATCTGCCTACCTCAGCCTCCGAAAGTGCTGGGATTACAGGCATGAGCCACCGCGCCCAGCTGGATGTAACAGTCTTTGATGCACTTTCTTTAATTCTAGTCTGGCTAAGTTTGGGGGACCTCTGATAAGGTGTTCCTTGCCTCCTCCTCCTTCCTTCACTTTACTTCCTGTCTTTCCTTCTCCTTTTCTTTCTCTAGTCATATGTGAACGACCTTTGAATTAGTGACTTTAGGATTGTGCTTTGAAAAATAGGCATATTTTACTTCAATTTGTTTTAGTACAGGAATTGGGTCAAGAGAAGTGGATGCAATGCGATTTGTGTTCATTTCTGCGCTTACCTGTGAAAATATAAAAGTATATAGATTTTTTTCCAGTATTTATTGTTTTGTGGTAGAATGAAAAAAAAAATAGGTGCTTTGGGGAGTCTAACGAAAGTGCATAAATTAATATGAATAGCGGAAGGTTGATGCATCTGAGTGACATAGGATCAACTTTTCCAGATTTACGGAGATGTACCAGAGTTAAAACATGGGATATGCCACTTTGTCGTGTAAACATCTGAGAACTTTGGCATGTTTTGATTTATTTTTTTCACTACAGTGTTGAGGTTGGCCTACGTTCACTACCAGGGGGAATGTGAGAGGGTTTGGGGAGGTTGTTTTTGTTTTTCAAACAGAAGGGGAACAATACTTAGCAAAGGTCCCTGAGTGTGTGCCTCCAGCAAACACACACATTGGGTAAAGACCCTGATTTCTAGCCTCTCTTTGCCTCTCATCTCAGTTCTTTTTCCTTTTCGTTCCGGGCCCTGGGTGGTCTAGCAACTTTGTTCCTATTGTCCCAACCTGAAGTACTCCTAAGAATCTATTTCCCCAATGTGGTAAGTAGTTTTATACAACACTATCAGCCGGTGGTGAGCTCTAAGTTCTATTTCCATTGGTAGAGACTTACTTTCCTATACCCCACTAGAATCTAAGGAAAAATCACAATAAAGGCTCATACTTAAGACATTCTGGAAGATGGGAGACCACGTAGCCTAATGGAGACAGTATAAGCTCCATCACTAGCTAGTGTATCTCAGGTAGGTTACTTAGACTCTGTAAAGTTTGATTTACTCATTTGTAGACTGAGGATAATGCCTCTACAGAGTTGATGACATGAGTGTGAGAGAGAACATATGTACAGAGTTTAGTATGGAGGAAGTGCTCCATAGATGGCAACTATGATTTTTGGTTAAATTAGGGTAGAGTGTTGGGTCATGAACATTTATTGGTCATAACTGATTAACACCCCTCCCTCTACCCCTGCCCCCAGAGTAATTCTGATCATTATAAGTGCCAGCACCTGTGGATGTCTGTAAACAAAGAATCACCATTGAAATATAAAGGACTAGATATCTTCAGCCCTGTGGTGGTTCCTCTTCATGCATTTAGGCGCAGTATAGAACTCTCCATGTCTGTGGTTACATTCGCCTCTGTATTACTCAGTGGGTGAAGGTGAGGAGTTGGAAGTCTAGGTCATTCGTACTTTGAATTTATCTGTAGGTCCACTTCTTCCAGCTCAGAGTCCATATTCATCTGTTCCATATTCATCTGTTCTTAGCAATTACAGGAAGGAGAATTTCATACCATTTGTCTAATGAGGCCTTGATCCCAGTGGTTATCACAGATTTCCCAAAATTGAATGAAGTGCTCCTCTCGTTCCCCTTCCTGAAAGAATTCCAAAGCTTCCTTCAAGGCAGTCAAGGGGATCCGTCCTTCCCTGAGAAGCATTCCTCTGTTTTGAGTCTAGAAGGCTTCATGGTGCTTTTTGGCTTGGGGCAGCTTCTTGGGAGAGATACAAGGCTCACTTGTAAGTGCTCAGAATAAAAATACAAAACACAGTCATTGCTCAATAACTTTAGCTAGGATGGTGGTGGTGGTGGTGGGTGATAAATGACTTAATCTCATTTATGCTCCATCTTCCCCTCCACCGTCCTTCCAGGATAATTAGCAGCACTAATACTCTGGTTAGACGCAGCTCAATGCTTTCTATTCATTATGAATAAGTGAGTATTGTTTACTGCTAAGCCAAGTGTGGTGTTTAGATGGTGTTTTCTTTGTTGAACACATTTTTTATTTTTCCTTGAGTAAATGCCTAACCTTTTCATTCTCTTGGTTTTCTTTGAACATCTGACTAAGTCTTCCCACACACCTCCAACTGCTTTGTGAAACAAACGCCTCTTGTATAACTTTCCACATAGTCCAACCTTTTTAGATAACCTCAGCACCTCGCACTTTTGCGCCCTGAAGACATCCCTCTTGGAGACCCCTAATGACTTTCTGTTCTCATCTGCATGGAGAGGAATAAAAGCATTCAAACAAGTCTCCTGTTTTCAAGCCCTTCCCTACCCATAACCTGCCCATTTCCCTCGCAAAACAAAACACCTGTTACCTTGCGTCTCTAAAGTTAAGTATACAGACAGCAAGTTTAGCTTTCTCTGCCAGGTTTTTACCTTCTGTATTTATATTTTGTGTTGTTGGGGGGGTTTCTGAAACCCCCTTGTTTCATCAAACATGGAAGTCTTTGCATCTGTGTCTCGTTCTTTCATTGATTTGAAGTGATTTTTCAGTTGGGAAAAAAATGGGAACACCTGCATTTTGCCACTTTAACTCAGCCATCTCCTAACTTCTAGTTCCAAATTCATATTTATTTATTATTTTTTAAAGAGATAGGGTCCCACTCTGTCACCCAGGCTTAGTGCAGTAATGCAATCATAGGATCATAGCTCACTGCAGCCTTGATCTCCCAGACACAAGCTATTCTCCTGCCCCACCTTCCTGAGGAGCTAGAACCACAGGTGTGTGCTGCCATGCCTTGCTAATTTTTTAAGTTTTTGTAGAGACGAGGTGATACTGTGTTGATCGGGCTGGTCTTGAACTCCTGGGCTCAAGAGATCCTCATGCCTTGGCTTCCTGAAGTGCTGGGATTACAGGCGTGAGCCATCACATCCAACATCAAATTCCTAATGATTGACTGGATTAAAATAACCGTGCCAGGCACGGAACTAAATAACACCTATATTTTCTAGACCCATTCTACGATTTCTTTTTCCTTTTGTCCTATTCTTTATATTGGATACAAATGATAGCATGCTTATCTTTTGGAGGTGAAGGGGTCTTTCTCTACTGAGAACTTTTTTCTTTCAAATGCAGATTTTATGGGAAAAACCAACTAGCCTGCTCTGTGTTTTCTGTTAAATAATAAGCCCATCTCTGTGAGTTAGGTGGTAAAGGTAATTTGTTTCATTTTAGTACTATTACTTAAGAAGACAAGGAGAATTTAGAGTTAACAGAGAACCACTGAGATAATTAAAAGAAATAATACCTAAAAAGAGAAGGTAAGAAAGGTAGGATTATTTATATTGGAGAATATGAGGGAGTGAGTGTCTTAATGAGAGTTAAATATATGAAGGTGCAGTGTAGGGAAGATGGCACCCAGCTGCCCTTTTCAAAATGAAAGACTTCAAGAGGAAGTAAATTAAATTAGCAGTAGAGTCTGTAAATAGCATAACAGAGCATAAAAATAGCAGTAGAGTAAGTATATTTTACAAAGAAGAAATTTTAAGACAGTGAAAGTTGTTACTGGAATGAGCTATCAAGAGATGGTCACCTTGAATAATTTTTATTTGATAGTGTTTAGCATCATCTACAGATTCTAATTTAGCTCATAAATGACTAAGCACCATTGCTTTTTCCGTGTGTCCAAATCAATCATTTTGTCTTGAGTATCTTGAGAGTATCCATGCACAGGTAATAGAAAGAAGTCTTCATTCTTGCCTTTTTTTTTTGAAACGGAGTCTCGCTTTATTGCCCAGGCTGGAGTGCAGTAGCACAATCTTGGCTCACTGCAAGCTTTGTCTCCCGGCTTCGTGCCATTCTCCTGCCTCAGCCTCCCAAGTAGCTGGGACTTCAGGCACCCATCACCACACCTGGCTAATTTTTTTGTATTTTTGGTAGAGATGGGGTTTCACCGTGTTAGCCAGGATGGTCTCGATCTCCTGACCTCGTAATCTGCCCACCTTGGCCTCCCAAAGTGCTGGGATTACAGGCGTGAGTCACCTGCGCCCAGCTCATTCTTGCCTATTTTAATGTCTATATTGGAATCTTTGTTTACCAATCTGACTTCAGAGCAGCAGTACTCTTGAGAACTAATGACTTCATAAGGCTCCAGGGTCTGTGTAAATGAGACAGCTTTCAAAAATCATATATAATAACTAGAATATTTTAATTTTTATTCTTTTTTTTTTTTTTTGAGATGGAGTTTTGCTCTTGTTGCCCAGGCTGGAGTGCAATGGTGTGATCTTGGCTCACTGCAACCTCTGCCTCCCAGGTTCAAGCGATTCTCCTGCCTCAGCCTCCCAAGTAGCTGGGATTATAGGACTACAGGTGCACGCCACCACACCTGGCTAAATTTTTTTTGTATTTTTAGTAGAGATGGGGTTTCACCATGTTGGCCAGGGTGGTCTCAAACTCCTGACCTCAGATGATCTGCCCGCCTTGGCCTCCAAAAGTGGTGGAGACTGTAGGCGTGAGCTACTGCACCTGGCAATTTTTATTCTTATTCTGCGTTTGTTTGACCCTCCAATTGCTTCTGTTTCAAATGTTGCATTCACGTGAAATAAAGTGAGGTTGGATATAATCTTTACTCAAAAAAATCTTACTTAAAGTTCTTATTTTCTCTTTAAGCCATTATGTACCCTTGTCATCTCCTTTTCTCCTTTTTACTTGACGTGTTTTGTAGATTATCCTGAGCCCTAGAACACTGTGTGGATGATTGCAAATTTTCATCCACTTCTTGTTTCTTTCTTGTCCTTGCCTCTGTGTGGACTCTTCTCTTCCCAGCCACCCAGCATGTCTGCTGCTCTGTTTTTATCCTTACCTATCACTTCATACGACTTGGTAGGCAGAGAGGGTATCTTTTCTTGTTCTTTGGGGAATATTGAAATCAATATTCTGTGCTGTTCAGATAATGGTTTTTGAGGAAATGATATATAAATATAAGGGAGTACAGTCATTTGATGTTTGGGCCAAGTAATGTTTCTGTAGTTAACACTTGGTGGGGGGCAACAGTATTACATTTCTCAAAACCTGTCCTTAGATCTGCTTCTGAGGTGGAGGTGCTGTGACATGGCACTGTAGCTACTGAGAGATGGGATTGTTTTTATTTTTGATGGTTGATCATACCCAGGCTGTGCCTGAGGTTCACAGTTCCCCTGTTTGTTACAGACTGGGTTTTGGGAGGCTTTCTACTTCTTAGACTTCCTTCACATGAGGATGTTGAGACTTTGAGGTATCCCTTTTGGGATCAATATTCTCCTTTACTAAAGCTTTTCTGCCATCTTGAGGAACCATGCTTAAGGTAACCCAGTAAGAGAAAAAAGATATAGCAAGAACTTGGTTCTTTTGACTCCAAGTGTGGGTCTTTTCTTTTTATTGAAGTGGTTAAGAAAACATTGTTTCAGTCATCTTACAAGTGAAGAAATGGAAATCATAGTCATTTGTGATAGCCTCTGCATTTAACATTTATTTGGGAAGCAATTTAGGAGTATGCAATAAGAGACTTCTAAAAATGTGTAGTTTTTGACTTGATAACAGTCTTGAAGAATCTATTCCAAAGAAAGAATCAGAAGTATAGGTAACTCTTTTTGAAAAATAGCAAAAAATTAGAACCAACCTAAGTTGTCAACAATAGCAAATGGTTACATAAATGGTGAGCCATGCACTGGAATATTATGCAACAGTTTAAAATTGTTTTTGAAAATTTTTTAATAGCATGAGAAAATAATACATAGTAATCATAAATGATGAAAGAGATCAAATAAGATGATACAATCTCAGTTACACAATGAATTAAACATATACTTAATTAAAATAATGGAATAAAATATGCAGACATTTTAATATTGGTCCTTTCTGGGTGGTGACATGGTTGATTTTTTTTTCTTTTAGTTTTCTATCATTTCCAATATTCTTATAATGAATTTATAATCAGAAAAATTAAAGGTTATTAAAATATTTAGGTAAAGTAGAAAAAGACTGAGCTTTCAAATCCTAATAATTCAAAAGAATAAATTTCAGGACATAAACTGTTTTAATAAATCTTTTTTTTTTTTTTTTTTTTTTTTGGGGATAACAAAGACAGGGTCAGGTGCGATGGCTCACGCCTGTAATCCCAGCAATTTGGGAGGCCGAGGCGGTAGATCCACTGAGGTCGGGAGTTTGAGACCAGCCTGGCCAACATGGTGAAACCCCATCTCCACTAAAAATACAAAAATTAGCCAGGCATGGTGGTGGGCGCCTATAATCCCAGCTACTTGGGAAACTGAGACAGGAGAATCGCTTGAACTTGGGAGACAGAGGTTGCAGTGAGCTGAGATCATGCCATTGCACTCCAGCCTGGGTGACAGAGTGAGACTCCATCTCAAAAAAAAAGGTTTTTGTTCTGTTGCCCCATTTGGAGGGCAGTGATGCAATAGCTCACTGTAGCCTTGAGCTCCTAGGCTCAAGCAATCCTCCTGCCTCAGCCTCCTAAGTAGCTGGGACTACACGCATGTACCACCACATTCAGTTAGTTTTTAAATGTTTTGTAGAGATGTGGGTCTTGCTATGTGGACCAGGCTGGTCACAAACTCCTGGACTCTAGTGATCATTCCACTTCGATCTCCCAAAGTCCCGGGATTACAGGCATGAGCCACTGTGCCAGACCAAAAAATTCTAATTTTAAAAAGGAATGCTTGATCCTGTTTTTGTTTCTAAAGCAAAATGTACTACTGTGTACGTTTTGTTTTTAGTCAATGTGTGATTGTATATGGTGCTGAAAGCCATGTGATAATGGGAGAGTGCTCCAAATATTATTTATTAATAAATAATTACATATTGTTACTTATTTTATTATGTAAACGTACATCTTATGGTATAACCTAATGGGGAAAGATTGAGCTTTGGAGCCAGCCTTTGCCACCTGCTAGCTCTGGATCCTTGGCCAGGTTATGTAGCCTCAGTTTCCTTATCTATAAATTGGGCATGTGAAGATAAATGAGAAAATACATGTAAAAGTCTTTAGCACACTTCTTGGCACATAGTAATCATTTAAAGGCTATTATAGCTGAAATGACCAATGAATCATGAATGTTCTACTGAAGGAACACTTCTTCCAAATTTTCTTATGTGTAGTATTTAGGAGGAGCCATATGTGTTAGGTGATTAAGATTTTTTTTTTCCCCCCCCCAAATACAATGGTGATAATCCAAAGATTGTGTAAGAGAAAGTAGATGTTTCTTCTCTGTTCCTCCTCTTATCCCTCAGAGTATGGAAATACTCCATGGTTTTCTCCAAGCTCATATAAACCTAAACATATACAAGGTAACTGGTTTATTTGCTTTGGTTTTGCCTTATATATTACTCTGCAGCTTTTCCTACTTAGTAACACATCATGAGCATTGTTCAGAGCTAATATAGATTGAACTAATTTTTAATAACTGCAGAATAGCCTAAATAATGTAGATATGCCAAAATGTACTTCAACTATGTATAATGGATACTCAGGTTGTTACGAGTTGCCACCCTCTACTGCAGATGACATTGAATGCAGCACCCTTATACAGAATTTTTAAGATTCACTGCTTTTATTTACAACGAAAGTTTCCCTAGAGTGACATTGCTGAGTTCAGAGTCAGTGCTAATTATAGTGCAAAGGGATTTGGGGTGCAAATACTATATAAAACTTTGTTGCTTTCTGCCCTTTTATAATCTAATTGAAGAAGAAATACACATTTATTTTTCCACCGATTTCTTTTCTTATGTACAACAATTTTAGTAAATGGTGTTTATTCCCAGGGAGGTTTGAAATTCTTAGCATTCTGAAACGTGAATCAGAAGAGCAAAAGGAGTCTCTTGACTTAGGTTTACTGTGTAGTATTTGCTGTATTTATTAGATACAAATTTGTTAGAAATTGTACACAGTTAAGTCTTGCAGTTTTTAAGAGCTAAGAGTCCCACTTGAAAACTGAAGCACCTGACTTTGCCGTCTTGTTCCTTAATGTGCTTACACCCTACAGGGTTGCAGACAGGGGAAGAGCCATCCCCACATGCAGTATCTCGTCCCTTGAGGCCCAGGCTTGCTCAGCACTGATGCAAGCAGCTGAACAAATCTTGTTTTGAGGTCACCGATGGTAACAGGAATGATAGTATGCTAACAAATTATTTTTACAGCAGTAAAGTTATTGTGCTAGCATTAGACAGGTTCTTTTTCTTTGTAATGTCACTGAGAGCTACTTAGTACAACATAAGTTGTTGCAAGTGTCCACTTAAGTAGTGTGGGGTATGTGTGTGTTGTGTGTCTTTACAAGGCAGGGGACAGAGAGAAGAAAGAACAATTGTAATGGGTTTGTGGTGCGTGTGCGTGCATGTGTGGCCATGGTACACCTTTAAGAAGCAGCACGACCATGTCTGTTTAGAAGCTTTGTTTTTCCCTATTAGTAATTAACATTTGATTACATCAGTTGGGATTATACAACTCTTTAACAGCTGACACTAGTTCATACCTGTTTTCATTCTTTCTCCCCTCTGATTCAGCTTCTTGGCTCTGGAGAAGCGATTGCATTATACACTAGAATCCACTTGGTGGTTGTACTCCTGATTCACTGGAGTGGTCACAGATCTGAAACCCACTGGGCACCCTGTCACGGTTCCCAGTCAGTGGGACCTGTAGTTGCATGTTTTGGTTTCATATTTTTTCTCCTTGTGATAAGCAGCCTTAACTTTAAAAATTCTCTGGTCTGTAACTATTGGCTTGTTGGGAAAACATTTTTACAGCTGTGGTATTTAGCAGTCAGTGTGTTTCCTTGGGCTTCCTGCAGTATTCTGTGAAGTAGCAAGGATAAGAACGGCAGTGATGGCAAACATATAAACAGTGCTTACCATGTGCCAGGAATTTATAGATTATTAACTTATAACCCTCCCAACAACTCTAGGTGGTGGGGACTGTTTTCATCCCCATGTTAGAAATTCAGGGAGCGAACCAGCTTCGGACCCATGGTTATGCAGTGTGTAAGTGACTTAGGCATGGAAATGACTGCTTCTGGGTGAGGCTCGCTGTTGGGGCTGGAGAAACCAGCAAATGAGGCGACATTCCCAGGGAAGCTCAGTGCTGGATGCTCAGATCCAGATGGAGAGAGCTAGCAGAGTGGCTTGGCTGCTGCTCACTATTTAGATAGGAAGTGACACCCTGGACATGGGAGGGAAGTTGAGGGAGCTCACTCAGGCATGGGAGGAAGGAAACAGGGGAAAGGAAGGTGTGGAAAGCTTTGCTGAGGGAGGTCACATGGAACTGTCTCTCCTGGATAGTGCTTCTTCCTTGGCTACTTCTGTCCCTGCGGGGCGCATATCTCCGGAAAAGAGCTAAGCAAGCTAAAGGTGTGTTTATCCTCAGCGAGTTTCTTTTGATTTGATGAGTGAGTCATATGTATGCTCTGGCTGGAAAACCTTTCCATTTGCTTTTGTGATTGTGTTTTTCAAATTGGTTTTTGAAGAGGTTCTACGCGATATGCTCAGGTTCTCTCACTCCACAACACAGTGGCACAGTAGAATAAGCCATCTAGGTAAGAGGCTCTGGCAGGGTGCTACGGCTGGGATGGGACCCTGATTCTGCTACCTTGCCTTCTGGATGCAGCTTCCTCCGGCTGAAATTGGGTCCCAGCCTCAGGGTCCCCTCCACCATATCTGAGTAATGTCCACTGTGGGTGAGCAAAGATAAACTGCTGATGGTATGTCACAGTTGTTTTTTGTAGAATGTGGGTGCTTGCTATTGTCATTGTTACTTTTATATCATAAGGTCATAGCTGATAACCCTCTTTCTGTGTCATATCAGCATGGTTCATTGGGTAAGAAGATGGGGTCAAATGGAGCTCTGGGTTTGAACTTGATTGTCTTTAGTGGCTGAGTGAGTGTGGGGGAAGTTATTTCCTCTCTTTAGCCTCAGTCCTTAGTCTGTAAAATGGTGTGGTGTAGCAAGAGTAGCTCTGTCGTCGTAGGGCTGTTGAGATTGTGCTCAGCAGAGTGCCCCATCAGTGTGTCTGCTTCATAAATGGTGGTGCTCATTATCACCTTCTTAGTGCTCTGACACTTGTGGGGAATTTCCCATTCTAATTTTTAGGTTTAATAAGCTCTGACATTCTAGGACATACATCATTGTGGATATAGATACTGACAGCAAAAAAAACTGGAATTGAAGAGTTGCAGATTGCACGTCTCTCAAAGAAGGGTGGGGTGTCTTACAACAAAGCATTCCTGGCGTGACTAGACAAAGCTCATTTGAGAGTAAACCAGAGTCAGGTATTCTGATGGAATTGATTATGCAAACTGGACCAGGAAGAGTCCTTTATTTTATGCCCAGTTGGTGGTACTTTACATTTTAAAGAATTTGTCATTTTACTTACAGGAAGAATTTTTCCTACTGCCTTTTAATAATGAAGGGAAAAACTATTGCTTTCCGTTTATCTAGTGAAACCCAGGTTCTATTTTGGAAGGACAAAGGAGTTAGTTTGGAGGGAAAATTCTGACCCTTTTTTTCTTGTAATGTAAAAAAGTGAGCACTGTTACCTGTTTTACCAGGTTACTTTAAAAAGTATCACTTAATAATTTTTTTTATTTTACAAACCCCAGCTTATTATTATGGAAATTTTAGGCACATACAAAGCTGTAGAGAATGGTGAGACCCCTGACATACCTGTCTCCCACCTTCAAGGGCTGTCAACTCATAGTGGTGCCTCATCTGCACCCCCACCCAGTTCCCAAACCCCTGTGATTTTAAAAGCAAATCCCAGACAACATTATTATATCCATAAGTATTCAAGATGTACTTCGAATGCCTTCAGAAGAAAGTTTTGCTAAGGTCAAAAATGAAAACTTCCCTGTTCTAAGTTGCTTCCTGTGGGAAAATTATGTCTCTCTGGAAATCTCAAGACAGTAATCCTTAAAGCAGGGGGTGGAGAAATGATCTTTTAAAACAATAACTGGGGGAGCTTTTTCAGACTAACTTGTCCTCCTAGAAGATTGCCTCTTGAAGCCACCCCCTTACCCCAAGAGTTCACAGTGTTAGGGATGTACAAGATAGAGAACCACCTATCTGGTGAAAGTGCTTCCGGGTTATGGAGGCTTTTTAACCACCATGGATGGGACTTACTTAAAAATGTATTTATTTTCTTCCTTCTTAAACAGATTATGCTGGATACTATTTAATTGTTCCTATTTACTACAGGGCATTTTGGACACTGATTTGTATGCTCTGGAGTGTGTATTTTAATCATTTACGTGTCACCTACCTTGTTGCCAGTTTTTATCCCATGTCAATGTGCTTGTCTGTAATAACAGCCCCTTGTCTCTTTGAAATCTGTTAAGGGCTAGAAGCCAGGTCAAGGAACTTGTAAAGAACTGTACTTAAAGTTAGAGTAAACGAACTGAGGGTGTTCTTTTGTATGATGTTGGAATTAAGAATTTGGTGATATTTAACTGCTCAAAGGATGTTTTGGCTGCATTTCTTGGTTTTTGGCTGTGTTCTGCATAGACCAGGTTGCTGTGTAGCCACGTTTCATATAGGTGAGGTATTACTGTAATGAGTTATAACACAGCAGGAATCTTTCTTTTCCAATTTCACATACAGCTTTAGAAAGACTTGAAAGGTCATTTACATGGTTAGTGCGTAAGAAAGATGGAAAATCTGTTTTAGGACAAGTTTCCATCTCACCACTGACTAAAAGTGAGTTAGGAGGGAAATAATGGAATCTTAAAATGTGCTTTTTAAAGTCTTTGTTGTTGATGTTATTTTCATTAGCAACTAAAGTTAGGGGCTTGTGTTTTAAACCTTGCGGAAAAAGCTTTACTTGGCTAAAAATAATTTGATGTATGGATATGATTTGGGTACTGTACAGCTCTAAAACTGATTGATAGAAAAAACTAATAATATCATTTGCACTGCACAAAACTAATTTCCTTTCTGCCTTCCTTTAAAGGAAAATAAGAGTAGACATTTTCAATATTCTTTCCCATCCCCTCCCACCTCATCACTTTTTTTAGCCTTTCCTTAGGAAAATGACCTAGTACTATCAAAACTGAGCTGTGCCGTATGCAGGTTATACACAGCACAGACTAGCTGCATCAGTTTTTCCTTTCTTACACCCTCAACAAGGTTACATAGGTCTGTGAAATGTCCTTGGGAGTTGTAATAATATGGAATGCTGGAGAAATTCCAAAGACTGTTGGTAAATATAGGATGTAATTGAATAGCAGTTAGCTTCTTTTGGCAAGTTCAGAACTTACCTTTAAGAAAAAAATAAAGAGTTAAGTATACATAGTATAGCATGGAGACTAAAAAGAAAGTGCGGTGACCATGTTTAGGATTTGGATTTGAACTACTGTCTTTCATTTGCCTGTGTAGGTAATTCAATAAAACACTAAATAGACTGTGCAGGTAATTCAGTAAAGAGGAACATGCTGCATTTGGTTGATATTTGTGAAAGATCTCTCCTCTTCTTACCCATCATATTTAAAGATTTATTTGCTCTGCCAAATGACCTTTTCTAAATTGTGAGAAAGCTGTCTTTCTTTGCTTTGTGTTTTTAACTTTGAAGATTTTTTTTTTTTAATTAAAAATGAGAGAACAAAATACTGGAAATGCACAGTTCATAGGTAAAGATGGAAACTTACACTTTAGAGTTTAGGAAGCTGATTGACTACTCAGAAGTGAATTTTAGAAGTGACTGAAGGTTTTCTCTATGTTCTCTTGCAATGTAGCCTATTCTATGTAAAAGACCTTTAAAATGTGATGTTTACAGAGCAAATATCCCAACAAATTGCTTTCAGCAAGCATGGGCACACTAAAACACTTTTTATCATCTCAGTAGTTCCATTGTATTTGTTGCAAGGAACTTGTCTGGATGTGCAATCTCTGTCTGTGAGAATACCCCAGTATAAGACAGATCGGGGGCTAGAAAAGGAAAACTTGGGTGGTGGGAATGTTCTTTTGGAAACCCAAGTTCAATTTTTTCCCCTGAAAAAGCATGAGTGAGTGGAATAACTTAACTCTCATCCTTTTTCTTTGTAGCTTAACCCTCTCTTAAGAACCCAAAACTCAAATCCATCTAAGGCTCCAGGTCACTGAGGTCATGCTGGAGACTCCTGCCCTGCCTTAGTGTCAAAAACCCAGTGATCTCAGGATTCATTCTTTCTTCGTAATGACTGTGTTAGTCTGTTCTTGCATGGCTATGAAGAAATACCTGACACTGGGTAACTTACAAGAAAAGAGGTTGAATTGGCTCATGCTTCTGCAGGCTCTACGGGAAGCATGGCACCAGCATCCGCTCTGCTTCTGGTGAGGGCCTCCTGGAGCTTTCAATCATGGTGGAAGGTGAAGGAGGGGAGCAGGTGTTGCATATGGCAGGAGAGGAGGGGGCAAGAGAGCGAGCGGGGTCGGGGGAGGTGCCAGACTTTACAACAACTAGATCTCAGAAGAACTCAGTATCCTGAGGATAGCACCAAGCCAGAAGGGAGCCACCCCTATGGCCTGGACACCTCTGACATCGGGGAATTACAATTCAACATGATATTTGCTGAGGACATGTATTCAAACCATATCAATGACAAACATTTATTTCACTTCCTGCCATGTATAAAGCTCCATGTTATGATTATAGAAGGCCACAAAGCTGACTCCAATACGGGTCTTTCCCTTCAGGACTCTGACTGGGGAGCTGAGACACACATGAGAGTGATCATAGGATGAGAGACTCTGTGATACACCAGGAGCTGTAGAGACACGGCCTCATGGATTTTATAAGACCAAGGGAATTTCGTATTAATTTCCCCTGGGGATAAAAGGACAATCGCAACACTGGTTGGGATTGCCGTACACATGCTATTGGCTAGAATAAGAAATCTTCCCATCCAGGATGGGCTCTTCAGAGGACATTTAGTCCGAGATTTTCTCCTTTATGCTTCAGGTGTCTGAGTTTGTGGGATAACCAGGTAGCAGTGGTTGAACTAAGAAAATGCATGATTCAGCATTCTACTTGGTCATTGTTTCCATGGGATTGTCATGGCTTCATGTTAAACTCTGCTTTGCTGCCCCACCCCCTACCTTCGTTTTTAACCTTTAAAAAGACTTTCTCTACAGTAGGTGGTGAAGTACTCAATTTCCTCTTTACACAACTCCTTGGCCATGCTTTGAGCAAACCTAGCATACTCTGAAACTATGAGAAGAGTAGGAAGTACACTTGCCCACACTTCCTGAGTGCTCACTAGAACTTTTTTCTCACTTCTCACAAATAGGTGGGGTAGGTATTAATTTCATAGGTGAGTAAACTGAGGCTAAAAGAGGATAAGTACTTTGCCATTCATTCTGCCCCTCTCTGGTTAAAGCCAGTACTTGCATGAAAGTTTGTGCGTGTTCCTCTCCCTAATAGTAAACCTTGGTTCTTAGAACCCCTCGGCTCAACTTCAGTCGAATGAGGATTTTTCCCTCTCTTTAGTCTTCAGCTTTCAGTTTCCAGTGGATTTACTGAGACAAAGACCCTGGAAGCCCAAGAGTTCAGAGAGTTTACTGCACTTTCCCTGTCATTCCCCCGTGCTTTGTATTCCGAATTACTTTCATCACGGAAGGGTGAAAATCTAAGTCTTTTTTTATTTTTATTTTTTAAATAGATTTAGGGGGTTCAAGTGCAGTTTTTTTGTTTGTTTGTTTTTTGAGATGGAATTTTGCTCTTCTCACCCAGGCTGGAGTGCAGTGGCACGATCTTGGTTCACTGAAACCTCTGCCTCCCGGATTCAAGTGATTCTCCTGCCTCAGTCTCCCGAGTAGCTGGGATTACAGGCGCCTGCCACCATGCCTGGCCAATTTTTATATATTTTTTTAGTAGAGATGGGGTTTCACCATGTCGGCCCGGTTGGTCACTCAAGTGCAGTTTTTTTTTTTTTTTTGAGACAGAGTTTCACTCTCGTTGCCCAGGCTGGAGTGTAGTGGCACAATCTCGGCTCACTGCAACCTCTGCCTCCTGGGTTCAGGTGACTCTCCTGCCTCAGCCTCCTGAGTAGCTGGGAATACAGGCATCCGCCACCACACCTGGCTAATTTTTTGTATTTTTAGTAGAGACAGGGTTTTACCAGGTTAGCCAGGCTGGTCCTGAACTCCTGACCTCAAGTGATCACTTGTCCCGGCCTCCCAAAGTGTTGGGATTACAGGGCTGAGCCACCGTGCCCGGCCAAGTGCAGTTTTTTTACATGGCTGTATTGCATAATGGTGAAGTCTGGGCTTTTAGTATAACCATCACCCCAATAGTGTCCCAGGTTACTTTCTTTATAAGATGCTCTTAGGAAAAAGAGAGTTAGAAGATTGTTTTGAAATTAGAAAAAAATCACAGTATTGAAAAAAATTAGGAGTCAGCATTGTTAGCTTTATGATCTATATTTTACTTAGAAATAGAGTCTTGCTCTGTTGCCCAGCTGGAGTGTGGTGGCATAATTATAGTTCACTGCAGCCTCAAATTCCTGGGCTCAAGTGATCCTCCTGCCTCAGCCTTCCAAGTAGCTGAGACTGCAGGTACACAAAACCATGTCCAGCTATTGTTTTTATTTTTGTTTTGTAGGGTCAAAGTCTTGCTATTTTGCCCAGGCTGTTCTTGAAATCCTGGACTTAAGTGACCCTCCCACTTTGGCCTGCCATATTTGTATAGTTTCTTTAATTTCTATGACTGGGTCTCAGCAAGAGTTGCAACTTAATAGTATTTATTAGATATGTTCTTAAAGAATAGGTCAATAGAACTATTAAGTAGCTTATTTCTGTTTATTTTAAAAAATAGACTTGATTTTTGGGAGCACTTTTAAGTTCATGGCAAAATTGAAAGGAAGTCTTAAAGATTTCCCACATACCCCCGCCTTTCCCCGTGCTCCCCCACTATCACCATCCCCCACTAGAGTGGTTCCTTGGTTACAGTTATTGAACCTAAATTGGCACATCTCTAGCACCCTAAGTCGTAGTTTCCATTAGGGCTGACTCTTTGACTTTTTATTTTTAACGGACCTTTCTCTTAAAAAAGTAGAACTTACAGTAAATAGAATGAGGGCTCTATAAAGAGCCCTCATTTTTCAAGAGTTATAAGAGATAACTCTTTTGAAAAAGTTTTTATTAGGAAAATCTAAAGTGTCTAAACATGTGACATTCCTATGAGCATGTGGCATTTAGTTCCAGGTTTTATAATGTATATGTGATCAAATGAATATGATGGGGCCCCAGAGAGCCACATGGGGAAAGTTGGAAAGGTTCCAGGAGCCCGACTATTTAACAGAAAGGAGATGCTTAGAGTGGATTTCACATCAAGTCTACTTTATAGTAGATATTTTACTCCCTGTTCTAATGACAAAGCAGAGGTATTCCTATTGGGCATAAAATATAGCAGGGAGCTGAGTTACATTTGAGGTAGAGCTCTGTGCCTGTGTGGATGGGTAAAAGATGGAATTTTAACATATGTGCTATGGCTTTTTTGAGAACTTAAAAGTAGTGGATAAATTCACAGAGTAATAAAAATATTGAAATGAAAAGGACTAAGAGATCTTTTTCTCTAATCCTATTATTATAGATTAGTGTCAAGCAAATTGTTTACCTGGGATAATTTAGGTGTAGCCATTCCTAAAGGTAAGAGATGTCTTAAATGAGTGCCTGAAAGTTCTTTCCAGAAGCACAGCTCTGTGGCTATGCAAGTCCTGGGTGAAAATGTCATGAACTTTTAATGTAGGTAAATGATGTGTGTGTTAGAGGTGAAAAAAATGTGTTTCTAACTCTGAGGGAGTTTAGTGTCAAAATGTGCTGATATTTTTAACATAAGCTAGATTAGTATGTTAAAATAAGCACCAATGGCTGTGGGAATTCAGACAGAACAGACTACCTGTGATACTAAGGATCAGAGAAGTCCGTAGAAAGAGGCCGCATCATTTAAATGCAGCAGTGATTAGGTGCGAGCATGTTTACTACCTGCACTAAGGATTGCCTTCTTTTTCACTTTTGATTATGAAAACTTTTAGGTATATACAAAACCTAAAAGAACAGTAGAGTGAATGTCTGTATACTCACAGTTAGATTCAACAACTGTTAACATTTTGTGTATTTGTTTTAACTTTGAATTTATAGATGTGCTTATGTGTGTATGGTGTATGTGTTGGTTTTCCTTTTCTTTTCTTTTTCTTTTTTTTTTTTTGAGGTGGATTTTTTGCTCTGTTGCTCAGGCTGGAATGCAATAGTGCCATCTCAGCTCACTGCAACCTCCGCCTCCTGGGTTCAAGCGATTCTCCTGCCTCAGCCTCCCGAGTAGCTGGGATCACAGGCACACACCACCATGACTGGCTAATTTTTGTATTTTTGGTAGAGACGGGGTTTCATCATGTTGGCCAGGCTGGTCTCAAGCTCTTGATCTCAGGTGATCCACCTGTGTTGGCCTCCCAAAGTGCTAGGATTACAGGTGTGAGCCACCGCACCCAGCTGTGTGTTGGTTTTTCAAAAAAACATTGGAAAGTAAGTTACAGGCATCATGACTTTTTTAATAAACCCTGATATATCCACTGGCATCTCTTAACACAATTCTGTCTATTCTCCTATATAATCACAATTCTATCAAAATCTGAAGAAAATTAATAAAAATACATTAATGTCATCTAATTTCTATTTTCTATTTCAAACTTTCCTAATTATCTGTATTTTTTACAGGTATTTTTTTTTCCACACCTGGATTTAATCAGGGTTCACACACTACATTTAGTTTTCATAATTCCTAAATCTCTTTTACTCTGAAGCAGCCTGTACTACCTCCCCCTCCCCATGCTCAATTTTTGTTTCATGACATTGACTTTTAAAAGGATCAGACCAGTTTTCTTATAACATTTTGTTGATACCATATCTTGCAAGTATTTTTGTCAACTGGAGATTTTAAAAGTCTTTTAGAAATCAAAATATGTATTTTCTAGGAGATATATTACCAGATTATCTGCTAGCCATGAATATAAGGCCATTGCTCCTGATACACCATTTTCAGTAGATAATGTACTTTAAAATAATCTTTATTTACAAAAATAATATAAGACAGCTGTAAGATGCTAGAACAATACAAGGTTAGAAATAGAAATATACAAGGTTAGAAATAGAAATATACAAGTTTAGAATTCTATTTAATATCAAGTAGCTCTGAGATAATAATTTTGCCGAGCTTACATTCTTTCCTTTTTCTGTGTTTTTGTTTATCATAAAAATTGCAGTCATCTATACATGTTGTTTAAAGTTTGCTTTTTATTTCACTAGTTATGCATTGCGAATGATGTCCCATAGAATATGTAGTAGAGGTTGTTTTTGCTGGGAGCAGTGTGTACCAAGCCAGCCACATTCTTTCCTAGGTGTTTACAGTGAGACACACACCCAAATGTAAAGTGCCTGGCTCAGGATTAGAAATGTGGCTTGTGCCCACAGAGCAAATATTTTTCTCTGTTTGAGGCTCTCTGGTTAATGCAGGAATTGAATATTGGCCTCTTCTGTTCTGTGCTTTAATAAGTTGAGGGAAATTCATGAGTAGTAAACACCTAAGGGCTATATATTTGAATTTGGCTCCCCCCGCTGTTTTTCTTGGGGTTGGGGGTGGGTGGGTCATTTCATATTCTTTTCTGTACTTATCAAGAGATCAGACTGGCTTACCTTAGAGGTAAACATGATACTCTGCCAACATAAAATGATTTAGAAATGTTAATATATTTTACCAAGCCAGAGTTTCTAGCATATGTATTTTAAGCCATCATAAAACATATACCTGTCATGTTAAGGAATGTGCCCACGGCAAGTATCAAAGACCTGCAGTGGGAGGCTGGGGAGTGTGTTTTGCTGTGTTGCAGGGTTATACCCTGACAACCTCTGTGAGGCATGAGGACCGGCAGGGAGTGGTTTGTAAATATTGAAGCCATTTTATTTATTAATTTAAGAATTCCTACAAGTAGTAGCTATTCCTATTTGTACATCCAAGTGTCTTCGGGCTCAGGGGGTAATTCTGCGTCGGCAGATGGATGAAGAGTATAAATCCTGCCTGAATCTAGTTAACAAAACAATCAGATGAGCAAGAGATAGTCCGTTGGGCTTAATGGAGAACAGAACATTTGGACAGAAAAGCTTTCTGGACATTTCTGGCTTCTTTGAAAGACAAGTGTGATGAGCCTCCCAGCAAGATTGCTGGCTCAGGGTGGAGCAATAAGGCCACTTTTGTTGTTATTTTATTCTCGTGTTATCCATGGCAATAATGTCATCATTTTCATTTGGTGGGACATCAGGGTGTCAATAAGGCTTGTTACTATAATAGTAAGTTAAATTATCTGTGATTTGGTTACAGGATTTTGCATCAAGATTTTGTAAAGGGACAAGATGATAATGGGTGGTTCCCCACATCTGTCTAAATATTTGTTGAAAAAAGGACAGAGTTGTGATTTTTAAGTGCTTTGAAGAATTCATCTCTTTCCATTAAAAAAAAAAATGGAAGTAGCTGGCCAGGTGTGTTGGCTCACACTTGTAACCCCAGTACTTTGGGAGACCAAGGCGGGTGGATCACATGAGTTCAGGAGTTCAAGACCAGCCTGGCCAACATGGTGAAACCCCATCTCTACTAAAAATAATAATAATAAAAATAGGTGTGGTGGCGGGTGCCTGTAATCCCAGCTACTTGGGAAGCTGAGGCAGGAGAATCTCTTGATCCTGGGAGGCGGAGGTTGCACTGAGCCAAGATTGCACCACTGCACTCCAGCTTGGGCAACAAGGTGAGACTCTGTCTCAAAAAAAAGAAAAAAAAAAAAAGGAAGTAGCTGATTATATTAAATGCATATTCCCACCACTTTATCATTCATTCTAAGTAAATAATAAAGTGTTTACATCAGACATGAAAATAAAAGTAAATAATGTTAATAAAAGTAAAGAGGCAGTGTTGCAAAGAGTGAGGAGGAACAAGATCAAATTTTAAATTCAGTGAGGCACTTAAGTCATTAAACTTTACTTCTTTCATCTGTAAAATAGACACCATAGGGTTGTTCATGAAGTTGGAATGAGACAATATATTTGGAAATTTAAAAAGCAAAACACTAGTGTTCAAGTTCCACTCCTAGTGGGCTTTTTAATTTGTATTTTATTTTATTTTATTTTTTATTTGAGACGGAATCTTACTCTGTTGCCCGAGCTGGAGTGCAGTGGCATGATCATGGATCACTGCAGCCTTGGCCTCCCAGGCTCAAGAGAGCCTCCCATCTCAGCCTCCCAAGTAGCTGGGACTACAGGCACATGCCATCATGCCTGGCTAATTTTTTTTTTTTTTTTTTGTAGAGACAGGGTCTCATTGTGTTGTCCAGGCTGGTCTTGGACTCCAGGGCTTAAGTAACCCTTCGGCCTCAACCTCCCAAAATGCTGGGATTACAGGCGTGAGTCACCACGCCCAGCCTCCTAGCACTTTCTTGAGTGGACCGTATTGCATAGTGAAAAAAGCATGTGAACTGAAGTTATGTAGACATTGGTTTAAATTCTGGCTTTGCCATTTACACTGTGCACCTGTGAATGAATTCTTTAATCTCTTTGAACCTTCGTTTCTTCAACTGTAAAGTAGCTTTTATCGTATCACCCTTGTAAGATAAGGCATAGGGCATGGGCTCTGCCAAGACACTTAGGAGTTCCAGAACTTGCAGCTTATCAAATCTGGATGGTGATCTGTTGGCAGGGGGTGTGCGCTTCTGTGTGTGTGGAATATGGTACCATTGACAGGTCCCTTCTGGAGTATGACCGTGGTGTTTCTTTTGCATTTACAGCTATCTTCCAGAGGGCCACACTGGGCATGGACACCCTTTTCCCTACCTGGAGGAGCACAGGTGATAGTGTAATTTTCCAGTCACGAAACTGTTAAGGCCGTCTCAGGGGCGTGTGCGCCAGGATAGGAGGGCGGCGTCCGAGGACCACATAGCCATGCCTTTTGGTCTGAAGCTCCGCCGGACACGGCGCTACAACGTCCTGAGCAAGAACTGCTTTGTTACACGGATTCGCCTGCTGGACAGCAATGTTATCGAGTGCACGCTGTCGGTGGAAAGCACAGGGCAAGAATGCCTGGAGGCTGTGGCCCAGAGGCTGGAGCTGCGAGAGGTAAGGGGGGGGGGGGTGTCTGTGTGCGCATGCGCGCATGCATGCGTGTTGGGTATGTGAAGGAGAACTCACCAAAGGGACCAGCCATCTGTTTCTTGGCATCTGTCATGTTTTTTGGCCTAAGCGACAATGTGTTTATAAGAATCCTGTTATTCTTAGCATGGCTGTGATCTTATCCGTCATTGGATGGGGAGATTCGTGCTGATGTGAACCACGCCTAGAGCTGCATGGCGTGGCAGGTTTCCTTTTATTTCAGCTGGGGAAGAGGTTTTGGGGGAGTTGAAAATGAGAGACTCTCCCTACCAAAGTCATTTTCTCTCTTTAAAACAACTGAGTGGGTAGCTGGTATTTTGGCATTCTGGCTGCACATTAAGGAGAAAAACGCCCACATACGGATGCATGCAGCTGCCTTTTTTTTTTTTTTTTTTTTTTTTAGTTGTTTCTGTATTTTCCTCTAAAAAAAAAAAAAACCCCCACCAAATAAAGAGAAAAAGCATTTAGAGTGAGCATGACCAGTGAGGCTTTTTGTGGGAGCCTGTAAAACAGAGGTTTTGTTCCTTTTAAGATTCCTCACAGCCCTCGTTGCCTTCATGCTGTCTGTGAAATGACTTTTAAGCAAAAGCAGGGCTGACCACTAAGAAAGTCATGCTATCATTCTTTAGAAGGGACTTTCAGAGCAGTTGTTTATGACAGCCAAGCCCTTCTTTTTTCAGTCGTGCAGACATTCAGGACAAGAGACTTTGTGAGCAATCCACACTTCAGCATCTGTGTCTTGAGAGCTGTCTGACTTGTTGATCAGTGGGGAAGGTGGTCTGGTTGAGTGGCTGCCAGTACTGAATGACTGCAAGCTCCTGAGACTCAGACCTTCCTGAGGGCAAGGGAAAGCTGTATGTCATTGTCCTAGGTCCCTGGGCTCTTGGAGAGTCCAAGTGACAGCATTGCCCAGGACCTCGATGACAGAAGAGGGGTGGCAATCACTGTTGGAAGTGATCGCATGTGACCTCTCTCCACCTGCTTACAAAGGAGTTGGGGCCCAGGAGGATCTTCCTCTCCCCTTTCCTGCTCTGAAAGTCCCTTCTAAAGGCATCTTCCACAGGCTAGCTGTTTTTCTCTGAGAAACTTTCACCTGCAATGCATCTGTCTCCTGCTGTTCTTTGTGTTTATACTTTGGTTTCAGTGATCAGGTATTCCTTTTAGGTATATTTTTCTGTGCAGGAGACTGTCTTGGACAATGGAGGTATGTATTAGTAGCTTGGTAACTGCCACAATAGAATAAATGTGTGAAATGTTCTCATCTTGTTGATTGGTAGCTGGCTGTCTTTTTCTCGTTGGTAACACATTAGGGTACACACATTTAAACACACATTTGCATATGTGCATGGGCATAAAGGAAAAACTTAAATGCTGGTTGGGGAAGAGACTTGTCTAAGTTCTTATAGAAAATTAGTATTTTTACTTTTAAGTACTTTCAGTCACTCAAATTAGAGCAACTAATTATTCCTCACATGCGTCGGGGGACAGTGTAGCATGGGTTAAGTAGTTACAAGTATAGGCATTGGAATTTGGTCTTGGGTTCAGCTTACTCTTCTGTCATTTATTAGCTGGGTGACAATGGAAAAGTTACCGAATCTTTCAAGGCATAAGTTTCCTACCTATAAAATGGGAATAATAATGCTGACTTCATAGGGCTGTTGCAAATATTAAAAGAGTTCCTGTATGGAAAATATATAGTGCTGCGTTTAATAATGTATAATTGTTCAAATTTGAGAGTCTTAATAAACAACTTTAAAAAAACCCATTTTTTGTTAAAGAAAATATTGAACATCTTGTGCCAGACACTTTTTTAGAACTTGGTGAAATGAAGATAAATAAGGTACAATTTTACCTTCAAGACATGCACACAACAGTAGGGGAGTCCAGCCTTTAAATAAACAGTGAATATTGAATGTGGTCCGAGCTAAAATAGAATGCAGGGGTAGGCCCAAAAGGCGATGGCTGTCCTTAGTGTTGTGCAGTGTGCAGTCCAGCCCACTGAACACTGCAGTCTTGCTGGTGAGAGAGAAAGAGTTGATGGAAGATGAACAAAGCCTTCACTCTGAACCAAGACTTGAAGGATATGTTTGAATCCAGCAGGTAGAAAAGAAGGCCATATCGTCTTTGGTGTGGGGAACTGGATTATCAAAGATTCAAGGATGTGAAAGAGCAGCCAACATTTTGGGGGCTGAGAAGGCATCGCTCCAAATCACCAGGTCAAGCTAGAGTTTATAACGAATGGTGTGTGGAGATGTGTATGGTAATAATGGCTTTCAACAGACTATTGTTTTTCTCAGTGAGAAGGCAAAAGTCAACCCTGGGTCATCCCACAACTACCTTATCGCAAAGAATAAAGCAGTGCAGTGCCAAGTGTGTGTATAGTGTGATTGACATTCCGTTGCTGAGGTGGGGTTTGCGTTTAATACCGACTTTATTTTGACATGCCCTAATGGGTGCATCCGCATTCGACCAAATCACTTTCTTTTTGAATTTTGTGCTTTCCTTCCATGACAGACAACATTGAAGTTGTGCCCTTTTGTGAATCAATCCTCTAGATACTCCTGAATTAAAGGATCAGATAGAGTAATCTGATACTTTTCTTCCTTTGCACAAACACATCTTAAAGAAGAATGCATCCTCCACCCAAAAGCAGAAGTAAGAGGAGGTGAACACAGGGTCTGATCCTCATACCTTGAATTTGTATTTGGGTCATTTTTCAGAGAGAGCCAATGCTGCTTTAGAGGAGAAGGTGACAACCAATCTAAGATATGAGAAAAAGTTTAGTCTTTTTTTTGGGAGGGGTGTTGGGGCCTAACTCTATTGCACAAGATGGAGTGCAGTGGCATGATCATGGCTCATTCAGCCTCCACCTCCTGGCTCAAGTGATCTTCCTGCCTTGGTCTCCCAAAGTGCTAGGATTACAGGTGTGAGCCACACACCCAGCCAAAATATATTTAATTTTTTTTTTTTTTCAATTGAGATAGGGTCTTGCTCTATTGCCCAGACTGGAGTGCAGTGGTACGATCATGACTCACTACAGCTTCAACCTCATGGGCTCAAGTGATCCTCCCACCTCAGCCTCCCAAGTGGCTGAGACTACAGGCACATGCCACCATGCCCAGCAAATTTTTAATTTTTTTTGTACGGATGGGATCTCACTCTATTGCCCAGGCTGGTCTCAAACTCCTGGGCTCAAACGATCCTCCTGCCTCAGCCTCCCAAAGTGCTGGGATTATGGATGTGAGACACTGTGTCTAGGTCAATATGTTTAGCCTTTATGAAGACTTAGAAACTAGATTATGGTGGATATTTGGCTTTGCCATTAGAAGTAGTTTAGGTATATCATAAATTTTGTAATAGCTTTATATTAGGAAAGGATGTATGGTAGATTAAAATTTTTTTGATTAAATTTTTTATTTACATTAATTGTTTTGCCACTATATTTTATTAGATAATTTTTAATAGACTTTATTTTTAGTTTTAGGACTTTGATTTCTTAGAGCACTTTTAGATTCACAGTAAAATTGAGAGGAAGGTACAGAGAATTTCCATATACCCCTGGCCCCATGCATGTACATCCTCCTCCACTATCAACATCACTCCCAGAGTGGCACATTTGTGATGATTATTGAACCTACATTGACACATCATTATCACCCAGAGTCCAGAGTTTACATTAGGGCTTATTTTTGGTGTTGTACATTCTATAGATTTGGACAAATGTGATATGCTCCTATTTAACATGGCATTCAGAAGGACCCAAGCCTGGTTCCTATTGTCAGCAAACAGTCATGTCTGGGAAAGCTGAATGTGATAGGGTCCCTGCTCCCAGAAACCAGATAGAGTCTTTGCTCCTAGAGTTTAGAGAACAGGACAAACAAGAAACAAGGCAAAGGGAACGGCTTGTGCTGAGGTACAGAAACAGGAAAGAACATGGAATTTTCAGGGAAAGGCGAAATTCAGTTTGCACTGATGTGTGTGTGTGTGTGTGTGTGTGTGTGTTGGAATTTTCAGGGAAAGGCAGAGTTCAGTTTGCACTGATCTCTGTCTCTGTGTGTGTGTGTGTGTGTGTTGGAATTTTCTGGGAAAGGCATAGTCCAGCTTGCACTGATCTGTGTGTGTGTGTGGCGAGGGGAGGGTATTTTCAGGGAAAGGCAGAGTTCAGTTTGTTTGCACTGGTGTGTGTGTTGTGTGTGTGTTTTGTGTGTATGTGTGGGTGTGTGAAAGGGGTCATGGAAAGGAAGAGGGTAGAGGAGGAAGGGGCAGGACGGAGTCTGCTTTTGCAGTGTTTGCTGTGTTTGCCTAGGGAGTTTTAACTAGATCTATAGGATAGTATTTCTAAAATAAGTTACAAAGGGTAATTACCACCTTTTGATTGTAGGTACTCTGCTGAGCAGTTTCCATGTATCAGCTCGTGTAGTCCTCATAACGAGTCTGTGATGCATCCCTACCCTTGCTGTTCCTATCTTACAGATGGGGAGGCTACAGCATAGGGTGACCTGCCCACAGTCACTGGGCTGGCAATTTGTGAGGCCGGTTCAAACCCTGGCAGGCTGACACCACCGTTCCGGTTCCCAGAGACGTGTAGTAGGGGAACAGGGAGCATGGTAAAATGCTTTGGGAAACATTCTCTCCTCAATTCTATAGTAAAAGAAAGAAAATGGTGGTCCAGTAAGTGTTTCACGGTTGTCTTAGCCTTCCAGAAAATGCTCTTTTGAACTATGTGGGGAATAAAACACTGCTGTGAAGTATAAGTCATCAGAGGACTCCAAGGAGGAGCATGACATGGTTACCTTGCATGTTAGGTAAAGAACTCATTAGTAGGAAAGAGTGGGGATCGGCCAGATGCAGTGGCTCACTCCTGTAATCCCAGCACTTTGGGAGGCAGAGGCAGGTGGATCACAAGGTCAGGAGATCGAGACCATCCTGGCCAACATGGTGAAACCCTGTCCCTCCTAAAATACAAAACTTAGCTGGGCGTGGTGGCACATGCCTGTAATCCCAGCTACTCGGGAGGCTGAGGCAGGAGAATCGCTTGAACCAAGGAGTTGGAGGTTGCAGTGAACCAAGATTGCGCCACTGCACTCTAGCCCGGTGACAGAGTGAGACACTGTCTCAACAAAAAAAGGAAAGAAAGAAAAGAGTGGGGATCAGCTGGGTGCGATGGCTCACGCCTGTAATCCCAGCACTTTGGGAGACTGAGGTGGGCAGATCGCCCGAGGTGAGGAGTTCGAGACCAGCCTGGCCAACGTAGTGAAACCCCATCTCTACTAAAAATACAAAAATTACCCAGGCATGGTGGCATGCGCCTGTAATCCCAGCCACTCAAGAGGCTGAGGCATGAGAATCACTTGAATCTGGGAGGTGGAAGTTGCAGTGAGGCGAGATTGAGATTGCGCCATTGCACTCCAGCCTGGGCGACACAGCAAGACTCTGTCTCAAAAGAAAGAAGAAAAGAGTGGGGATCAGAAGGGAGGGACAGGAGGAACAGAGATGCCGGTGAGCACAATTGTAAACCTGGCAAGAGGTCATGAGGTGAACTGGTTAGGAAAAATGTGTTTTCAGTTGTTTTAAAAATGAAGAAAAAATCAGGGATAAGTTGCTGCTTGGGAGCTCTATTAACAAAGACATGCCCAAGATATAGGAAGCTCAGAAAATCAGAATTCTATTAATGTCATTATAATATATCTGGATCAGTGGGTTTAGCCCTTTTCTCCAAATCTTCAGTGGAACATGGATGTGTAAATGGAGCTGGGTCTTTTACAGAGGAGATGGGATATCTGGAGCCCTATCTCAGTTTGAAAATAACTAGCCTAGGTTAAGGGAAAAAGAGCTAAAACAATGGTGCCTTATGACTAATTATCACAGTTTAAAAAAGAAGTACATGGAAACACAGCAGAGTTTAGTGGCTAGGAATGTCAGCTTGGACCAAACTGCTTGAGTTTGAATCCTGGTTCTTCCATTTACTAGCTATGTAAACTTAGATAGCTACTGAAGTACCCTGTGCCTCAGTTTTCTCATCTGTAAAATGGAAATGGTAATAGTAGCCAGCTCTACAAATTGTTGGGAGGATTCAAAGAGTTAGTTTTTCATAGTTGCCTCAGTATCACAGTTGCCTAGCATAGGGAGCACTCAATATGGCTGCTTTCTTTGCAAGACACCACACAAGCTATCCAGCCTCTGCCATGACACTTCCAGAAACTGGGCTGTCACCCTTTTGTAAGTCTGCTTGTTCCATTGTTAGATGACTTTAATTATTAGAAACTGGGGCCAGGCGTGGTAGCTCACAACTATAGTCCTGATACTGGGAGGCCAAGATGGAGGGTCACATGAGCTCAGGGGTTCAAGACCAGCCTGGGCAACATAGTGAGATCCATCTCTACAAAAAAAAAAAAAAATTAGCCAAGCATGGTGATGCATGCCTGTAGTCCCAGCTACTTGGGAGTCTGAGGCAGGAGGATCCCTTGAGCCTGGGAGAACGAGGCTGCAATGAGCTATTAACATACCACTGCACTCCAGTCTGGGTGACAGAGCACATCTCAATCTCTTTCTCGATATAGATATAGATAGATATAGATACAGATACAGATAGATATATATGAAACTGTGATCTTATGTTGAATTAAAATAGCAAAGTCTTTCAGTTCCTCAAATAGCTAGGATTAATTTAAGGTTGTGCTGTCCAATATGGTAGCCACATGTGGTTATGGAACACGTGAAATGTGGCTATTTTGAACTGAAATGCGTGGTAAGTGTGAAAACACATCAGAGTTTGAAGACATAGTATGAGAAAACTAAAATACTCATTAATTATATTTATGTACAGGTTGCAATGATATTTTGACATGTTTCAAATAATATTTATTAAAAGTAAGTTCACTTTTTGGTACTTTTAAAATGTGGCTTCTAGAAGATTTAAAATTAAATATGTAGCTCACATTTTATTTCTGCTAAACAGTGCTATTCTGAGAAAGGCAAAGGGGGCATTTAATGGTAATAGTGAGTGTAAACATTCTAATAAAATGTAAAAATATGCTAGACTAACCTTGGCTCTACTTTTAACAAGTGGAAGAAGGGTAAATGATATAACAAAGGCACCTGAGATACCCTTCGCTTCACTGGTAAAACCTATTTGCGGTAGGGAACTGCTGTGGGGAAATCCAGCGCTCTGGAGAATGGTGACTTTCATAACTCTCGGCTGTCTCCTAAGGCTAAGCTTAAGAGCCTTGGTTTTTAAAAGAGCATAAAAAAGTTTTAAAAACCAAACTATAATCATTTCAAAGAGTAAGTCCTTATCCTCTAATTTATCCCTTTTTTCTTTTGCAAATTTATATTTCGATCTTTACTAAAAGCAGTTTTACCCAAAGCTATCACTACAGTAGAAATTTTCCACATTTTGCTATTTTCATAATGACTAGAGATTATAAAGATTAAGAAATTTAACTTGCATTTCCTATTATCACATAAAAGTTAACTTACATGAAGAAGATTTCTGTGGTTTGATTTCATGCTAATCTTTTGGCAATTAATAATTTATGTGGGATTTGGGGGGTACTCAATTAAATGGAACACATCATGCCCTGGCAGATAATAGTGGAATTCTGCTGTATTTTATAGCTTGTTTAATCACATCAGTATATATGTGTATTTGCAAAGGATTAAACTAATCAATACTGATTAAGAATCAACTGAAGAGTAGACTGCTGGGGGAGATTTCTCATGTTTAAGTTTTGTATTGCTTTTTGTCTTTGTAAAAATGACAATGTGAAACATTATTAGCTTAATGTCAGCCCTAGAATGTAATGGCACTGGCATCTCCATTTTCTAGGTATAGAGATTGTACGTGAACTATTCGCCAGTCTTAACTTGTATGTCTTCATCTTTCTGTGTATTCTAGGTGAGTTGTGCAGTCTCAGAAGAGTAGTTTTTCTTGGCTATGGGACTCTCTTCTTGGGTCTGTGTTATTCTGCGGTTTCTTTTCCTGTACTTTTACAAAGAGATTGGCTAGGAAAATGAAGAGGGTGCAGTTGTTAATTATAGATGTGTCAGTTATAGAAATCTCAGACCTACCCAGAGTAGAGGTTGATTAAGCACAAGTTCTTTTCCACTGTTATCCAGCTGATGTACGGTGGCTTATTTTCCAAAGCCATTGGAATGTAATTGCATGAAGTGCCATTTCAGAGTCTGCTTATAGTCATCTTTTGAAGTATTTTCCATGCCTCAGTGAAACTGTTCGTGCTTGTATGATATGTAATTCATATATTTTATGTGGAAGCACACCAACTGTTTCTTAATTTACAGCTGAAATACTGGGTAAGATAGGCAACCTATTAAAACTTAATGCAAGATACTTTAAACTTTTGCTTCTGGATGAGTAACTCTTCAAAATACTTGAGATAAGATCATGGCTTTAATCCTTGGTAATTGCCAAGACTGCATCTAAACCTCTTAAAAATAGCATTAAAGTCTGTGCCATTGGTCACAAAACTGGAAAAACAAAACCCTCAAAAAATATTTCCCTTTTAATAACTAATGTGGGGGATTATACCATCTCTATACAAATAAATGAACAAGCAAATCAAAAGTATCCCAAAGTATTTTTTAATAGACTTTCTTTCTTTAGAGCAGTTTTAGGTTCACAGCAAGGTTGAGCAGAAGGTATAGAGAGTTCCTATATGCCACCTGTCCCCAAAACTACTTTTAAGGGCCCTTAGTCTCAGAATCTTTCCATAATACCAAAAGGTGGACATTTTGACACTATAGTATCCACATACCAATCTGCCACTGAAGAAACTAGCCGATTTTTTAGTATGTACTTAAATGTATGTTTCCTGTGTTAAAATGCAATTCCCCAAACCAAATAAATGAGGAAGCTGCTCACATAAAAATGACATTTTAGTGCGGCTTTACTTGGTTTCATTGTAGTGCATTTTTTGTAACTGGTTCAGAGATGTGGTTCCTGTCCCTGAGGACTGGTTCTTCTGTCTTCTTTTCTCATCATTGCAGTAAACTTATTGCAGAACTCATGGCACCAGAGCTGTGTGTTCTAGTTTTCTTAAGAAAACTAGAGCAATAAAATGGGGATTCATACCTCTCCCAGAGGAGGTATCATGAGGATTAAACGAGCCTGGCTTACTCTTTGTGCCTGAGATATAAACAGAACACATATTTCAGGCATTTACTCAGGTAATATGGTGGGATCCTCTTTGAGTCATGGAGAAGGTGGTTTCTGTTTGCAATCATCCACCATGCTTTCTTCAACCATGTGGCAATGTTTAGCAGCTAAGCTCAGCTTTCAAAATTGAGCTAGAGTTTAAATTGGCAAGTGAACCACGAACCAGCCTGGTGGGGTCTCAGCTGGGCTTGACAGGATTAGTAGTTCCTTGGATAATACACAGGAAGTTGATTGGTGCACATGCTAGTTGAAATGAGAGCCTAGGCTGTGATTCCATTTCCTGTGAGGCACTGTGTAGACGTGGGAGAATAAACGTGTGCTGTATTGTACTTTTGAGGCAGGGTCTTTCTACTCCAGAGTAGGCAGATAGCTAGAGGAAGAACGGGAGGAGAAGGGTGGGAATGCAAAAAGTTACTTTGGGCATAGCTTCAAAAGTTAGGGTGGGGATGGGGATCTCAGAAATGGACTGTTCTTCTTGTTAGAGGACCAAATTTGACAGTTTTAAAGTTAGGATGTTCTGGCTGTGAGTATGTACAAACTGTCCTTCAGATTACCTGTCTCCCCCAATTCTGCCCTGCACTGGACACCCCATTTCTTCAGTAGTTATGTAATTATTTCACTGGATAATTACCTGGTGAGTCACTCTGAAATATTCTGTGTCCTCTGAAAGGTGCTGTACCACAGCAGTGATGGATTTATGCCATGAATTAGGTTTTTCCATTAGAAGTGGTTTACTTTGTTATTTAGAGCTCTGGCTCAAGATTATTGCCTTACTGTTGTTTCTCTTGTACCTCATCATCCTCCTTCTCAACATACCCGTATGCGTGTATGTACAGGAGTATGTGTATGTGCAGCTGCAGTGTGCATTTTGTGTGTGTTGTGTGTGTGCACATACATGTTCGTGTGTGTGTACTCCATGGAATATTCTTTCTCTGAGGGTTTTCTGGGGTGGAGGTCAGGTCTGGTTTAATGATCTGGATGGATAGGAATGAGAAAAGGAAATTTAAAATAGCTTTCGAGGCACAGATAGACACAAATAAAAATTTTAACCGTTTTTCAAAATCGATTGTATAACATTTATGCAGTTACTGTGGCCCTCTATAATTTGAATATTACTAATTTGAATGAAGTGTGGACTATAAAAATATCTCCCAAATGTCACAACTGCTTTTAGTGAAAGATGATAAATCATAGTTAGCCTGTTAAGCAATTGTGAAGCTTGCCCTGTTTCTCCACTCATGCTATAAAAAGGGCTCTTTTCCAGCTTTAATAATTGCTGTATATCATGTTAATTACACATATTACCTAATTTATTGTATGGAGACTCACTCCTAGGCATCCAAAATGCCATGGAATACCCTCATACAGCCCTGTATTCCGTACAGGAATTCAGTATAATGCAGAACTACTTTGGACCCTTTTCAGATAAATGTCTTGAACTGAGTACCCAAATGACTTCACGTTTAGGGTAGCTTAAGCCTACATCATAGATCTCAGAGGATAGCGTCAGAGTGATGTTCCAGTGTCCCATTACCACCTATCATGAGAGCCTCAAAGTCTTAGTGGAGGTATAGCTTTGTGATTTTTATTTCCTTACATCTTTTAAATATTTACGTTATTCATAGATGTTCCCGCTTCTACCTTTGCCTGCTTTTTCTCATTGACTCCCAGATAACCTGTTTCCTAATTCTGTGGTTCACGGAGATGTCAGTAGTGCTGATGAAAAAGATTCATGAGGTTTACCTGCTTTCATTTACTGATGATGATGGCGGTGGCAGTGGTGCGGATGGTGGTAACAGGGGTAGTAGTCCTGCAGCTGCAGCAGCAATGGAAGGTACCACTTGTGAATTAGTTACTTACCGAGTGCCATGCAGGTAATCGACAGGCATTATCTCATTTATACTTCTCAGAGCCTGTGGGTGAAAGTTGTAACCATCATCCCCATTTTACAGAGGAGAAAACTGTGAGAGTCTAGAAGGCATTTCAATGACTTGTGTAAAGTTACTGAGACAGTGCAAAAGGTGGGAGATGGACTGACTTCGAAGTCTGTTTTCTTTCTGTTCAGCCACATTTCATTTCCTCTATCTCATCACTCAGCTTGGAACAGCTAATGGACTCACTGGAGCTAGGAAATGAATAATAGGGGCAGAATTCATCCAAGTAAGTTTGTCTCAGTTGATGGAAATATAACCTTGGCTCTGGTTGTTGACATTTTGTTGCTCAAGAAATGCATAGATTTCTGATGTGAACTTGTCCTTTGGAACATCGTGGGGGAAAGCTGATCAAATCATTACCCCCATCTCAAAGTAAATCCATTTAAAATATCTTTAAAGCATCTGAGTCTGCAGCTTTATGTAGGCAAGGGCACGTCTGATTTTCTGGTGAAGTCAGAGTCAAAACTTCATGAGAGATTTTGGTGGAGCTGTGGCAGGATTGATCTGTGGTAATGCTGAGGTGGCAGCCAGCTGGAGTGGGAACATCGGCATAAGAATGCCTTTGGAAATTAAACATTGTAATGAAAACATTCTTTTGAAGGCAGGTTTCCAGGTGTGCTGTAAACCATTCTAGGCTATAATTGAAATATAAAAGAATCTTCAAAAGCAGTGATCTATTTTTTGGTGATTGTTGTGCTAATCCTGAAATCCTAGCATGAATTAATATAAAAGATGGGATTGGGTGCATAAAAGTACCTGTTTTAATCATTTAGCATGTTGTTCAAAACCAAACTGGTTTAGGCTTCAAGTCTAAGGGTGAAAATCTCACTTTCATCTAACAAATCCCACCATAATCTGCCAAGAGCAGCCACCAGGGGCTCCTGCGGCAGCTGTGAAGAGGCGATCCTTCCTCTCTCAAAGCTTGATATGGGGAGAGATTTGCTGCAGTTCGTGTATAATAAAGTGGAAGAGGATGATACTTTTTAAAGCACACGAAAAGAGCGAATAAATTCTCGGTTAAAATCTGGTACTGTATGAAAATATTCTACAGTGCAGAAGCTTTCAGTTGGCAGGCGGTTTTGTCTTAGGAACTGAGTAATAAGTTACGTTGCAGCAGGTGCAAGAGCGATGTTGGTCTTTGCCAGTGTGCTCCATGTGAGATCATGAAGCAGGCAGAAGGCACACAGAAAAGGCAGCCTTCAGATATCAGGGGAAAAGTCAGCACTGTGCCTTCCCTGCGCGACTCTCCTTTACCTCACATGGGCCCATGGGTATCGACAAGCACAAACAGTAGTAATGAGTAGGGATAATGCATCTGGATACTCCATGTACGTTACAGTAGTGTGTGGTTGTGGTCTTTTTAAATTTGTCCCAAAGTCAGATGTCAAAGCTGGATCTTGTATAGGGGCTGGGGAACCCAAGGTGGGATAGAGCATGCTGGAGTCTCGTTTCGTGTGTGGCCTTGGGATGCTTGTGGTGAGCATGAACTGATGCTGTTTTACCCTTTTATCTAGACACACTACTTTGGCCTTTGGTTTCTCAGCAAGAGCCAGCAAGCACGATGGGTGGAGCTGGAAAAACCTCTGAAGAAACATCTGGACAAATTCGCTAATGAGCCTCTGCTTTTCTTTGGAGTCATGTTCTATGTGCCAAATGTGTCATGGCTTCAGCAAGAGGCCACAAGGTAGGTACATTTTCCCCCTGTGTGCCATATAAGGGTGTTGACTAACTGTGAAGCTTCCAATGAAGTAGATGAGCTGGTTGATTTAGGGGTGTGTGGGTGTGAGTGCGGGTGTGTGGTGGGGGAGAGGTTAAAATAGTTGGGGGTTGTTTACTCATTGCCTTGCAGCTTTAGACTTTTGGTTGAATCCATGTAGCTAACTCCAGCTGTTTTCTGTAATGCTGGTAAGGCAGTAGGGATCCTGAGCCAGGCAGAATTTCGTCTCTAACAGCATGGAAATACTCATTGGAGACTGTGAGTAAAATAGGCATGCAAGAATTTAATAAAAAGGTAATCACCTGGCCAGGCGTGGTGGCCCATGCCTGTAATCTCAACACTTTGGGAAGCTGAGGTGGGAGCATAGCTTGAGGCCAAGAGTTCGAGACCAGCCTGGGCAGCATAGCGAGACCCTGTCTCTACAAAAAGAAAAAAATATAAAAATTAGCTGGGCATGGTGTCTTGTGCTTTTGGTTCCAGCTCCTCAGGACACTGAGGTTGGAAGATCACTTGAGCCCAAAAGTTCAAGGCTGCAGTGAGCCGTGATCATGCCACTGTACTCCAGCCTGGGCAACAGAGTGAGACCCTGTCTCAAAAAAAAAAAAAAGAAAAAGAAAAAAGAAAAGAAAAAAAAAGAAAAGGAAAAAAAAAATGAATTCTGTTTTGTCCACCCTTTTCCTAAAAGTATCCCAAAACAAAATGTAGTATCAGACTTCAAATTTGAAGATTGGAAAGGTAACTGAAAGTGGGAGTAAAGTTAAGGAGGAAAATGTTGCGAGAGCAAGAGTTTTGATGGTTGTCCCTACTAAATAGGAGGAGACAAGAAGCCAGCAGTAGAGGGGAGAACCAGGTATTGTTCCCACCCAGCTACTCAGTGTCTGCTTTAGCTTGGAGAAATCGCGTGCTGCCTTTGAAATGATGTTTTCCCCTCTCATCTGTAAAGTGAGGGATTTGTGTAAGTTGATAAAGCATGTTCAGTGAGTGGAATAAGTGCATTTTTTTGTGTGTTAGTATAGTTGATTTATTGGTAAGAGTTTTCCATTAAAATACCTGGGAAGTCTCCTCATCAAATGGGTATTTCTTGTAGGAAAAGGAATCACATAAACCCTTTGCTTTTTGCCTTTTACCCGGACCTTGTCATTCTGAATGCTTGGGAAGCAATGCGGGGACATGCTTTGAAGAAGGAAGAGTATTCTAACTGATTTTTGTGTATTTTTTAGAATTTAAATTTCTGATATAAGGATGCACTTGAAAATTTTAAGTATATTTTAAGGCAATATCCTGCTTTTTTTTTTTTTTTTTTAAATTTGAGACAGAGTCTTGCTCTGTCACCCAGGCTGAAGTGCAGTGGCATGATCTTGGCTTACTGCAGCCTCCACCTCCCAGGTTCAAGCGATTCTCGTGCCTCAGCCTCCCGAGTGACTGGAATTATAGGCGCTTGCCACCACACCTGGCTAATTTTTGTATTTATAGTAGAGATAGGGTTTTACCATGTTGACCGGGGTGGTCTTGAACTCCTGACCTCAAATGATCTGCCCACCTTGGCCTCCCAAAGTGTTGGGATGGCAGGCGTGAGCCACTGCGCCCGGCCTCTGCTTTCTTTCTTTAATTTGGCTTATTTGTTTTTATTTACTTATTTATTTTGAGACAGTGTCTTGCTCTGTCACCCATACTGGAGTGCAGTGGCCCAATCATGGTTCACTGCAGCCACAAACTCCAGGCCCCCGCAATCTGCCTGCCTCAGCCTCCTGAGTAGCTGGGACTACAGGCATGTGCCACCAAGCCTGGCTCAATTTTTTTCTAATTTCATAGAGATGAAGTCTCGCTGTATTTCCCAGGCTGGCTTGAACTCCTGGCCTCAGGTGATCCTTCTACCTTGGCCTCCCAAAGTGCTGGGATGACAGGCATGAGCCACCTTGTGTCTTCTTTTTTTCACTTGCTTTCCTTTTTAAAAAGAAAAATCAAAAGCTATTGTAAATACATGGCGTAATTGCAAACAGAGGCTGTGAGTTAGCTTACAGCCTGATCCAGAAAACCTAGTGTTCAGTCTTTCATGTGATAGACATTTAAAGCACTGTTTGTTGCATACCGTTGTTCCCTGTTTTCAAGTTAATTCACATATCTAAGTTCTTCCTGTACAAGAAATTATTAACTCCTCAAAATGTGATGATTTCCGTTGGTTTTTGCATCCTCCTTGAGTACTTTACACGGTGCTAGGAACACAGCATTAAGTTAATAAATACTTGCTGATTCTTGGCTCCCGGCCATTAAGTGCAAGATAATGAGTGATGAGGGTGAAACATGGACTAGAAGTTAGTGCATCTTGAAAAAAGTTCCGTCTGTAAGAAAAGTGAAGTATTGTTAGTCTAGACAGACCTATCCTGTAAGGCCTATTGGTGAGAAAGAGCAGTTGAAATAAAGAGGGACTCAGAAATTATGCTTTATGAAGTTAAAAGAAAAAGGTTGTTTAAGCTTAGAAAAATTAAGTCTTACAAGGGCACAGTAGTAGCTGCCTTTAGATATTCACAGACTCTTGTTGGATGGGGAATTCTTTGTCAGCTCTGGAGCACGAAATTAGGGTCTAAGTAAGTGAAGTCCAAGGAGCCAAAGAACTCTGACTGTTTGGCTCAATGTAGGAATACAGTTTCTAATAACTAAGCCATCTAAAAAGGGAACAAGACTTACAAAAGGGTGAGAGCACTGGTCTCGGTGAAAGTTGTTGTGTGCACTAGGTAGCCTATGTGGTATCCTGTAGAGGGAACCACCATATTGGGTAGGATGTTGGAATAGATCAGTGGTTCTCAAAAGACCAGGGCCTGCTATATCATAGTTACCTGGAGCACTTATTATAAATATGATTCTAGAGCCGTACCAGAAGTCTGGTTGTAATATCTAGGGCTGAATATCAAGAGGATGTTATTGTTTAAAATGAATAGTATCCTCTGGTGTTTCTGACACTCACCCAGCCTCAGGAATCAATGAATCAGTTAATCTCTAAAACTCTTTACAGTTTTAGATTTTCCAGGGAAATAAACTTAATGCTGCATTGTTTGACTGTCAATATTTGCATTCATAGACTAAAACAAAAGGTATTTAAATTTCAAAGAGGGACGTAGAGAGTAAAAAGTTTTGGTAGTGGTGGTTATTAAGTGTGGGATTTAGGAAGGACTTTTCTTTTTCCTTTAGAATTTCTTTTTGCTTAGTTAGCCTGGTTTATTTCAGATGAAGGTTAATAAGGAGGAAAAGAAGTGTTTTCCAACACAGGATTTTGAAGCAAACTGTGCTGCTGACATTTGATCAGAAAAACTAACAAAAAATTTTAAACTTTGAAAGATATTTTTAGATTTAAGCACTGGAACTAGATTATATAGATTTCAGGTCTAACCAACTCTTTATGGCAAAGAATGCTGAAAGTTAGGAGTTGGATTAGCATGCAGCATTTTGTCTGTGCGTGAGTGTGTGTGTATGTTTGCAGCATTACAGAAATTTTTGTTGCCTCCAAGGGGCCCTAAAACTGGAATGTGCCAAGGGGTGTCAGAGTGAGTAACAGATTTAAGCTGGGAAGATGGAGGAACATGAGAAAAAAAAAATGTAAGAAATAAAAGAAAAGTTGTTTAGGAAGAAAAGAAAAAAAAGGAATTACATCTGTTTGGGAAGGTTGAGGGCCACCGACAACAATCAGGTGTGATTCAGCAAGACATGCCATGAGTTGTAGGCTTATGGACTAGAGAGTAAAGGAGATCTGGTTTGGACAGAATAATATTTTTAAATGCTTGAGTTTTCTCTATGTGGTGTTGGAGATGGACAGATGAGCTGAACATGAGGTGAAAAATGCTACAGTCCTTAAGAGCCTTTGGGAATCTCAGCCTTCTTGGGAGGTTTTAGCAGCATCTGAGGTCCGAACTGAATATTGAAACTGCCTTCCAGGCAGCTCAGCCAAGGGGAAGCAGTGGTGGTGGGGCAGGATTCCAGAGGAATGTTTCACAGAAGGCCCCAATAGCATTCATTAGGAGCGGGTTAATGACTAACTCTCCAGTCATCCGCTGTTATCCCAGTTACCAGGCATCTCAGGTGGAGATGGGCTTTGACATCTCTCAGAGCACCTGGGATCTGCAGTGTCTGACACAAAACAGTTAGTCTTTGTGATGCCCTGCAGAGTAAGATATTTGCATAGATTAGAAATAGAAATCTGTCTTTCATTTGCGGGCAACCCTTTGGAGGAGGCAACCATTCAACCATCTGTGCTGAAAAAATAAGCCTTTGTCTGGAGCCAACCAAACTTGTTTTCACCCAACACATGTTTGCAATGATTTGGCTACTTCTGTTTGAGAACAGGTTCTATAACATTAGTCATGACCAGCCATTTCTTCTCTCTGAACAAGGACAAAGAGTCTAGATTAATACTCTGGTTGTTTTTTTCCTCTTTTTTTTTTTTTTTTCCCTGTGTATGTGACTCCATATATATATCAAGACACAGAAGAGTCAAAGGAAGATATATTTAAAAGCTGTTTATTTAATTTATTGTGCCAGAGAATCGCACCCCTGGAAATTTTTATGTCAATAGTATATTCAGAACAACACAACAAAAATTTGAGAAT
This sequence comes from Macaca mulatta, assembly GCF_049350105.2. Taxonomy (NCBI): domain Eukaryota; kingdom Metazoa; phylum Chordata; class Mammalia; order Primates; family Cercopithecidae; genus Macaca; species Macaca mulatta. The sequence continues at coordinate 72,147,623 of NC_133406.1, read as the reverse complement.
GACATTGATTGCAATTTGTTTAATAAAGTGATTGGCTTTATTAAAATTATCAAGTCCAAATTGGTTTAAATTAGAAAATTAGGAAGCACTGCTTTTTTGACATTAATTTGACATACTGTGTCTCATCTGCTAGATACGACTTTTGAGGGGCAAGTCCCTTCATAAGTGAGAGAAACCTGTCAAGACACTGTAATTGTGTTGGATAAGAAATAGATAACTCAGGCCCTACTTTAAGGTGTTAATTGAATGAGAAAACAAAAGATATTAAAAGGAAAATACACACAGGGGTACAAATAAAAGGAAAAAAGAAGAAATCCCTTAATATTGTTATAGAAGTGTTAAAAGAAAACTAGTGAAAAGAAGGACACACTGTAATAGACAGATGGGGGATGAGTCATGAAACCATAGGATTTAAAGAGATTAAGAACCACTGAGTTTGTTAACCCCACTCCAAGCTGTAAGATTTATTACCTTGGGGCTTTGAAAATGTTAGTTTTCCCCTGTTGGTTAAAATGACTCAAGGGATGGGACCACTGTAATTTTTTCCATTTTGCTTTGCTTCTCAGATTCCTTTTTGCCAGCTTTTCTGTCCAGCAAAGGGACTCTTGCTAGCAGTTCATCTTCCCCAGCATGTTCGTTCTCCTGACTCAAAGGAAATATTTTTGTAATGTGTTTTAATGATTTGCATAGCAACAGGCTCGTTATAAACACATGGTTTTCACATTTTTCTGGACACGGAAAGAAAAAAGATGGCTTGTGAGAGGTGGATAAATTCTTATTCAAACAGAAGGATACTTAATAATAGCAAGGGGAAGCCAGAAAATTGCTGGCCAAGATCACTGCTTTTAGTTTAGATCTGGGGTTTTTCCAAGTCTTCCTTAAGCAAGGAAGTCCCTCTTTAATTTCTTTAATACTAAGGAGAAAACTTTTAAAAGAAAATGTAATTTTTGAAGAGTGAATTTAGGCTATAAACTTCTAAGTTGCTGAGTACATGCATGGTTTCTAAAATTTTAAATTTTGAGGTTTTTTTTTTTTTTTTTTTTTTAACCAAAACATGTTTGTCTTTGCATTACTCACGTTGAATGTTATGGTTGCACAGTGCACAGGAGCTTCTAATTGTCCTAATGAGGTCAGATAACATTTCCTCCTTTGCCAGGACATCTTAGTAGCTTACCTGTTTGGGTGGAGCTGTCCACGCTATTAATGGTGAGCACTCTACAGAATTGACAGAGTGCAACTACTGCTGTAGCCAGCACACTCACTCCATTTGCCAAGGAAGATTTTAGTACACTCTTGTACATCTGGCGGAGACATCAGGTCCATAGGACCTGTTCCAAGTACCCTCTGTCTGGTGGGTGCTCTGTCTGTTTTCGGTGCTTCTCAGCAGCTATAGATATCCCCTACTCTTAGGATCAGTGATCTATTGTACATCTCCCAGCTTCCAAAGTCCTTGGCTACCAGGCTGTATTCTAGTCAGTCAGGTAAAACTGCCTAGCAGTTATCACCAGGAGATTTTAAAATACTTAATCTCTGTATGGGTTTGCATGGAGCATTCTTAAATGTTAAAGATAGTTCCTGTCTGGGAAGAACCAAGTGGACAAGTTGTCTTTCAACCAACTGAGAATAAGTGCCCACAGTTAAAACTGTGCTGTTTAGGTACCAGAAAGAGGGTAAGTGCATTTCTGTGTGTGAAGTGAATGACAAGGGAGTTAGGTTAATGCATTTTTAAACTCTGATGGGGGTCCCCTTTTTCCAGTTACACATTTGGGCCTATGGCATATTGATGGGAAAGCCAGACTTAGTGAAGCTATATATCTTCATAAGGGTTAAAATGGTGTTTTGGTATGTGCGTGTGTGTCTCTATGTATGTGCGTGTGTGTGCTTAAACTAGGTTTCAGGAAGTGACCTTACAAGTAGCTTTCTTCACCTTTTCTTTCTTGTAAATACCAATACTTTTCCCCCTTCGACTCCTGCAATCTGCCTTGTGTGCTGTTGTAAACAAGTTAGTGTTCAGCCAGTGTTTAAAGTATCTCTTTTAAAAGCTCTAATTATGGTAGTATTTCCATTTCCTTTTACAACACCCTTTATTTTGTTCCTCCAGTTCTTTTAGTTCTTTTATTATTTTGAAATGTCATTTTAATGGATACTTAAAGTCTACCCGTGGGCTGGGATATAGGGACTCCCTTCAAGTCTTAAGATTCAGCATGAATTCCCTGTGGATAATATAATTTGCTGAGAATAGCAAATTCTCCTCCTGGCCAGCTCTAGCTAGTGAATGGGAAATTGTTCTCTTTATGTTGGTTATTGAGAATGGAATTATTTCTGCCAGATATTTTAGATATTTTAAGATGCAGTTGATATTGGGATCTAATCTCAAACATTCTGTGTGGTTAATGTAATGTACAATGTGATGAGAGAAGATGGCTGTCTGTAATAAACAGTGCAGCCTTGGAGGGAAGAAGAATTACCTTCCCAAAATGAGATAAGTTGATTGTCATTTGCATTGTTTTTTATTTCAACCTTTATTAAGTACCTCTTCTGTGTTAGACACTTTGCTAGTTAGTGGGAATGTAGGGAATGTAATAACAGGTCTCAACTCCCCACCTCCCTCCCACTCCCACCACAGAGCTATATCTCCAAGCAGCTTTTATTTCATTTCCGTGTATTTGATTTACTAGAGATTTATTTGAATTTGTCTTTAAAGTCTACATTGCTGACACTGTTTACTTCCAGGAGAAGGCTATGCCACTGCTTTGGTGAAACCCGGGGCAAATGTCTCCTGGGACCAGAACCAGCTTCATGGGTCTGTGACTTGCACGGTTAGTTGCACAGTACCCCATGCTCAGAAATGCCCTGTAGTTGGTTTAGTGCTCTGCTGTTGCCATCCCAAAATTTTTGGTTTTTGAACACTGGACCCTGCATTTTCACTTTGCACTAGACTCTGCACATTAAGTAACCAGCCCTTCCCAGGACAAGGACAGCCTCCTGTTCCTCATATGCGCTCTGCTTGTTCTGTTGTTATCTTGTGATTTATTCTTAAATATTGGTGGATTTACTGATTTGAATCTACTGTTATGGGTGTGATCAAATAGAAAAAGTAAATTTAATAAACCCTCAGGGGAACAAAAATAAAATTTTCACTGTCTTTGCAAGTAAGAAAATAGAAATGTAGCACTGGTAACCATTTCTGCTCCTGGACCTGACTCACTGGGAAATCCTGGCAGGAATTGGGGAGGTGTGGTTAAGTCAGTTTGATTTCTTTTAGGAAAGCTGATTGGATTAGCTTGTCTTGATCCTCAACTAGGATTTTCTTATGTTTTACTGTGAAGAAGATGACTCTTAAGAAAGTTTATACTTTTCTTAATTAAATCTAGACTATACTGTAGTGCCTACTTCATAGTACAAGTTGTCCAAATACATGAAGTTGCTTCTTGTTTGTTTCTTTGCTCTTAAGAAAAAGATATGGTGTGAAAGATATGCAGTTAGGCCGGGCGCGGTGGCTCACGCCTGTAATCCCAGCACTTTGGGAGACCGATCACCTGAGGTCAGGAGTTCGAGACCAGTCTGACCAATGTGGAGAAACCCCATCTCTACTAAAAATACAAAATTTACAGGTATGCATGGTGGTGCATACCTGTAATCCCAGTTACTAGGGAGGCTGAGGCGGGAGAATTGCTTGAACCCGGGAGCAAGAGGTTGTGGTGAGCCGAGATCACCCCATAGCACTCCAGTCTGGGCAACAAGAGTGAAACTCTGTCTCAAAAAAGAAAGAAAGAAATAAAGAAAGAAAGGAAGGAAAGGAAAGGAAGGAAAAAGGAAAGAAAGAAATGCAGTTCGGTAGTTAGCTGTTGAGGCAACCTACTGCTACTGGAACAATGAAGTAGAGACAAATAAGATGAAGTTAACTTAGCCGTAAACATAAACTAGCTGTTTCTCTGATATTCTTTCCCTTTAGGGAAAACAAGTAGTAAAATAAATCAGTGTTCTTTTGTAATATCACTTGAATTAACTCATTATTTATTGTAGGTACCTATAATGAAGGGGAAACTCAGAATTTCAAAAGGAAATAAATCAGACGCATTATTCATATTTCAAAAGAAGTCTTCATGTAATGTTTGTGTTCTTTAATGCATCTGAGATGTTTGATTGAGATGCTTTATAAAGTAAGATATGCTTATATGTATGTTTTAACCATTAGAAAAACAAAGTTTACCAAAAAAAAAATAGGTTGAGCATCCCTAATTCAAAAATTCAAAATCTATAATGCACCAAAATCGAAAACTTTTTGAGCACCAACATGATGCTCAAAGGAAATGCTCATTGAAGCATTTAGGATTTCTGATTTTTGGATGAGAGATGCTCTACTGGGTAAGTATAGCAAATATTTCAAAATCTGAAATCCCAAACACTTCTTGTCCCTAACATTTTGCATAAGGGGTACTCAATCTGTTTAGTATACTTCAAAGAAGTGATAATTTTATTATTATATCTTTAAATCATATGGTTAATGTGTTTATTAGTATTTGGTCTATTTGGAACTTTTCTCAAAAGCAAACAAAAATAACGTGCTTCTGTTGAGGTATTTTGAAAATAAGTTCTTAAGCAGAGGTATTGGTTTTTATCCTTTGTGAATTCCTTGATTTTCAAAGATACATTTATTCATTTGTTCATTCATTCATTGATTCCAAATTGTTCTTTATTCGTGTTACATTGCAGGACTGAGAAAGATTAAACAGTTCAGCCCATGAAATCATAAAGGTTTGTAATAGAGCATGAGTTAAAATAGTCTACTTTTTCTAAAACTTGAGTAGAAGACGATGATGCCATATTGTAGTGTTTACCTTTAACAAAGGTGTGAAAAGAAGGGGAAAAAACACCAGAAGCTATGTGAAGAGGTGTTTTGTCATGTCGAAGCATGCAGGCTGTGCCTTATTAATTTTTAAGAGACACCCCCTTCCCCATAAAGGATTCTCAAGATTGTAGGGGTATCATTATAATGGGTGGGATTGAGAATGGGGTGTTAATTTCAAAAATGGATTTAAAAAAAAATCTTGACGTTGGAAGAGGTGCAAAGAATAGATGTTTTATAATCGTTTGCTCTACCTTTTTCCTGAATATCAGCATTGGGACATTCAGTTCCAGTGGAGTGGGTGGAGAGAGAGGAGGGAAGTGATAGATGGGCTACATCCACATGTTAAAGAAACTCACAGTGTCTGAGCAGCAGCAGAATCTAGAAAGCACAAGAATCCAAAACCTCAAAACCTCCCCAGCCTGAGGATATTATAGTTCTATGTGGTTCTGTGGAAAAATGTAGTTGCGTTCCATCACCGGATATAATGTAACAGTAGTAGTCATGGTAGCAGCTAACATTTATGTGCAAGATGCTTTGCTAAGTATCTCAGATTATTATCTTTTTCAGTCTTCACTAGAACTCTATAAAGTGGGCACCCTGAAAAAGAACTGTTTGTTTTTTTAAATAAAAGAAGTTTTTCCTCTAACAAGTGGAGTAGATTTAGGTCGTCACATAAATGGAGTCTTTTACATTACTTTGTCAGAGAAATACATCCGTCCATGCCTTTTATCACTGGCTTTATCAGAGTACCAGGGAGTTTAGTTCTATCAAAAAGTCAACAAAGAAAGCCAGAGGGCTGACCTACCAGTAAGATCAGAGATTATAAACTAGTACTGTGAGGGCTGATTCTGGTCTTCAGGTGGGTTTTGTTTCACCAGGATCCTTTTTGAAAGAACTGAATTGGGATGCCTTGCAGAGAGGCATGTGCTGTCTAACTGGCCCTAGTTCTCCACTCCGTAGGGAGTTACAGTCAGCAGCATTTACACATTCATGTGACCTGCCGGCCTTGTAGGTATTTAGGTCCTGACTTCTGATACTTGCACTTTCTGTATAACTTGAAGTGCATCTCAGTACTCGGGTCAGCCTATACCTCTTCATTGACCCAGCTGATTTTATGTCATTCAGTGTCCAGCTGTTTTAACACTTTAGCTGCCTATAACAGACTGTAGATGGTTGAGCTGAGTGTGAGAGTATAACTTCCCTAAGTGCTCATTTGAAAACTTTATTTCTATTTAAAGATCACTCCAGAGGGCTAGATTTTATGTCCCTGTCAACCTTCTATTGCAGAGCCATGGCTCAAATTATTTAGATTTCCTCTCTTTGTTGCTCACAATATCTGTCTCATCTCTGATTACCCATAAAAGGTTCATGCATAGAAAGAGTAGCAAGCATCTTGTAGGCCAATAAAGACATCATTCAAATCTTAAACAAACACAGCCTATTTGAGAAAGAGCCCTTTGCCTTATATCAAGACAGACCAGAATGATAGAATTTTATATCTAAATATGAAACCCCACATATCCACAGATCACAGAGACCAGTTGCTTTGTTTTACAGATGAAGAAACTGATAAACAGACAGATAAGGGGACTCTGCCCATAGTCACACAGCTGTTTAGTGACAAGCCTGGCTCTTAAGCTGGTTCTGGAATGGTTTTAGGTGAACCAAGCATGCTGACATGGGAGAGCCCATAGATAGGATTTATTTAAACGTTCAAAAAGTCCTTGCCAATCTTCCCCTCCCCTTCCCTACACCCCCCACTCCCCTCCCCCTCCCCCTCCCCTCCCCTTAGCTGTAACAGCTAAGACACACTGTGGAATTGGAAGGGATGAGTTTTGTCAAAGAGAAGGAAGTCGTTTAGACAGAAGAAACAAAGGGTAGAGGGAAACAGGCACTTCTTTGAGTGAGTCCTTTAAATAGTGACCATTATGTAGAGAGTGGAACTAAAATGGGTTTTATTTAACGTCTTTATCAGTGATCTCCAGCCCTGGGCACATAGTGAAAGTGCCAAGCTTTCAGATGACACTAAGTCCTTTAGAAGGGTGGAAAATTGAGACATTGCAAGTAAACAGTAGAAAGGTGTCAGCAGGTGTCAAGTTACCAGGTGTGACTCAAATAATGATACTGCTTTCTGGTGTACTTTGTAAAAGCAGAGGAGGAGTAATCATAGCGGGACATGTTGCAACATGTTTCAGTTTACAGCCTCCTAACTCTCAAGGTCAGCTCGTGAATCTTGTGCTTGCAGCTGGGGAAAGTGAGTAGACATTTCGCCTGACGTTTGCTGCCAGCATAAAAATGAGTTACCGTTATTCAGAGCAAAGCCCAGCAACTTTGACGTAAGTTTAACTGAAATGCGAGTTAGACACATGGTCCTTTAGTAGAAAATCACAGAGATGAAGCAATGTTGGAAGCAAATGCTTTTGACCAGCATAAATGTTTTGAAGAAGGTAGAAAAGATGTTTACGACAGTGACTAATGTGAGAAACCCATAGGTCTAAGGAAAACATGAAAAGGTCAGTAATTTGGATCCTTGCAATAAAATGGCCAACTGTGAAAATATAGCTACTGATGAGGATACTGATGGAAAATTTGAAGCAAGTTATATATCTGCTCGAACTCTGTGTGTTTTGAATGATTGTCGAAATCAGCAAAGAACTAGTATTTTGGTTTAATCTTCAAGGAAAATAATAGCTGGAAATAAAACAATATAAAAACAAAACACTACAAAGGAGAACATACATTAGTTTAGTGTGGGAAGTAGGAAAAAAAGAAAAAAAGAAGGAGAATGGATTTGAAGACCTCACTCTCTGGTGTTTATTTCTTGCTCAGGCTCTGTAAACTCCCCAAAATTAAATTCTTGTGTTTAGAATCAGGAGATGATGCTAGCATAGCTATTGTAAGGATGAGTTCAGAAAGCACTTGCCACTGTGCTCAGCACATAGTAGGTATTCAAATAATGTTGGTTTTTTTTAAACAAAGAAGATATACTAGAAGGTTGCAGGAAACTGCTGCATCCCTCAGAGAGCTGTGCTGGTATCAGTCACCTGGCAGAAGATTCTCTGTGACCCACACTAACCAGAAACATAGGGGAAGAGCATTCTGGGAAATGGAGTGCAGCCTAGTCAGGTTGAGACATTACAATGCCACTATGAGGCTTTGTACATTATTAATGATTAGTAAAACCCAAATCACTGTAAACCATACCCTACTAGAAACTCTGCTGAGTACAAATTTCCTACTGACTCATGAGTTCCAAAATTCAAAATTACTCCCCCAAAACAAATGATTTGATATTATTGAAGGTAAGTTCAAATTTGTCCCTAATTCTCTCAGGCAATTCCCAAAAGTGGAGTTGCAAAAAATAATTTAAGCAAACATTTTGTGTTGTTATCATAGACATATATTTCCCCGGGAGGTTCCCCGCCCTCATCCCAGTCCCACACGAGGGAGCAGATCTGCTGCAGAGGACATGGGCTAGTCCCGTGTCCTGTGCGGAGTGTGGGAAGGCTAAGATTATCAGGCCCGTCCGAGGAGACAGGATAAAGCGGGCCTTGCCTCACAGCTTGCCAGATGGTCAGAGCAGCTGTTCAGAACAGGGAAGCCAGGTTGGCTGCCACAGGACGGGCCAGGCTGACCCAATGGTAATCTCACAGTACTTGTAACTTGAAGAGACTATAGTCTGAAAAGATAAACAGATTCCAGTGAAAGATTATTTAAAGAGATGATGGACCCCTGATGAGTGACACTTATTTAAAAAATAAAAGTAAGACATGGGGCCTGTTGGTTCTTTGAGTGTGGGCTTCACATTACATGCATCAGTATTGCCTGTGGCATTTAAAAAAAAAAAAATAGGTTCTTGTACCCCAGTCCTGACTCCCTGAATCAAAATCTGTTTTTGTTCATTGCCACGGGTGAATCTTATCATTTAAGTTTGGCTAAATAGAAGACAACTGTATCCTGATGTCTTTTCAGCTGTAGCTGGTCTTTTCTGTTAGTAGATGGATGTTGGAGAATCTCAGGGGGGATTTTGGGGAACTGGGAAGGAATTAAAGAGTTGCAAAGCTTGAAACATCTGGTTCAGGCTGAGGAATTTAGAGAATACATGGCACGGTCTTATTTAGTAGAAAAATTGTGGGCATCTTGCTGGGGATCCTAGAAGGAACAGAATGGAGAATCCAAGGTTCTTCTATAGCAGTTTTGTACAGTTGATTGTATTTCCTCTCTTTCAGAATATTTTAGCCTTCTAGGTAGTTAAACTTCTATAATGCACAGTAGATAATGCATAATATAATGAGTAATACATCTCCTAAATAAGTGTAGGGGATATATTAAATACTATTTATTGTGTAAGAATTTAGCCTTTTGTGCACCCTTTATTTATTAAATTTATTATTCCTATAAGAATAATAATAACTGGCCTGAATTATACTACTCTAGGACCCTAAAACTTTAAACATGACTTCCCACTGTTTCTGCAGGCTTTGAAGTTACAGATTGAATTTTAGTTTTTAAAGTGAGAATTTTGCAAAACTGAGAATTCTACACATGGATTTCAGTAATTCTTTTGCCACTCTCTGATTTATTCATTTTTACTGCATTTAGGTAAGTGTAAGACGAAATAATAGGTAAATTAAGAAAACAGTAAAAGAATTTCAGCCAAATAAAATTCAAGGTTGTGAAAACATTTTTTCTATTATCAGTTTTTTGAAAAAATGTTATTTCTGGCACTGGTTCATGAAATACTTGATTTCAACTCCCAACTAGAAGTACACTATATTTAAGTAAAAAAAAAAAAAAAAAAAAAAAACAGAGAGGCTTGGTTCTAGATAGCAGTTGTCTTAATTTTCCAGACATCTGCTGCTACTTCCTTACTATACATTGAGAGATTTTGTGTGTTGCATTTGCATACATGCAAACACACCCATGATTTTATGATGTGCTGACTCTTGTTAAGAGTACTTGAAAGCATTATCCTGAGATCTAATATTCTGACAAACTTGTTTCTTTTTGAGATGGAGTCTTGCTCTGTCGCCCAGGCTGGAGTGCAATGGTGCGATCTCGGCTCACTGCAACCTTTGCCTCCCAGGTTCAAGCAATTCTCCTGCCTCCGCCTCCCCAGTAGCTGGGATTAGAGGTGCCCACCACCATGCCTGACTAATTTTTGTAGTTTTAATAGAGTAGGGGTTTCACCATGTTGGCCAGGCTGGTCTCAAACTCCTGACCTCAGGTGATCTGCCTGCCTCAGCCTCCCAAAGTGCTAGGATTACAGGCATAAGCCACTGCACCCAGCCCTAATAGTCTTTAACCAAAATTTTCACACTTATTTTTAAAAATATGGTTTGAAAATATTTTATCCACCACAAGTTGGAAATTGCCAGGTAAAAGAAAACTGTTTTTTTTTTTTTTAACTTTATTTTAGATCCAGGGATTCTGTGTGGGTTTGTTATATAGGTAAATTGTGTGTCATGGGAGTTTAGTGTACAGATTATTTCATCACTCATGCAATAAGCATAGCACCTGATAGGTAGTTTTTCAGTCCTTACCCTCCTCAAGTAGGCCCTGGTGTTTGTTATTCCCTTCTTTGTGTCCATGTATGCTAAATGTTTAGCTCCCACTTAAAAGTGAGAACATGTAGTGTTTGGTTTTCTGTTCCTATGTTAGTGCACTTAGGATAATGACCTCCACCTGCATCCATGTTGCTGCAGCGGACATGATCTTGTTATTTTTTGTGGCTGCATAGTATTCCATGGTGTATATGTAACACATTTTATTTATCCAGTCTACCACTGATGGACATTTAGGTTGATTCCATGTCTTTGCTATTGTGAATGGTGCTGCAATGAACATACATGTGCATGTGTCTTTATAATAGAATGATTTATATTCCTTTGGGTATATAACCCATAGTGGGATTGCTGGGCCAAATGGAAATTCTGCCTTAAGTTCTTTGAGAAATCGCCAAACTGCTTTCTGCCATGGCTGATTTACCATGGCTAATTTGCATTCCCACCAGCAGTGTATAAGCATTCCCCTTTCTCAGTTATTTTTAGACTTTTAATTAATAGCCATTCTGACTGATGTAAGGTGGTATATACCTCATGGTGGTTTTGATTTGCATTTCTGTAATGATTAGTGGTGATGAGCATTTTTTCTTATGCTTGTTGGCCGCATATATGTCTTCTTTTGAAAAGTGTGTGTTTGTGTCCTTTGCCCGCTTTTTAATGGGATTGTTTGTTTTTTCCTTGTTAATTTGAAAATCTGTATTCTTTACACCCAGTTCACTGAATACTTTTTTTTAAAAGGGTGTCATGAACTATTTAACCATTATACTCTAAAGCAGGCATTTTTCCTTTCTGGGTTAAAATTATTATTTTCTAATTTAGGACATTGTATAATTATAGTATAATTATAACTAGAATATGATTAGAAATTCATTTAAAGCTTTGAACATCTGAAGAATGGTGAGTTGAATTACAGATATTCTTGCCTGTTGCTGTTATACTTGCATTTTATCTCAACACACACACACACACACACACACACACTACAGGACTGAACCATTTTACTTCTTTTCACTGTGGCCCAACATATAAATAATTGATTAGAGAGCATTAAGTAGGTGAAGGGAATCAGTTTCACTTTCGATCATGAGAATAAAGTACTCCTATATTTTTAATTGTCCAGATCAAGCTTGTCCAACCCGCAGCCCACGGGCCACATGCAGCCCAGGATGGCTTTGAATGTAGCCCAACACAAATTCACGTGGACATTGTACAGATTCTCCTCTTGTGGCTTTCACTTAAGAAACAGAATTTTGTAAGGATAAGCACGTTTCAAATCATCAAATTGAATCCCTCTTTCAAGAAACCAGTCTTGTAGTCACATGATTATTGACCAGGGCAAAGAAGCCCAGGAATATGCTTTTTGAGTGGCATCCTCTGCCACATCCTCCACTAAACATGTTTAGCCATGGCTTCCCTCCCCTACCCTGTGTGCAGCCCAAAGACCGACTCCCTGTTCCACTCTCAGTTCTTCCACCTTTTCTCTGGGTCCTCAACACTTCGTCTGGGGTGACTCCAATTTCATGTCATTTTCGAATATCTTTAATATCTGCTTCTCATAGATTCCTTGCTTTTGATTTCCAACCACACTTTGTTTTTTCTATATTAAAAATTAACCACAAAGTATTTCATAATTTTATACTTCCTAATTACTATTGAATATCTCTATTACCATTGGATGCCTTTTCTTTTCTTTTTTTTAATTTGCTTTCTGTTAACTTACCCATTGCTTTCATCAGTTTTTATCTGTTCCTTCTTGAGTCCTTGAAAAAGCATGTCCATCATCGATTTTGCTTATATTTGCCTCTTGAAAGTTACCAGAGGACACTGCCAGCCCTGAGCCAGGGGCCTTTTCTCACTTCTAGACAACATGAGACATGGAGAGCCCTCTCCTCAAAATCCTCTCCTTCCTTGGCTTTTGGTGACCTTCACCTTATCTCATCTCTGACCTGCTTATTTTCTTTTTTTTTTTTTTTTTTTTTTTGAGACGGAGTCTCGCTCTGTCACCCAGGCTGGAGTGCAGTGGCCGGATCTCAGCTCACTGCAAGCTCCGCCTCCCGGGTTCACGCCATTCTCCTGCCTCAGCCTCCCGAGTAGCTGGGACTACAGGCGCCTGCCACCTCGCCCGGCTAAGTTTTTGTATTTTTAGTAGAGACGGGGTTTCACTGTGTTAGCCAGGATGGTCTCGATCTCCTGACCTCGTGATCCACCCGTCTCGGCCTCCCAAAGTGCTGGGATTACAGGCTTGAGCCACCGCGCCCGGCCGACCTGCTTATTTTCATCTTCCAATCTCTAATTTCCTGGAACCCTGTCCTTCTTCTAAATTTTTCTCTATATTTGCTGTGCAATAGAGGTTAAGTATTTTTAGCCTTTAGAAGTAATTTTTGGGGTTTTTTTGAGACAGGGTCTTACTCTATTGCCCAGACTGGAGTGCAGTGGCACAATCACAGTTCACTGTAGCCCTAAATTCCTGGGCTCGCGTGAAACTCCCATCTCAGCCTCCCAAGTAACTGGGAACACAGGCATGCATCACCACGCCTGGCTAAATTTCTTGATTATTATTATTATTTTTTGTGTGTGTGTGGAGATAATGTCTCACTATGTTGCCCAGGCTAGCCTAGAACTCCTCGGCTCAAGCAGTCCTCCTGCCTCAGCCTCCCAAAGTGCTAGGACTACAGACATGAGCTACCACGCCCAGCCCTAGACGTAATTTTTGACAAACGTGGCCTAATTTTGTACCATTTACCCACATCTTATTCTTGATTTCTTAGTGACAGAGGACAGTCATTCATTCATTTATATACTGAATATCTGCTGTGTGCTGGGAACTGGATGTATAAGCCGAATACAGCCTTTTTCTTAAGCGTATATTTATGGCCCCTCTAATTGTTGTTACATTCTTGCTTCAGCGTCCTCAGAGTGGTGATGACAACTATTTGTCAATCATCTCTACCCACAATACTCAGCTCAATCTTTGTAGGAACCAGAACGGTAGACAGTGATGAACTGTTACTTACTTGCTGTCTTCTCTTGACTTTAAATCCTCTGTTAAATATCCCATTTTTCTATAAGTAGCTTCAAGATTCTTTCACTGTCACAAATTGAAAATCTGTCACCTGACCTCCCTCTCCCCCCCAATGTCATTTGTTACACTAGACCCCGACAGTTCCTTCAGGCTCCTCCTCTGCTTAGTAGACATTTCCATACTTGGAGTCAAATTGTTGTCTTTGTGCTAGTAGTCATTTTTTAAGAGAGGCTTTTTGGTGAAATATAACATATGCACAGAGAAGTGCAAAAATGGAAAGTGAGGCCGGGCGCGGTGGCTCACACCTGTAATCCCAGCACTTTGGGAGACCGAGGTGGGTGGATCATGAGGTTAGGAGATCGAGACCATCCTGGCTAACACGGTGAAACCCTGTCTCTACTAAAAATACAAAAAAAAATTAGCTGGGAGTGGTAACAGGCGCCTGTAGTCCCAGCTACTCGGGAGGCTGAGGCAGGAGACTGGTGTGAACCCGGGAGGTGGAGCTTGCAGTGAACCAAGATTGCGCCACTGCACTCCAGCCTGGGCAACAGAGTGAGACTCCATCTCAAAAAAAAAAGAAAAAATAAAAGCATACAGCTCCATGAATCTTTGTAAAGTGAACACACCCATGCAGTCAGTCCCTACATCAAGAATCAGAGCATCACCAGCCACTCAGAATCTGTCTTTGTGCTCCCTCTCAGTGTCTATGGATCAGGATAACCATTATCCTGAATTCTAATACCATATATTAGTTTTGCTTTTCTTTAAATAAAAAACAAAAAACTTTTTAGGTAGAGTAATACAGTATATGCTCTTTGATGTCTTACTTCATTGATCAACATTTTGTGAGTCATCTATATTGTTGTGTATAGAGATCATTTATTTTCGTTGCTGCATAATATTCCATCAAAGGAAGACATACATTACAATTTACCCATTCTACAAAGGACATTTGAATTGTTTACATTTAGGAGCTATTAAGAATGGAACCGTGTTGCTGTGAACATTTCTCGTACATGTCTTAAGAATGGAACCGTGTTGCTGTGAACATTTCTCGTACATGTCTTATGGACAGTCTCACACAGGCTCTGATGAATGTATTTATTTCTGCTGAATTTGCATATGCTAGTTTAAATCAATAGTTTTCCAAAAATTGTATTACTGCCAGCAAAATGAAAAGCAAATTGTAAGGCTGAGAAATCTTAAATACTTGATCTTGTGTTTTTTTTTTCTTTCTTTCTGTATTCAATTTGTTATTCATTATGCAAATGTAAGTACCTTTTATGTTTGAGGCCCTCAGGGGATATCAGTAATCATAAAAGCAAGTATCCTGGCATTTATTCAGTTGCAAATCCTGTTGATCTTTTTTTTTTCTTCCTTGAGACAGGGTCTTGTTCTTTCATCCAGGCCTTAGTGCAATGTTGCAATCATAGCCCACTGCACCCTCCTGGCCCAGGAGATCCTCCTACCTCATCCTGGGTATAGCTGGGGCTACAGGCATGTGCCACCATGCCCGGATAATTTTTTTTTTTTTTTTTTTGGAGACGGAGTCTTGCTCTGTCACCCAGGCTGGAGTGCAGTGGCCGGATCTCAGCTCACTGCAAGCTCCGCCTCCCGGGTTTACGCCATTCTCCTGCCTCAGCCTCCCGAGTAGCTGGGACTACAGGCGCCCACCACCTCGCCCGGCTAGTTTTTTTGTACTTTTTAGTAGAGACGGGGTTTCACCGTGTTAGCCAGGATGGTCTCGATCTCCTGACCTCGTGGTCCACCCGTCTCGGCCTCCCAAAGTGCTGGGATTACAGGCTTGAGCCACTGCGCCCGGCCGCCTGGCTAATTTTTAAAAACTTTTTTTGTAGAGACAAGGTCTCACTGTATTGCTCAGGTTGGTCTTGAACTCCTGGGCTCAAGCAATCCTTCTCCCTTGGCCTCCCAAAGTGCTGGGATTATAGGCGTGAGCCACTGCGCTTGGCTGATCTTTCTTAATATTAACAGTAATGATGACTCCTGATATTTCATGAGTGTTTATGGCCAAGCACAATTCTAAGCTCTTCATCCCTGTTAACCGATTTAGCCCTCGTAACCACTTTTTGAGTTAGTACTGTTATTCTGATTTCACAGAATAGGAAACTAAGGCACAGAGAGGTTGAGTAACTTGCCCGCACAGTTTGAGTACATGACAGAGCTGTGATCCAAGCCTACACAGTGAAGCTCCAGAATCCACACATTTACCACTATGTGCCGTGCCTTTCCAGTTAAATCCATTCTAGCCCACTCTGCCCCCAATTTATGTCTCCTCACCTCCAGCCTTAAATACAATGAGATGGTAAAGAGCACAGGCTTTAGAGTCAGACAGACTTGGATTTGAATTCTGCTGTGCCATTCACTCTGTGTGTGACCTCAGGTGAATTATTTATCCTTCTTAAGACTCAGTTTCTCCATGAATGAAAGAAGCTCTTGTGAAGATTACACTGATTAATAGAAAAGCACACTTTGTAGTACCTAACACTATCATCATTATTATTTGACCTCCTAATTAGTATCTGTACCACCCATTTATATAATGTGGTGTACATACCAACTCTAAAGCATCCTTCTAAAGGACTGCTTTCATCGTTTTCCTTCCTTTGTCAAAAATATATAATGTCTTACTATTGCTTAGAAGATAAAGACAAACATTCAGAGGCATTTGAAGCATGGCAAGCCTCTATATTCGTTTCTGTCTTCTGCTTCCTTGCATAGCCCTATTTTACTTGTCTGTGCCATTCAGTGTCTCTGGACACCCTGGGTTTCTCACTTCTTCCTCTCCTCTTTGCATTAGTTGAAGTATCTCCCTTTTCCTCTTTCCTTCTTGCCTTAGAAGCCTCCTTTGCCTTCCAGACTCACCTCTGGGCATTCATTTAACACGTTAATTCTTTCCTAAGTATAAGGCATTCTGCAATATACAGAGTGACGCAAAATGTCAGCCCTGTCCTGAATGGGATTTCAATCTTTTTGGGTAGATTAGATGGTCACATAAAAGTATTTGAGCAACATAAGTAGTATGTTTTGGATGCCAGCTGGAGGTACCTTTCATGGGTGGAATGCTAAGGAGGAGCTTTGGAGGCGGGCATTATTCAGTGATCTCCAGAGAAACAGAACTAATGAGATGTGTATGTAAATAGGGAGAGAAACTTATTGTAAGGAATTGGCTCATATAAATGGGGAGATTTGACAAATGCAAAATCTGCAGGGCAGGCCAGCAGACTGGAGACCCAGGGAAGATTTGCAGTTCAGGTCCAAAGTCTTGCTTCTGGGTGGTCCATCTTTTCTCTGTAAGACCTTCAACTGATTGGACGAGGCCTACTCACATTGTAACAAGCATTCTGCTTTACTCAAAGTCTACTGATTTAAATGTGTTAATCTCATCAAAAAATACCTTCACAGAAACATCTAGAAAAATATTTGACCAACTATATGGATATCATGGCTAGCCAAATTAACACATAAAATTAACCGTGACAAGAGATGTCCCTGTGGTGAGTCAGCATTGTTAGGCAGGAAAACAGCCTGGACCAGGGGCTATAAGCCTGTTTTCTCCCCCAAATACCCAAAGAGGTAGCTCCCATCAGTATCAAGGGCTCACTGATGGATGAGTGGAAAGTGTGAAGGGAGAACATTCTGAGCCGAGGAAATTATGTAAGAGGAGAGGAAAATTGCAGCGCAAAATCCTCAAGGATACCTAGAATGTGGTAGGAAGCAAATAATTGTAGCACAGATAGCCCTGGATTGATATTTCCGCTAAAGAATTTTTTAAAGTTCGAGGTTTCCCTATTACTGTTGGGTCACACGTTCACAGGATGAAATCTCCTTCTGTATCTTGAAACTAAGTCATGCAGTGTCTTCTCTAGAATTTTAATCTGATGAGGTCATTAAGGAAAAATATTTTCTAAATCTAGAGTTCCCAATGTGTTCATTATAAAATGAATTCATTTTTTTCTTCTCATAAAACCCTATGTTTTGAAAAAATGTATCTACTTTAGTACTTACTAAAATTATTTTGTCAAACACCATATATTGATCCTTAGCATGAAGTGAGTAGTGTAACGTAACACAATTTTACATAATTAATATTCTAGTTGGCTTGGACAGTCCATTTTGGGCAAAGTATCAAGGATTTTTCATTCATTGTTCGTGCATGCATTCAATAAGTATTTACTTGAAGACGGTTTGGGGGATAAAAAAATAAATATTTACTGAGCATCTGTTGTATGCAAGGAAACTTCTGGTTACTGGTAATACAGCACTGAACAAAACAGATTAAGTCCTTGATCTCCTGAAGGTCACCTTTTTTCATATATTTGTAGTAGTTTATGACTCTGTCAATGTTTTCACAGAGTTCAAATTAAGAATTATAAAAGCATGTAGTACTGTAGTTATCTGAATCATCAAAATCAGCTACCAAATTGTATTCTCTCAAACAATTGTGAAACAATGTATTTTAATTCCTAAATAATAGCTTGTTTTCATGTAATATTATTACAGACCTCCTTCACTAAGATGATAAATATATAGAAGATGGTCATGTGAACGTATCTATTTCTGGGTGGTAAACTATAAAGGGGTCCATTATGTTTATTCTTATTTGCATATACTTATGATCATATTCTTCTTTAGACTTAAATCTGTGATCATGACTTTTATGAGGAAATCATCCTGTCTATAAGCATGATCATGCCTTTAAGAATTGATGACAATTACACGGAACGGGCTAACATGAAAAAGTGAGGCAATACTTGGGATTTCATTCTGTGAGGAAAATGTACTGGACTTAGTTTACCAATGTGAAGTCGGTGGTGGCTCTAGATGAGTTTTCGTAGAAACAAGAAACTTTAAATGGCAGAAACGCATGACTTAGTAACTCTGTTATTAATTGCACTAACTTATTTTTTCTCCCCAGTCTTTTTAGTGCATGCCTTTTGATAAAGTTACACTGCAAAGACCATTTTTAATGTTACTAAAAATGATGGTGTTTTTAAAGTATAGTGATTTGATAATAGGACTCAAGTGGGAAGAAAGGAAATACCCTTTACTTGGGTCTTCCAGAGATTTTGCTAAACCCTGGGTGAGAGCAGTGTTTCATTTCCCGATTCCTACCACCTGTCCACTTATTCACTGCACGTTTACTACATGGTCTCGTTGCCATTCTTCATCTGGACTCAAAAATCAAATAATAGAAATCAGATGGAAATATGTGTGGACTTCATTCTATAAAGATAGTTCTTTTACAAAAATAGGAGCCAGAGGATTTGAGGGACAGGGAAGAGGAAGAAGATGATAAAAAGAAAAAGGGAGAATCCATTATTATGTCAAAGATACTTCCTTTTTTAAAATGATTGGATCAAATGTTTGACTGACGTGGTTTGATGACTATTTTGAACGTATAGGTTTTAATGAAAGATTATGTGGTTATAATTTTTAAAAGACCGTCAAATCCATTTCCCCCAAATCTATTTTGTCTGTCCGTTTTCAAAAAGTGAGAAGTCTTTATCTGAAAGGTTTAGTTTAGTTGCTCAGGATTCTTTCTCCCATACACCACATCCAGCCTTCAAAATATGTCTAGATTCTGACTACTTCCTTCTGTGTGCACTGCTAGCTCTCTAATCCAGGCTGCTGTCATTTTTCCTGGCTGGCATCTCCGCTTCCACCCTTGCCCCTCACAGTCCAGTGTCTACAAAGCAGCCAGTACCATCTTGTTAAATGGGTATCCGTTTGTGCAGCTCCTTTGCTCAGTACCTTCCTTCCACTGGTTTGCCATCTTAGAGGAGTCAGAACCCTTACTGTGCCCTGCGAGGCCTTTTGTGGTTTGTACCACTTCCTGCCTTTTCTGTCAGCCCAACAATTCATCCTCTTGCTCACTCTTTGCTACACTGACCTCTTGACCATTCATGAATGCACCACACTAGCTCTCCTGAAAGCCTTTCTACTTGCCATTCCCTTTGTTTGAAGCGAAAACCTCCATCCCCCAAATATCCACAGTGCTAGTTCCTCATTTTTTTTTTTTTTCAGATCTTTGTTCAGAGTTTGCTTTTATCAGAGAAACCTTTCTTGACCACCTCCTACCTTGTTACTCTCTGTGTCTCTTGCCTGCTTTTTTCTCATTGGACCTATTGTTTATTTACTTGATTTTTGCTGTCTTCCCCACTAGACTGTGAGCTCCATGAGCATGGGTTTCATTCACTGTGATATCCCTAGTGCCTAGAATAACTCCTGGCATGTAGTGGGTGCTCATTAAGCTTTTGTCAAATGGATGGATAAATAAATAATGGAATATATGTATATGTACATTTCTAATATTTTACCAGTAAACTAAGTAGGTTTACTTTTTAAATAAAAGTTCTATAAAAAGATAAGAAATCATTATACTAATATTAATAGAATCTGACAGCTTTTATAATGATTTCTACCCAATAGATTTTGTGCTGGTTTTATGAACGTATTAACAGATTTTAGGAGGCCATATATTTTCTGCAATCATAATTTTTTTTTTTTTTTTTTTTTTTTTTGAGACGGAGACCCGCTCTGTCACCAAGCTGGAGTGCAGTGGCACGATCTTGGCTCACTGCAACTCTGACTCCCTGGTTCAAGCGATTCTTCTGCCTCGGCCTCCCGAGTAGCTGGGACTACAAGTGCGCACCACCATGCCTGGCTAATTTTTGTATTTTTAGTAGAGACGGAGTTTCACCATGTTGGCCAGAATGGTCTCAATCTCTTGACCTTGTGATCTGCCTGCCTCAGCCCCTCAAAGTGCTGGGATTACACGCGTGAGCCACCATGCCCAGCCTGTAATCATTTTTTTTTTGGTTTGTTTTTTTAGGAAAAGCCCGCTGAGATTATTTTATTTTATTTTTGTTTTGAAAGAGAGAATTTGAATACCTACTTAGTACTTCTTTTCTGGAGAGTGCTCTCCTTTGAATATGGTCTGATGCCCACAGGGTGTGCCCCATACAGCCACTGACTGCCCCAAACTGGCATCCTCCCTGGGCTTCATGCCCCTGAATTTTTGGTCCCCAAAGAAATATTTAATGTGCTCCTATTCTGGTTTCTAATGAGAGAGTTTTAAGTTCTTAAGTCTAGGATGAAAAGGAGGAATGTGTTTATAGCAGCCTTCTTTCATGAAATGAAAGAATTTCTCTGATTTGGGAATTACAGTTTTCTGCTTGGCAATCCCCCATCCCTCTACCCATGTCCTAAACAAAGGGTTTCCTTCTATTTATGTGTAGTCACTTGTCACTTTGGCCATCATTTTTTTCACTAGGAAGTTACAGTTTCTAACTTAAAGTGTACTATGTGTCAAGAGTTACAAAAGATGATCTTGTAGAAACTGAGGCAGTTAGAAAAGTAAAACTCTAAAAGAAGAAAGGATGTTCAAAATGATTTTTAAATTGCATTTAACAAATGAAGCATCTCCTCCTTTAACTCTAGAGTCTCAAGAAGGGTTTGAAAGGAAGAATTGTGGAGAGACATTTCCATGCTTGAAAATATCAAGCATGATTTTGGCAGAAATCACAGCATAGGAAGATACTAGATTCTTGGGCAGTGAGATGTTTGCTGATTTGGGATTTTATCTTTGGCAGTTGTTGCCACATTTGAGGGCTTCAGCTGCTTTGAAGATTCTGCAAAAGAAAATCATTCATTCATTTCCAACATTAAAAAATCATTATATTGTCAATGAATTCATGTTGTGATCTGTTTATAGCCTTCTGTAGTTTTTTTCTCTTCTTCCTTTTTTTTTTTTTTTTTTTTTGAGATTTATTCTCCAGGCTTGTAGAAACTATAGACTAACCTACTACACAGGCATAACGTTGTAATAAAAGAGCACTTGACTATAAAATCAGAAGACTTGGCAAGTCGCCTACCCCCTGGGAGCCTCCATTTCCCCGTGGATAAACGGGACTCACAGTGGCTATCTTGCAGGGTTGTTGCGAATATGAAATGACAGGAAATATTATACATGACAGTTCTTGGAAAACAACTCCACAAATGCAAAGTACTGTCATTGTTAGTAACTATTTGAAGGCTCTGATTTCTTAATATCTAGAGAAATTGATAAAAATTCCAATTGTGGAAAATTCAATTCTTCCAAAGCTTTTGATAGACATGTGGTGTGTTTTTATTATTTTTTTCATAGTACACGAGGAACAACGTAAAGTTTCTTTCAGCCAGTATGTAATTAACCATCTTTTAAATATGTGGACATAATAATAATATCCTGCTTTAATGTAAATACATAGTAAGGTAGTATGAGGGGGGGAAATACAAACATGAACAGAGCAGTTTTATAAAACAGCAAAGGAGACAAAAATAGATGAACATAATTAACTGAGTTGTTTGATCAGTACCATGTTAGAGTTACAAAATCAATGGGAACACAGAGGGCAGAATGAGTTTTTCCAATTTGTTGACTGGGTAAAGGCTTTATATTATGTAATGCCTAGAGTATAGGTGGTTTTGTTTTTTTTTTCTTTCTGCTGAGTCCAGTGTTGTTTTATGCCAACTATTTGGGTGGCTAACTTCCAAAAAGCATTATTTTTTACCCACTGGGTGTCTCTGAGTCAGTAAATGATCATAATGCTTTTTGTGCAACTACCAAGTCCAGGATCATCTACTGAGTCTGTGAATTATAGAATAGAGAGAGGAGGTTTCTACCTTCAAGGTACTTCTGGGCTAGTAGGGTGCTAAATAGAGATGGATGGGATGGACCTGGTGGCCCATGCCTGTAATCCAAGCACTTTGGGAGGCCAAGGCAGGTGGATCACTTGAGGCCAGGAGTTCAAGACCATCCTGGCCGACATGGCATAACCCCTGTCTCTACTTAAAAAAAAAAAAAAAAACAGATGGATAGGCATGTTATCATTACAAATGCATAAAATCTATAATATCGAATTGCTATGATTGGGGAGAGGTTGAACACGGATCATAGTGGCCACATGGAACGTGGGGTGGGCAGGCCGGGTGCGGTGTCTCACACCTGCAATCCCAGCACTTTGGAAGGCCAAGGCAGGCAGATCATCTGAGGTCAGGAGTTCGAGACCAGCTTTGCCAGCGTGGTGAAACCCCATCTCTACTAAAAATACAAAAAAAAAAAAAATAATAATAATAAATTAGCTGGGTGTGGTGGCACACACCTTTAGTCCCAGCTACTTGGGAGGTTGAGGCAGGATGGGAGGCAGAAGTTACAGTGAGCCAAGATTGTGCCATTGCACTCCAGCCTGGGTGACAGAGCAAGACTCTGTCTCAAAAAAAAGAAAGAGAGAGAGAGGGAAAGAGAGAAAGAAAAGAGAAAAGCAAAGAAAAGGAAGGAAGGAAAGAAAGAAAAAGAAAGAAAGAAAAGAAAGAAAGAATTGTGGAGTGTCTCAATTGTCTCACCACAGGTCCATGCTATGGAAATTAAAGTCATCCAGCAGGATCTCTGAAGTATCTCTCATATTGCCGACTTTTGAGCAGATAGCCCCTATTTTGCTATTTCTGATAAACATTCCATCCAGCTTTTGTGTTTTTTTATGTCTGTTTTCAGATGTTCTTTTAATATGGGTTACTTGTGTGGTACTCTGATTTTATTTATTTATTTATTTATTTTTGTAATACAGAGTCTCACTCTGTTGCCCAGGCTGGAGTGCAGTGGTGCAATCTCAGCTCACTGCAACCTCCACCTCCCAAATTCAAGCATTTCTCTGCCTCAGCCTCCGGAGTAGCTGGGATTACAGGCACCCACCATCACACCCAGCTACTTTTTGTATTTTTTGTAGAGACAGGGTTTCACCATCTTGTCCAGGCTGGTCTTGAACTCCTGATCTCGTGATCCACTCGCCTCGGCCTCCCAAAGTGCAGGGATTACAGGCATGAACCACCGTGTCCGGCTGGTACTCTGATTTTTTGTTGTAACTGTTTTGTTTTGAAACTGAGTCACACTGTGTCACCCAGGCTGGAGTGCAATGACGCGATCTCTGCTCACTGCAACCTCTGCCTCCCAGGTTCAAGCGATTTTCCTGCCTCAGCCTCCCCAGTAGCTGGGATTACAGGCATGAGCCACCATGCCTGGCTAATTTTTATACTTTTAGTAGAGACGGGATTTCACCATGTTGGCCAAGCTGGTCTTGAACTCGTGACCTCAAATGATCCACCCACCTTGGCCTCTCAAAGTGCTGGGATTACAGGCATGAGCCACGCCTGACAGGTACTCAGATATTTTTAAGCTGTGACTATGAGAAAATGTGCCTTCAGTGACTAAGAGAGCATGGGGTGAGTAGGGGCACCTGTAGTGATGAAACACTAAAGCCTGGAAGCCAGCAATTAGAAATTTTCAAAATTTAGACTGGCCAGTAAACAAAGCATCAACCAAAGTTTAAAGTTAGGCTTGGCTGGCTCTTAGGGACAAAACTTGGAAAGTGGGCTCATGGTTAACAATGACAGAGATGCTGGAGTCAGGAATGTAGATGGCACTCCCATCCATACACAGTCTGTGGTCCCTGGCAATGTGCCTAGCCATATGACTTAACATGGGCTGGGAATTTCTTTTTCTTTATCTTTCGTTTTTGCAGGGGTGTTGCGGGAAAACAGTCTCATTCTGTTGCTCAGCTTGGAGTGCAGTGGTGCGATCACAACTCACCGCAACCTCCAAACTCCTGTGCTCAATTGATCCTCCCACCTCCACCTCTTGAGCAGCTGGGACTGTAGGTGCATGCCACCATGCCCAGCTAGTTTGGCTGTCCTTCCTTCCCCTCCCTGTCTCCCTCCCTCCCTCCCTCCCTTCCCCCTTCCCTTTCCTTTTTTTTTTTGGGGGGGGGGGGCAGGGGTTTCACCATGTTGCCCAGACTGGCCTGGGCTGAAGCACTCTCCTCACCTCAGCCTCCCAAAGTGCTGAGATGACAGACATGAGCCTCTGCTTTTGGCAGGAAATTCTATTCTTTCCATTTTTGTCATAGTCTCAAGGGACATAGAATTAAGGATTTACTTCCATTGCCTCATTCGTTCATCAAACATTTATTAAGCATGTAGTATTTCCTACTTGTTTCTGGGACTTCATCGACAGGGAACTGACATCTTTTAGCAGTTGCTTACCTGTGAAAAGGTAGGGACTACCTTTAATTAGGGATTCTAGGGAAGAACTCGTGCCCATTCACAGAGATTATCTTCTTGCCTTTCATTTGTTGATTTTTATGTATTTTATCCTTCAGACCAGGCATATCAGTAATAACAGCACTGTACTTCCACCTGGTAGCTCACCAAAGCTTCAAGGATGTTATGCAGAATCCTTAGCCGGGAACCTGGCTGTTTACCAAGAAGACAAATCTTTGGGCAATTGACTCACCCAGCTTCCAGATATAATTTCACCTCCCTTTTCCCACAGTGAGTTGTAGGTAATATTATGAACACACGATTTTCAGGGCAGGCAGATGTGTATTTTGAGCTGATGAGTCAAGACATATTTATTGCTAGTGTAAGAGGGATGAGGCTCCGTAGTTGACAGCTGCAATTTAGAGGAGTGGTTTTGGTTGGCTGATTAGCATGGAGCATTGATGTTCCCTGATCTGTGCTCCTTTTGTCCACCTGGTTTAATGCTGTTGGTCTCTGACTGTGATTCATCCTTGAGTTCTTTCTTTGCTGCATGGTAGCTCAGAGATCAGTTTAAGTCGTTTAAAAATAAACATTTCACACTGAAGGAGTAGTATTGCTCTGTGCATAAAGACAAGTTTCCCAAGACTTACTGCTTGAAGTGTGATGAGTTCCATTTCTAGAATTTTTAGGCACTCTTTCATATTATAGAAATAACATCTAATAACTTTACAAGGAGGTAATTAATATTCCTCCCTTTCTCCCTCCTTTCTTGTGTCTTTGTCTCTCTGTCGGTATTTCATCTACTCCGAAATGTTTATTGAGCATCTACTTAGTGCCAGGTACTGATCACAACAGAGTTGGGGAGGTGCTGGTGCCAGTGTAGGAGAGGCCTGGGGGAAGTATAGTGGAGGATGTGAAAGGATTCACTAACTTGCTGAGAGGGTTTGGGAAGCTTTTGGAGAGGAGATACATTTCATCCGAGCCTTGGAGCATGGACAGGTGATTGGGCGAATGGAGGAGGATAGGCAAGGGTGATTAGACCAAGGAAATGGCGAGGAGGCAGGAAACAACATGGCAACTATGGGGGGCACCACACACTTATGACAGCTCAGGTATGGGGTGTGTGGTGAGACATGAAGTTGGAAAAAAAAAAGTAGTTTTGACTGGATCATGAAGAGCCTGGTGTGCTGTGTCAGGATTTTGGATTTTTTCCCGATTAGGATCATTGGGTGTTTTGTTCTTTTTTTTTTTTTAAGCTAAAATCCACGTAACGTCAATTCACCATTATTATTTTTTTTTCTTTTCACCCTGTCTTATGGTCCTGAGTAAATCCATCATTTTAACCACTTTAAAGTATACAATTTAGTGACGTTTAGTGTTTTAACAAAGTTGTGCAGCCACTGTCACTGTCTAATTTCAAAATGTTAGCAGGCATTCCTCAGCCTCCTTTTCCCTCAGCCTCTGGCAACCATTCATCTATTTTCTGTCTTTATGAATTTGCCTATTCTGGACATTTCTTATGAATGGAATCACACAAAATGTGATCTTTGTGTCTGGCATCTTTTACTTAGCATAATGCCTCAAAGTTCATCCGTGTTACAGCATGTATCGATACATCATTCTTTTTATGGCTGAATAATATTCCATTGTTTGGAGAGACCACATTTTGTTTATCCATTCATCAGGTGTTGGATTTTGGGGTTGTTTCCTCTTTTTGGCTACTGTGAACAACATTACCATTCATGCATCAGTTTTTGTGTGAACATGTGCTCTCAGTTTGTATGGCTATATACCGAGGAGCATAATTGCTGAATCATGTGATAATTCTATGTTTAACTTTTTAAGGAACTGCAAAACTTTCCCAAGTCATTAGAGATTTTAAAGACAGATCAAAACAGACTCATTTCATTTTAACATCAAACACTTTAGCACAGTATTTTCTTTTGAGGCTAAGTATTTCTACTTCTGTTGGCATGTTTTCCTAGTTCAGGGCATCATAGCCCTCAGCAGGGAACCATGTCAGGCCCTTTTAAATCCTATGGATTGATTGCTGTAAAGAAATCTGTACCCAACAGCATAGGATAGGACAGAAAGAAGTGATGTCAGGGTATCCTCTCTCCCTCTATGATGTATTTCAGAAATGAGTTTTTCTTTTCTAAACAGAACCCCTGATTAGATGATAGGCTACTATTAGGGAATTTATTATACTTATAAACAGTACTTGGATTCCCTGTAATTTGTTATAATTAATGCAAGCGTTCAAGAGCAGAAAGCAAGGATCAGGTCGTGACATGTCTTTCTCTTTTGCAACACCTTGCTATCATTGGCCGTTTTTCACTAGTTAAGGCCTGTGTGTCTTTGTATGCATTTAAACAAATATTATCCTTTTTAGGAAATAATTGCAATCCTTCGGCTCGTTGAAACTGAAGGAATCTTACTGAGAAGTTGGGTGTCTCTGGCAAAATAGGGTATTTATTGATCACTGAATGTTGAAAACTTCTAGACTTGAATGTTTGCCAAGAAAATCTTGTCTGTATTTGGGTATATGCACATGGTTTTCTTCTCATGCATGTACACGTATTAGCTTATAGTGCGAAAAGGCTAGAAGAAAAACTTTCCCTTTTAAGGGTATCCTTGCTAGAGTTTTAGTTTTAGCTTTCCCTTTTGTTTGTGTTTTCCCCCTCCCTTTGGGGTTATTTCAGTTTTGCATAGTCGCAGGAGTATTCGCTTTGTAGTTTGTTAGACAGTGCAGACTTTTAATTGTCAGCTTAAACAGTTATTAAATGTAAAAGCTTTTAGATAGTGCATGGGTCAGGTACCAAACACATTATTAGACTTTAATAGTCATAAACTGAAATTCTTCTCAAGAGTTTTGAGGATAGAGGGATGGAGGGAGGGAGGCATTCAGGTTTATCTGGTTACATGCCTGCATACATAGTATTTATCTGGTCCTGGCAGACTGAGAACAGCATGGGCCACCCTGTCCTTTATCTAGATTTACAGCTGTGAACACCCGCTGGAATGGATGGAATGTGCTGGTTCCCTCCTGTGGGTATCTCTGTCAATCTAAGATTTAAAATTATTCCCCTTTGCTCTCCTGTACCCCGGGACTCTAGGACTACTTGTCCTCAGTTCCCTCTTTTTTGTCTTTTATAGTAGAGAAACGTTTCCATTTGTTTCCGTTTGCAGAATATCACATCAGCCAGAAAGCAATGCTGTCTGGCACTTTGGTACATGCTGCACTTCGGAGAACTGGGTTCCAGTACATTCTAGCAAGATTCCTCTGATATTGCTAGTTATGAAGGAAGTTTTCTAGTGAGGAAAGCACATTTTAAGTCTTGCCCTGCTCTTAGTAACAATGACAGGACAATTTCTCTTTCTGGTCCATAAAACACTCCAGTAGTTTTATGGAAAGGCTTCAAAAAGTGAAGAATTTAAGGATGGCCCCGCTCTCCAAATTGTCACATCCCTCCTGACCATGCCTATGGGGAGAGATACATTGGTTTAACTAAATTTGAACTCTAGAGGAGGGAAGAGCAGACCGGGAGCTGTGTGTGATGATAGTGACTCTGCAGGTTGGTAGTTACAGCTTACAGAATGCTCTCACTAACCTGTTTTTCAAACTAGAAAAGAAAGTTTTCTTTCTCGCTCAGACCTCCCTGAGCAGTAGGGGCAGAAGGAGTAATGAATGAATGCTGATATGTGCTATTAAATTTGGATAACATTTTTTATGATCCATAGTATAGAAGCTACTCAGTGCAAACGAGTAAAGACTTGTGTGTGACACTGATGATGACTTGCATTTTACTTTTTAAAAATCTGCATTTAGAAATATATACACAGAGGGCCCAGTTTGTACCTGCTGTTGGACACATCCGCTCCTTCCACGTAGGAGCCTACAATCAGAAACTCTGGTCTGTAGATTTTACTTCTATCCCTCTATCCGTCTTTGAAAGTTAACAAGTAGTTAAAATGTATAACTCAGTCTCCTTTCCCTTCCTTCTATCTCTGGAGGAGAAAAGTGAAACATCCCAGAGGCTGCTGCCAGGAGAAAAAACAGACCTGAATAACCACTGGCTACAGTATGAAACATGTCCTGTAATAGGATTTTATGGAAAAGTTTCTCATTTCAACATTTGCCTCATACGCTGTAGCACAGACTGTCTCAGTGGGGTTGGGGAAAAGCTTGGTGATGGAAGCCCTTCCTTAGAAGCGTCATAAAAATCACCGGGTAGTAGTGTTTTATTTTCGCTTTTATTTTTATTTATTTATTTATTTTTAGATGGAGTCTCGCTTTGTCACCCAGGCTAGAGTGCAGTGGCACGATCTCGGCTCACTGCAGCCTGTGTTTCCCAGGTTCAAGCGATTCTCCTGCCTCAGCCTCCCGAGTAGCTGGGAATACAGGCGCATGCTACTGCGCCCAGCTAATTTTTGTATTTTTAGTAGAGACGGGGTTTCACCATCTTGGCCAGGCTGGTCTGGAACTCCTGACCTTGTGATCCACCTGCCTCGGCCTCCCAAAGTGCTGGGATTACAGGCGAGCCACCGCGCCCGGTTTCGCTTTTATTTTTAGACTTCAGTGAAATTGGTGGCTTTCCCAGAATGGGCAGGGATCAGATCCTGCCTTCGCCACTGTGGTTGTTCATGCTCAGATCTGGTTCTGGCCTTGTCTTTAAGGAAGCAGTATTACCTTGGACAAGTCATTCTCCTCCCTTAACACAGCTGCCTTCTCTAAAAAATGAAAGGATTGGACTGGGATTTTAAAAGTCCTTCCCTTGTTAAATCGCTTAGGCTCCATCATGCTGCAGTGATGTATGACCCCCCAGCCTCTTTGGGTTTCACAAACAAAGGTTTATTTGCTGCCCACCTGGCAGGTCCACTGTGGGTTGCCTGAGGCTCTGCTCCCAGCCGTCTTTGCCCAGGGCTCAGGCTCACTGAGCAACCTGCCCTCCCTGCTCACTGCAGGTGTCAGAGCAAAGGGAAGCAGAGGCAGAGAACCCGTCACTGGCTCTGGACACTTTTGCTTGGGAGCAACAATTACTTCCCACTTCTATTCTCATGCATTGGCCCCAAAGCTAGTCCCAGGAGTAACGAGGCAGTTGGGCATGACCCTGTTGGGAAGGCAGCAGACATCTGGAAGCGTGGCAAGGGCCCTGCTCTGTCTTCACCATTCTGTGACTTACGCTGAGCTGTTGCATTCTGGGGTGGTAGTATGACCAAAATCAGATCCCAAGGCTTTAACCATTTTACGTGGCTGTCTCCTGTTTGGGGCACATCTGTTGAACTGGACCTGGAATGAAGATTTCACTTGTGGGGAGGGGTGGAGGAAATATTTTAAAAGCAACACCTACCCGGTCTCGGAGTTCCTGGTGCCTTATTTGTAGTTCTGTGGTAACACAGCCCATGCCTTTCAGAACACCACACAGACCTGCTCACTCTGAGAAGAATGAACAGAACCTCAAGTAAAACACAGTTGCAGACGTGCTGAGATAAATTCCTCATACATGAATTTAAAAGAGAACATAAAGATTTTAGCAATTTGGCCGGGCGCGGTGGCTCACACCTGTAATCCCAGCACTTTGGGAGGCCGAGGCTGGCGGATCACGAGGTCAGGAGATCAAGACCATCCTGGCTAACACGGTGAAACCCCGTCTCTACTAAAAATACAAAAAACTAGCCGGGCGTGTGGTGGGCGCCTGTAGTCCCAGCTGCTCCGGAGGCTGAGGCGGGAGAATGGCGTGAATCCAGGAGGCGGAGCTTGCAGTGAACTGAGATCGCGCCACTGCACTCCAGCCTGGGCGACAGAGCGAGACTCCGTCTCAAAAAAAAAAAAAAAAAAAAAAAAAAGATTTTAGCAATTCATCTCTAAATTTTGAAGATATTGTTATGGGGTATAATTTGGAAGGAGTCCTTTGATACTGCCGTCAAAAGTACTGAAGACTCTGTTGATTTGACCCAATAGGGCATTTTTTCAAACTCCTAGGGGAGGAAATAACTTGGAAAAGTCACTTATTTTCTTACCATCGGATGGGGAGTTTCCAGATAGATGAGGCCCCCAGAGACTAGGTGATAGCATGTTCGTTCCCAGTAGTCATGCGTAATAACACTTATTATTAGGACACCTTTTAAATTTTACCCCGAGAAATCTGTATTTAATAAAAAGTTAATCTTTAAAAACAAAATTTAAAAATTTAAAAATATAAAAGTTTACCTTTATTCGAGAAGCATAATTATGTTCACTAATTCTTAGAGGAAGAGCAGAATCCTAACCTAAAACCATTCATTGGGCCTCAAGAGTCAGATGGACTATTTCCAGGTCTCTGAATATGAAAAATATTAAAAAGTTTTCCTTGTGAGCTTGGATTTTCAAAGAGGATCTCTTTGGAAAGTTGGCAAATACTTACTTTCCTGGCATGAAAATTGTTTTTTTTTGTTTTTTTTTTCCTTTTCCTCTCCACCCAGAACTGTGACAGGGTGGAGTATACTTCCATGAAATTGCATGTTTCCAAAATAGAATTCACTGTTATATTTTACTACTGTTATAATTGAATCGCTAATGAGAAATAAGCAAAGAGCAGGCATTCTAGAAATAGAATTTCAACTCCTGTTGTCAAATTTAGTCACCATGTTCGATAGAATTATCATATTTTATAAAACTGCCTTTTGTGCAAAATTGTACCAGCCAAACAATTTCCAAAGTGGTTTGAATTTCATTCTCATTTCTGCAGTCTTACATAGTAATACCCACAATCTCGTGGTAATGGCACCGTATCATTGCTGCTGTTTAGATTCTCTCCTAGTTTGGATGGCTTCCAGGAGAGAGCCCTGCTTTCTTCAGCTCCTTATTTTTATATTCCAGCAAAATCCTACATCCAACCTACATGATTAGAAACGTTCCTGGTGTTCCTTGCTAGTGGATTGTGAGTCACTGTTTCCTAGGATAGAATGGATCTGTAACAGAACTTACTGACAAATTATAGAAGTAATAGCTATAGATGAAAGTTGGAAGCAGCAGATTTTTAAAAACTAGAGCTATTGTTTTCGTGGCAGATTAATTGGTTACTGGTCTACTTCCAAAGGTATTCTCTAATAAATTATCTTAACTGATCATTTTCACCTCCAAGGTGACAGGTAACAAAGTTCTGCCTCTGGCAGATAATGCCAGGATAATACCTTTTCAGATATTTTACTCCTTGGTTCTTAATCACTGAACCCTTAGTTAGTACACTAGAAAAAACATGGTCACAGTGGTCAAAAAGATATATGCATCCTTGTAAGGCAGAGACTGTTGTGGCACTCTCCAAGATACTCCTCAGCATCTGGCAGACTTACGCCCATAGAAAGTGCATGATAGCTATGGGTTAAAATATCTGTTTGGCTTCCTGGCTTAGAGAGCAGCAAATAAGTCAAAACCACACCAGAAAGATGAGAAGGAATGAATGGCATGAGGATGAGATTCAAACGTTTTATAATTAGTAGGAATCGGTGAAATCTACCATTCTTTGCTACCTTGAGATTTTGCTTTTTGTTGTGCTTTGTGATTTTTTTCTAGCCCATATTAGGTTTGACTAAAAAGGATTTTTAAGAAAGTCCCAGTGTTTGCCCTTCTGATTTGAGTATAGGTTTTTCCCACCAAAGAGTGGCGTGGTTGTCTTTATTCCGTTCAGTACACCCAAGAGGAGAGAAGAAGTGTGGGACGCGACTGGAGTGTGCACAGAGCCCAGTTCCTTCCCTCAAACAGACATTGGATTGACTTATGTCTAATGATGCCTATGACATCATCATTGGAGAGCCAGCAGTAATTAGCTCTCAGTGCCGATTGCCTCTCTCCAGGAAAGTTGGGCTTTGGTTCACTTCTGGGTTCCCTTGATTGAGATGCCAAAGTGAAGTTAAAATACAGAGTTATAGTTACCAGGAGCAAAAGCATTGTTAGCATTTACCAGGAATTAATGCTAGAAAAGTGTGATTGTTGTAGTTGTGACTATGTGTTGAGAGTATGGTCAAAGGAAGTGGAGTCCTGGGAAATAAACGTCTTGAGTGAGAAGTTTTCTAAATGTTTTAGGTAATTCTAAGAGTGCTGTTTTATTGGTAGGGAAACAGTACACTGTGTTAGCTCCTGAGGGCATTTGTCTAGTCTGAGACTTGATGTGTTTGGGCCTGATTCTGTCCATCTGTACTGTGCTGGTTTGAGAATTTACTTCAGTTTGGAAAGTTGCATCAGATTAGATTTTTCTGATTCACAGATGTGTAAGGTCAAAACTGTATATCATTTTGTAGTGGAATTACAAATTACGTGTCCTCTTTGTGATCTGCCTACCAAACTTTTGAGTTTGAAAGGCGATGTGTTTCTAGAATGCACTCAGGAACGCACACTGTTGAATGTAACTTTGGCAGTCGTGTTGTCGTGGATCTCCAGGTGTGCAAAAGCATTTTCATTCTTGGACTCTGTTATGAAGACCTGGTCCTTATCAGTAGTTTATCCTGCTGGCCTGCAAATAAGTGATGTGATGAGAATCCTCTGAAGCTCAGAGTGAACAGGATGTGGCACCTGCCACATCAAACAAAGATAAACACAGGCAGAGGTCACTTTCCATCTTTTATAGAAATGGCCTTTATCAGCATCACGGGCATATCCTGCTGTGTACACAAGGTTTTACATCTAGAGGCATCTGTGTTGTGGGAATCTATTCCAAGTATGTGTTTTTAAGGTTGTTTGTTCCTCTATTCCCATGAACAGATATCAGTATTATCTGCAAGTCAAAAAAGATGTGCTTGAAGGGCGATTACGATGTACATTGGACCAGGTGATTCGGCTAGCCGGCCTAGCTGTGCAAGGTAAGACATAGTTATGAGCAGCATGTGAAATTCCATTTTCTGTTTGATCATGGTGTTACCGTCCTCTCAGAGTGAGAAGTTAGATTTACTTAAATGATCCCTTAGTAATGCTCCCTTTTTATTTCAAGTTATCTTACGTGAAAAATGCAAAGTTAGTGATTTTTGGTGGCCGGGTGGTAGATTTCTCAAAGCTGTTTGCAAACTGCTCTTGCTTGTATAATTACAGTTTTATTTGAGGAAATAGCAGCTTTTATTCTGCCTTTAATTAAGGCTACATTTCAGGGTTTGTGGAGCATTTTCTCAGAATTATTCCAAGGCACAATGTGGTCATATTCTGTGGCTTGATGCTGCAAAGGTGTTACTATCACAACTTCTTGGAGTGTGATAGCTTTAAACATTATGGTATAATGTATTCTAATGCCATTAAAAAGATAAATTTAAAATCCATGATTGTAACATGAAACAACAAATGTGTATTGGACTGAGTTTATCTTCCAACCCATCCTATATAGGTTTATATTACATAGCTCTCTTTTGCCTTCTCTAAATTGTTATGTGTGGAACTTTATATGTATATTTTATACGTTATGGTTTATTGAGTGGTGGCTTAACCACCTTCGGTCATATTGAAAGCAAGATAGGCTGGTGTGGTGGCTCACGCCTGTAATCCCAGCACTTTGGGAGGTTGAGGTGGGCGAATCACTGGAGGTCAGGAGTTCGAGACCAGCCTGGCCAACATGGTAAAACCTTGTCTCTAATAAAAATACAAAAATTAGCCAAGCATGGTGACACACGCCTGTAATCCCAGCTACTCAGGAGGCTGGAGCACGAGAATCGCTTGAACCTGGGAGGTGGAGGTTACAGTGAGCTGAGATCACACCGCCACACTCCAACCTAGGTGACAAAGCTAGACTCTGTCTCAAAAAGTAAAAATTAAAATTTTTTTTTTTTAAAAAGCAAGAAGATGGTAATATAGTTTTTGAAAAGAAACTTTTCCTTTTAGTCATTTTCTTGAAAACCAGGTTCTCTGCAAGTGTGAACCAGCCAGCAGCTGGGTCCTTGCTGCATGGACTGTTGTTTTAGAAGATGTGAACTGACTTCCCATCCCAGACATTGGACTGAATTGAATTATCTCAGATCTAAATGTCTGAAGAGGCATCCTGACCTCTTTCATTCTGAAGTATTAACAACTTAACGATTTCTGTTAGAAGTACAATTTCTATACCGTTAGCTTCTGTTGTAATTCTGTGGATGGAAACAGGCAAAATCTGATGTATCACCTCGGTCTGCTTAAAGACTGGAGGGGAAGAAACAATGGCCAGTTATGATAGAGAAATCAGAGGTAGCATTGTTGAAATAATGGGGAAGATCAATATGTCCCTCATTGTCAAATTGGGTCTTTCTCCTTTTAAAACACTTCGTTGGGCCAGGTGTGGTGGCTCATGCCTGTAATCCCAGCACTTTAGGAGGCCAAGGCGAGAGGATTACTTGAAACCAGGAGTTTGAGACCACCCTAGGCAGCAAAATGAGACTATGTCTCTACGAAAAATGTAAAAATAAAAAATTAGCCCAGCATGGTGGTGCGCACCTGTAGTCTCAGCTACTCAGGAGGCTGAGGTGGGAGGATCGCCTGAGTCCAGGAGCTTGAGGCTGCAGAGGGCTATGATCAGTTCACTGCACCCCAGCCTGGATGACAAAGCAAGACCCTGTCTCTAAAACATAAATAAATAAATAGATAAATAAAAAGCTTTGTTTATTGCATGTACTCTTTCCTCTCACTACTTTGTCATTAGGCTTATTATGGGCATCCTGGATACTGGAGGATCCTTGAGGAATTTGATGAACTTCCTCTGGATTCCCTTTTCATTGGGTCCTTGAAGCTAGCTGTTCAGTCTGATGAAAGGTCCTCTAATCCTTTGCAAATAACTTTTTTTTGAGAATGCTTATTGGGTTTTTAGAAAGATACATCAACAGAAATAGAAGTTGTGGTGGAATGTGATAACCAGTGATTGAACTTGGAAATAGGCAGAGCGAGTGATGTTTGCTATTCTTGAATGCTGCACCTAATTGGTAATTTGTTACGTGCTGAGTTTGTAGGTTGATGTTTATTTTTTACTTTCTCAGCAACTTCTCAGCATTGGTGCATGGTGTGTGTATCCTTTCATCCTATATCTCTTGTTGCCTTAAAGATACCTGGACCCATTTCTATCTGATGCTAAATATTTTACATGAAATTAAAATTTCATGCAGGTTTAGTTCTTAGAAGAGGAAGCAACATAAGAAGACATTTATATATTTCATTTTGCCTGTGCTCAAACTGTACCATGGTGACATGAAAACAGGGAAAACAATTCTTGGCATCTTGTAACATGTGAAGTTATTTAGGAGGTAGAAAGGTATTTGAGGTTGCTTGCCAAGGGTGTTTTACAGTGGGAATTTCCAGCTGCATATATATTAAAAGATACAGATGGGTTCTTTAGTACTCCAGATTAACCTTGAGTTTAAAAAGTCCCCTTGGCAGATATTCTTAAGATACAAATTGATGCATATTTAACAAACAGACAAGTATAGGTTTGTTTAAATTTTTTTAAGTGGCCTTTATGAATTGTTTTTAAATTTCTTCATTATTTCTAAAAAATCATGTAGTGATGCTTACATGCTGATATTTACCATACTGTTAGATAAAAGTAACTACGTCAAACATACCTTGGCACTATTTTTATTTAATAATAGTGAGAAATAGGATGAAATGTGAAGAATGATGTGGTGATGAGTTTGCCCTATTTTATTCTATCTTTAATTTCTTATAATAAATACTACCCTTCCACCTTCTTTTCTTCTCAGCTGATTTTGGAGACTATAATCAGTTTGATTCTCAAGATTTCCTCAGAGAGTATGTGCTATTTCCTATGGTAAGTATAATTTCATTTTTCGTAATTTTCTACCTTCTTTGGACATTTAGTTCTTTCCTTTGAAAATTTCAGGATTTTACATACGCATATTCCCTGGGGAAAAAGTCGATGTATTTATAAAGTAGGGGCAAGTTTTATAAAACACACTGAGAAGGTAAAAGTACCTCCTGCCTCAAGACACTTCCCTAATTTCTTTTTCAGATAGTTTCTTATTAGTATATAAAAATGCTACTGATTTTTCTATGCTGATTTTGTAACCTGAAACTGTACTAAATTTGTTTCTCAGTTTTATCAGTTTTTTTTGTGGAATATTTAGGGTTTTCTACATATAAGATCATGTCATCATCAAGCATAATTTTACTTCTTCCTTTCCTATTTGGCTGTTTTTTATTTCTCTTGCCTAATTGCTCTGGCTAGGACTTCCAGTACTATGTTTAATACAAGTAGTGAGAGTTGACAGAAAACAATTCCATTTACAATGATATTAAAAAAACAAAAACCAAAAACCTAGGAGTAAATTTAACTGAGATGGTGAAAATTCTGTATGCTGGAAACTATAAAACATTGATGAAAGAAATTTAAGATGACACAAATGGAAAGATACCCCATCTTCATGGATTGGAAGAATCAGTATTGTTAAAATGTCTGCCAAAAGTAATCTACAAATTAATGCAATCCCTATCAAAATTCCAACATCATTCTTCATGGAAATAGAAAACAATCCTAAAATTCATATGGAATCACCAGAGACCCCAATTAGCCCAAGTAATTTTGAGCAAAAGAAGTAAGCCGGAGATACCACACTACCTTATTTCAAACTGTATTTCAAAGCTATAGTAATTAAAACAATATGAGACTAGCAAAAAAATAGACACAACGACCAATGGAACAGGATAGAATGCCCAGAAGTAAATCACACACATCTATAACCAATAGATTTTTCAACAGAGGGGCTGAGAACACACTGGTGAAAGGGCGGTATCTTCAGCAACTGGTGCTGGGAAAACTGGCCATCTACATGCAGAGGATTGAATTTGGATCCTTATCTCACTCTTTGTACAAAAATCAATTCAAAATGTATTAAAGACTTAAATGTGGCCAGGCACAGTGGCTCACGCCCATAATCCCAGCACTTTGAGAGGCCTAGGTGGCCAGATCACAAGGTCGAGAGATGGATGCCATCCTGGCCAACATGGTGGAACCCCATCTCTACTAAAAATACAAAAATTAGCTGGGCATGGTGGCGCACGCCTCTAGTCGCAGCTACTCAGGAGGCTGAGGCAGAAGAATCACTGGAGCCCAGGAGGCGGAGGTTGCAGTGAGCTGAGATTGTGCCACTGCACTCTAGCCTGGTGACAAAGCAAGACTTTATCTAACAAAAAAAAAAAAAAAAAAAAAGAAAAGAAAAAGACTTAAATGTAAGACCTGAAATTATAAAACACTAGAAGAAAACATGGGGGAAAAGCTACATGGCATTGGTCTGGGCAGCGATTTCTTGCATATGACCCCCAAAACATAGGCAACAAAAGTAAAAACAGATAAATGAGATTGCATCAAACTAAAAAGCTTCTGTACAACAAAGGAAACAACAGAGATAAAGAGACAACCCCCACATTGAAAGAAAATATTTGCAAAATTATACATCAGATAAGGGGCTCAAACTATATAAGGAGCTCAAACTACTCAACAAGGAAACAAATAGCCCTATTAAATAATGGTCAAGGGACCTGAATAGACATTTCTCAAAGGAAATACACAGAAGGCCGACAGACATATTAAAAATGCCCAGTATCACTAATCATCAGAGAAATGCGAATTAAAACCACAATGAAATACCACCTCACATCTGTTAGATTGGCTGTTATCAAAAAGATGGACAATAACGTGTTATTGAGCATGAGGAGTAAAGTTATTGAGCGTGAG
This sequence comes from Macaca mulatta, assembly GCF_049350105.2. Lineage (NCBI taxonomy): Eukaryota > Metazoa > Chordata > Mammalia > Primates > Cercopithecidae > Macaca > Macaca mulatta. Next base: position 72,109,421 of record NC_133406.1, on the reverse strand, counting down.
GAGTAAAGTCTTACTGAGCATCAGGAGTATTGAGCATGAAGGGTAAAAGATAACAAGTGTTACTGAACATGAGGAGTAAAGGAGGTATAATTCCAGCCATTTTGCAAAACAGTTTAGAGGTTCCTTGAAAAATTAAAAATAGAACTACCATATAATCCAGCAGTCTCACTTCTGGGTATGTATCTAAAGAAAATGAAATGGTATGTCAAAGAGATGTCTACACTCCCATGATCATTGCCACATGATTTGTAATAGCCAAGATATGGAAACAACCTAAGCTCTCACCAGCAGATCAATGGGTAAAAATGTGGTGTATACACACAATGGAATACTATTGGGCCTTAGAACAGAATTTTGTCATTTGCCATAAGATGGATGAGTGTAGAGTACATTATGCTAAGTGAAAAACCCAGGCACAGAAAGACAAATACTGCCCAATCTCACTTGTATGTGGAATCAAAAAAGGTTGAATTCATAGATGTAGAGAGTGGAATGGTGGTTCCCAAAGCTGAGTGTTGGGTGGAAGGAGGAAATGTTGATCAAAGGGTACAAAGTTAGGAATAAGTTCTGGTGATGTATTGCACAGCAAGGTGACTATCGTTGATAATAATGTGTATTTCAAAATTGCTAAAAGAGTAGATTTTAAATGTTCTCACCACAAAGAAATGATAATTATAAGAGATGATGGATATGTTAATTAGACTAACTTGCCCATTCCACAATATATACGTGGGTCACAACATCACATTGTACTGTAAATAGATGCAATTATTATTTGTCAATAGAATTAAAGTTTTGTTTTGTTTTAACAAAAAAGGCACTTCCCTGCTTTGCTTCTCTCTCTCCCTCGTTTACTCTCTACCCTCTGGCATGCTGGCTCTTTTTTTTGTCTGAACGTACTGAGCTTCTGCTCACCCCAGAGCCTTTGTATGTGGGTTTCCTCTGCCTGGAATGCCCCGCTGCACATCTTTATGACATTCACGTCTCAATTCAAATATTACCTCCCAGAGAGCTCTTTCTTTCCTTGACCCCCTGTCCCATACACCCTCACCATCCTTCCTGTTAAATCAGTTTTCATATGTGTACTTCTGTATCTGACATTATTCATTCTTATGTATGTACATAGGTATGTATTTATTACTGTCAGCTAGAAGGTCAGTTCTATGGTCTTTAAACAGGAATCCTGTCTTGTTCACTGTCATCTGGCACACAGCCTGTGCGCATAAAAATTTTAGAATGAGAGTGGGTGCGGTGGGTCATGCCTATAACCCCAGCACTTTGGGAGGCCGAGGCGGGTGGATCGTGAGGTCAGGAGATCAAGACCATCCTGGCTAACACGGTGAAACCCTGTCTCTACTAAAAATACAAAAAAAAAAGAAATTAGCTGTGTGTGGAGGCATGCACCTGTAGTCCCAGCTACTCAGGAGGCTGAGGCAGGAGAATCGCTTGAACCTGGGAGGCGGAAGTTGCAGTGAGCCAAGATCACACCACTGCATTCCAGCCCGGGCGACAGAGCAAGACTCCGACGCAAAAAATAAAAAATAAAATAAAATAAAATGAATCAATAAACTAAAATGCCCATTCCTGGGTTGAAGTAAAGGTAGACTAGATTTTAACCCCTAGGGAATTTTTGTTGGTTGGTTGGTTGGTTGGTAGCTTCAGAGTAAAAGAGAAGAGTGTTAATGAGGAGGGATTAAAAAATTTTGAGCCGGGCGCGGTGGCTCACGCCTGTAGTCCCAGCACTTTGGGAGGCCGAGGCAGGTGGATCACGAGGTCAGGAGATCAAGACCATCCTGGCTAACACAGTGAAACCCTGTCTCTACTAAAAATACAAAAAATATTAGCCGGGCGTGGTGGCAGGCGCCTGTAGTCCCAGCTAATGGGGAGGCCGAGGCAGGAGAATGGCGTGAACCTAGGAGGCGGTGGAGCTTGCAGTGAGCCGAGATCATGCCACTGCACTCCAGCCTGGGCGACAGAGCAAGACTCCGTCTCAGGAAAAAAAAAAAAAAAAAAAATTGAAAGCCATTTTAGGGAACAGCTATAACCAATCAACATTCTGGCTCTGGTTTCAGAAATCATGATTATTCACTGCTTATTTTTTTGGTCAACTCTTTCACCCCAAGCACTGACCTGAGTGACTAACACCCAGGGGATGAAATTATATAAGAAATGGTGCTTGTTTTCAAGGAGACTACAGTGTGGTTGGTTAAATAGGAAGTTTGCAAAATCAGAATAAAGAGCCAAGTGTGATAAAGTGTCTGATAAATTTTATGTGGGAAGAGGTCACATGCCCTTGGGGGATTAGAGAAGGCTGAAAGACCAATGGCATGTGAGCTATTAGGCAAAGAGGTAGGGAGCAAGGAATGATTTAGACAGAGAAGGAGCAGAGGCAGTGTGGCCTGGGTGTTCAGAAAGCATCCACTGGGTGGTTTGACTGTAGCTACTGGAGGGGAGTTGTGGCAGATGAGACTGGAAACTTCTGAGGAGTTAGAATGCATGGGCACCTTTGAGGTCTGCAGACCCCACACTTTGAGAACTGCTGGATTTGAGCTGGCCAGCTGGGAATCCGTTTTAGTGTTTTGGGCAAAGGATATAATTTAGGTGTTAGTGAAAGAAAAACAAGAAAGCAAAGCAAGGGATATTTTGAAGTAAAATAGGCAAAATCTGGCAACTTATCGGTGATGGCATATGGGAGAAATTGGAGTGTCTGGTGACAAAGGTTTTAGGTTTTGAGAGACTAGGATAGGTAAGTCTAGAATTATCCATATTAGTGCATGAGGTCAGTCTAAATTGGTCCAAAGCTGACCTTGTTCTTAATGGTTAGGGAATATTGCACATCTCTAACTTTTCATGAATAACTCCATTCTTTTTTTTTTTTTTTTTTTTTTTTTTTGAGATGGAGTTTCACTCTTGTTGCCCAGGCCGGAATGCAGTGGCACCATCTCAGCTCACTGCAACCTCTGCCTCCTGCCTCAGCCTCCCGAGTAGCTGGGATTACAGGTGTGCAGCACCATGCCCAGCTAATATTTTGTATTTTTAGTAGAGATGGGGTTTCACCATGTTGGCCAGGCTGGTCTTGAACTCCTAACCTCAGGTGATCCACCCGCCTCGGCCTCCCAGAGTGCTGGGATTATAGGCGTGAGCCACCGTGTCCAGCCTCCGTTCTTATTTTATTTCCCTCCAAGTAAACAGTAGTATTATCTGCTGTGCCTGCTGTTTTCATACCTTGTTAATTCTACTCATTAAATGAAACTCCAAAGAGATTAACATATTACTTAGCAGAGAAATTCTTCATAGGGCTTAATGTCAGTATGCTTGAGTCAACATTTCTAATGTCTCAGAAGCTCATCCCAAAAGTCAGGGTGTTTCCCAATGTGCTTGGTGGGAGGAAAGTGAGGCTCAAACTTAGAATTTTAGAGTGTGTACATTTTTGCGTCAAATGGGGTAGTTAGTAAGGGTGGGTTGATAATTTCGCACATTTTATTCACCTTACTCTCATTAAAGGCCTTTATTACATTGCCTTTAGGAAGAGACCAGGTTTGGGTGCTTCTCAGAATTTTCAAAGGTGATTACCGGCATGATATTTATGAGTTTGTAGATGGTAAAATGCTCTGACAGGTTAAAGTGCTATGAAATAGTAAAGGAGTTATTTTGTACATTATACCTCTTTCAGAATAAGACTGTGTTTCCACTAAACAATAGGCAAATCAGATATGTGAACAGCATAGACTTCATAATCTCGTCACTGGACAGACAAATGTTGACATTGTTATTCTTGGATCTAAAATGGCTCTCTTTGGGGTGGTAGCCGCTAACCATGTGTGGATATTTACATTCAAATTTAAAGTAATGCAAGTTAAATAAAATTAAAAATTTAGTTGCTTGATTGCATTGGCTACATTTTTTTTTTTTTTTTTTTTTTGAGACAGTCTCACTCTGTCACCCAGGCTGGAGTGCAGTGGCGCAATCTCAGCTCACTGCAACCTCCGCCTCTCGGGTTCAAGCAATTCTCCTGCCTCAGCCTCCTAAGTCCCTCCTGTGACAACAGGCGTGTGCCACCACGCCTGGCTAATTTTTGTATTTTTAGTAGAGATGGGGTTTCGCCATGTTGGCTAGGCTGGTCTTGAACTCCTGGCCTCAAGCGCTCCTTGGCCTCCTAAAGTGCTGGGATTACAGGCTGAGTCACTGCAACGGCCTTGGCTACATTTTTAGTGCACCGTAGCGGCATGTGTCTAGAGGCTACTGTATTGGAAAGCTCAGGTATGGAACATGTTCGTCATCCCAAAAAGCCCTGTTGAACACTGAAGGTGATGTGGCAGAGGCCTTATCTGAGTTGTGAATATTCCTAGACTTTAGTTATTGGCTGTCCACTTTCAGCCCCTACCCCTGCCCCATTGTATCCTGGGTGCACTGTGGCCTGTGGCTGGCAATTTCATGGCACCTTTGCTGAGCAGTGCTGTGACCCTATCCTAGCTGTGCCCCTTATTGGCTACATGACTTTGGGTAAGTTATTTAACCTTTCCAAGCCTCAGTTTTCTCATCTAAAAATGAGAATAACAAACCTAATTTCGTTGTGAGCATTAAAGGACATAATACTTGTGAAATACCTACTATGAAATATATAATACAAGTTGCCACATGGTAAATTCTCAACAACTGTTTGTTTAGTTGTCATATTATTATTGTTATTAGCACTATTATTCTGTCTCTATGTCTTGCAAATATAAGGCCGTTGAAGGGTGTGCTTTCCAGGTAACATCACTCTATGCTTTTTTTTTTTTTTTTTTTTTTTGTTATGTAAGCAGAGCACAGGCAGAAGGTACAGTGATTGTTAATCAGCTCTGTGTAATTAAACTTTTGTTTGACAACATGAAATTTACATGTTGCATAGTGAGTTCAGTTCAAGAAGCATGTATTTATCACTTACTATATATTTAGCCCTTATAAGCTGTCATTGCACAGAAGCCCTATGATAGGCCCCTTAAGTGATATGAAGAAGAATTGCTGCCCTTGAGGAGCCTATACTCTCATAGAGGGTGGGAGACAAGGATCAAGGATAAGACGAGTATACACATAACCGTGTAAGAAATGCAGTGGGCAGAATACGAGAGGAGACATGCATAAGGGGAAGAGGTAGGTCAAAAGGCGAAAATGCTTATGTCCAGCTGGGGAGAGAGGAGAGCCCTATTAAGGGAAGTGGTAGCTGAGACATGACCTAAGGATGATGTGGCATTTCACACTGCATGATGTGACGGGATGGTTCTCCCAGGGGGGATGAGCATGTAAAGGCCCATCCTTTCCGAATGGAAATGTAAAAGCAGTGTGTGTTAGAAGAGGCGTTGGCCTGGGACTTGACCTCTTGGGCAAGGAGGTCTGGAAGGGGAAGCTGAATCACATTGAAGAATGGTCTGCATGCCAGGCCCTGCTGTTGACCTTGCTGAGTAGGCCAGGGGTAGTCTTAGAAGGGTGTAAACTTTCTGCTTGGTTCCACTGGAACTTTCAAAGAGAATGCATTCCTTTGGTGGGGGAGGGAAGATAGGATGAATGGCTGTGTTTGATCTTACAATGTAACCAAATTTGTTAAATGGCATTTCTTCAGCAGAGAAAAGAACAAAGTCAAGTACACAGAGCGCTCCACAGGTGTGTGGCTGTGTACAGGCATGCGCTCTGCCATTTTTCATTCCCACAGGGCCACGCTCACACTCTCCCTGGTGGGGCACATACCTCAGGGAGGCCCCAGGTGCAGATGGAGGCGGTTAAGTTGAGAACAATAGCAGAAGGGGTACCTCTGGGCTTCTTCTTTTTTAAAAGTAGGAAACAGAGATTTAATGGAACACTTTTTGATCTTCACTTTATTCTCTTGCCACATGCCCTTCATTAGCTTTTCAAAATTAATGGGGTTTTACTCAATCCCTAGATGCACACACATAGCTAACTTTGTAAGTCTTGTGGTATCCTTGTTACTCCACAAGATGAAACTAAAAATGTTGAGCTTATTTCTTATCATGAACTTGAGTCATTTCAATGGATGGCTAAATGGGAAACCACAAATTAATCAGTTATGTGAAAAGTAAGAGCTGCCATAATTCCCTGTCTGCTCTAAAGTTTCTCATGAACTCTAGAATTAGCAGGACATGCAGAGCTATGGAATTTTTAGCATATAATTATGCCCTTGCTTTCCAGTTTTAAAATATATTGATTTTTCACATTTTAACGATTTGAGATGGGATGTTTTTCACAGTTTTGAGGTGTACATTTTTAGGGGTAGTGTTGTCATCCATGAAAAGTTAAATTGGAGATGAAATCTTTATATAAATCGTATTTTAGAATCAAGGGAATGGGGCATTTGTTATGATTTCTGCCAAAATATCAGTCCCTACCTCCCTTCCTAGTAGGATGGTACCCACATCAGGGTGTAGCTCAGACTTCCTTCTGACATCCCCTCTGAAGCTCACAGGAAAACAGTGCCCATCTGTGCCTCTGTTGGTGCTTACTAGCCTGGAATATGTGGGATCTGCTGCCCAGGAAAGCTAGAAGCAGCTGGCCTGGGACTTGAGCCCCAGACCACCACAGGCATGAGACAAACTCTAGAATCTCTACCCCTATCGACTTCTCAAGAATGAATTGCTTTGGTCTGCTCATTTTGGATTATTCCTCTTGATTCCATCTCACCATCCTAAGCAGTGCTTCCCTGGCCAGTGTTTAGCAAGCCCATTTCCATGATGTCAATCCTCCCACTGTGGTGTTTCGGAAGGGGAGTTGGGAAAAGATGTGTGTAATCGGTTCTTCTGAGCCCACAGTAGTCAGCACATCGCGGGTTTCAGGGACCTGGGGTTCAGCTGACTAGTGAGCTACACACCTGTTGCCTTACAGAGCTCTCTGGAGATGTTTTAGCCATCATGGCTTCCTCTGCCCCCATGACCATCAAGTAACATCAGAATGAGCCTACTCTGCCTTCAGCGGTTTTGAATGCATTTCCTGGTATACAGAAAGGACTGGCACAGTCCCTTTCTAGGCTCAACTTTTGAAGGGATGATGGCTTGGGAACTCATTGGCCTATACCCCAAGCATTAGAAATATGTAAGCACATGCAAAGCATTTTTTATAAATGTACATCTGAGAAGCAGGCGGATAGAGAAGAATAAATGAAAAGAGCTATTCCCCGGGACCACAGAACTTAGGGGGCAACCCAAAATATACCTGGAAATAACCTGTTATAATGGAGAGCCATGTTATAACAGTAGAAATCATAACTCACATCTAAAAATTACAACCTTTAATTCTACAGCAGTAAAGGAGATATTGAGGAAATGTGACTAATCAGGAACATCTGAGGAAGGGAGCTTTTAAGGTTTACAATCAAAATAGCAAATGCCCACACCCTCGTGTGACCTTAAGCACTTTCTATTTTTATAGGATTTGGCCCTGGAAGAGGCTGTTCTGGAGGAGCTGACCCAGAAGGTAGCCCAAGAACACAAAGCCCACAGGTAAGGCAGGCAGAGGGTAAGGGGCTGCCTGCACAACAGATGTTTACTGCCTGTGGGGCAGGAGGCATCCATCTCCCTATCAGCAACTCTGGGCTTGAGCCAACACACTTGTATTTCTTCCACCACGTGACTCAGCTCTGTACTTCCGTTCTGAAAAGGTGAATGTCGACTTGAAAACTGCTCGGTTCCTTCCTTCCCTCCCTCCGTTCCTCCCTCCCTCCCTTCCTTCCTTCCTCAGAGAATCTAGGAAGCCTGTGCTGAGAGTGAAGACCTAAAGTGCTGTGTTGAGTGGTAGGCAGGTGAAGGAAAGAAAAAGAGAGAAACTTTAATTCAAGGAAGCACCAAGAGTTTGATATCAAGGCCTATGGAGTGATCCTAAGTTCTCTCGTCATGGCTTTTTTTTTTTTTTTTTTTGACATTCTCACTATGTCACCCAGACTGGAGTGCAGTGCTGTGATCTCGGGCCACTGCAACCTCCACCTCCAGGGTTCAAGCAATTCTCATGCCTCAGACTCTCGAGTAGCTGGGATTACAGGCTCATGCACCACCACACCCAGCTAATTTTTATATTTTTAGTGGAAACGGGGTTTCACCATGTGGTCCAGGCTGATCTCGAATGCCTGACCTCAAGTGATCCACCTGCCTCAGCCTCCCCAAATGCTGGGATTATAGGCATGAGCCATGGCCATTTGACTCCCAAAATATTATCCTCATTATAAACTTTTTCCTTTTTTTTTTTTTTTCCCCATAATGAAGATTTCTCCCAGATGAGAGAAAAATAACTTCTTTTTAAAGTAGGCAACATATTCGAAGGGATGTCTGGAATAATTATTTCATGTTTATAGGGCTGTGGCTCTGAATTAAATACTTTACCTTCCTCTTATTATTCCCTGTTGAGTAAAAGGCTACTGGGAAAGATGTTAATGAATTACTTAGTAATGCACCCTACCCTCACAGTTGGGTAATGATTGCTCTTCCCAGAAACTAGAGCTAAACCACAGCTCTGGAATTTGCCATCAGGAGAGTGGGATCTTCCACTGATTGCCCTTAACCATTTCTTCCTTCGATGCTATTTTGATTTTAGTGGAATCCTGCCAGCAGAAGCTGAACTGATGTACATCAATGAAGTGGAACGTTTGGATGGATTTGGACAGGAAATCTTCCCTGTAAAGGTAACGTGCTGTGCCCTGTGCTGGCTTTAACCTTCTCTTACCTGTACTGGCATTTGGAAAATCGGTGTTGATAGCAGTGGGCCAGAATGACTTGGCCTTCTTTTTACTATGCAGCATTAGTTGACAAGTCCAATTTATTATAGATAAACAAATGCTTTTCTTAACCAAGACATTTTGAAGTTTGCCATAGTCCTCAGCAGAATAGTTCAATAAGACACTCCATCTAATTGAGTAGCAAGCATCAGCCAATTCGGCACCTTGGAGGTATCAAGGCTGATATTCCAGTCCTATAACAGGACAAGTCAACAGCCAATGTCATGTGAAACCTTAATGAAGACTCTAGCCGATACTTTTCTTATTCTCTTTTTCTCTTCATTGAGCCAATACAGGGATAATTGTTTGTGAGGTAGAATGAAATGTTCCCTGTATACAATCATGTTTTATTTCTCCAGCTTTGTAGGGCCCTCCATTGTGGGTTCCTAGCCCCTTTGGTGTTTTATGGAAACTATGCCTAGGAAACTGCTACAGCACATCACATCCTTTGCAGCACATCTACCTCCTGAAGTGGGTGTGGTTGGGGGGGTCATGGAGCATAGTCATTTACAGAGCTGAGCCCATCATCCAAACTCATTCTCTGCTCTCTGCTGACCAACTTTACAAAAAACGGAGATTGATCAGAAATGTAAAGCAACTGGCACATTTTAGCAATTTGGGAGACGCCTGCAATTTCATCACAAACATTTCATTCCAGACTGGCTCCACTGGCTGTTTTATAAGTGTTCAGTTCCCCCTCTGTTGCACGTTTGCAATTTGCCTTAATGAGAACTGCCCATGTGCATCAAGTAGAATCGAGCAGGGTGGCCGCAGCTTTCAGAAAGGGCTAAATGGCTCTTTTTTAGATTTGTTTAATTTTCTTTTGCTTCTCTAATAGCTGCCCTTCATAGGGTTGTAATCCATTTTCCTTGCAATAATGCCTTATGAAGCCATCTGCATCCCACTTACATTTCTGCACCCCATATATAGTCATATTTTGGGTCATTGAAAAATCAGAGTAAACTTTTCTCCACTTCTAGAAAACTGACTTCTCAATCCCTGGAAGTTGGAGGTTTTGTTGCGGCAATTTGCTTGTGTTGTTTTTTAATGTGGACTGCGGAAAACAGGGGCAGTTGAGGATATGTTGAAATCTGCTGTGGTTGGTTCTGATGTGCTTTCTAGTATGTTCTTTCTTTAGTGGGACCGACAAGGGTTATAATACCTTCCTCTGAGTTGGAAGATAGGCGCTTCTGACTCATTGCCAAGCTCAGGTAACTGAGCTGCACTGCCTCTTTTTCCTCTTTCTCCCCACATACCTGTGCATATCTAAGGTGACCATCTATAGACCGCATGATTCCTGGTGACCCAAGGATGGGGGTGGGAGCAACAGTACCAGTGGGGGTGGTGATGTGGTCAGCTCTGCAATGAGTAAAAAAGCAGACAAGAAAATATGCAGGGAAAGGCTGTGAGTGGGACTGGATTCTCTTTTGATTGGTACAGGTTCTTATTGACAAAATAAAAGCATGTCATGATATATCCTAGGAAAAATACATGAATTTAGCATGGGCTTTTCCATGAGTGGTTCCTCAAAACTTTTCAAGAGTAGAAGACCAGTCACCTTCCCAACAAGTCTGCCCCTCCTTCCACAGATACAGGTATGGGCACCGCCTGAGTCAGTCCTGTATTGTCAGAGCACATAGACATGGCAAAGGGTGCTTCTGGGATGGGTAAGACAGAGTCTGGAGCCTTTATCCATTGCTAGGTTGGATTTAGAGCCCTTAAGCTTTGACCAGTGCAGTGTCCCCAGCGTACTGGCTTCCAGAGGCACCCCTGCTGTGCTTTTGCCATTGTCCCATCTTGGTGAATAACTCTTCCCTTATCCGCATCCCTACAGTTCTGCAGGTAAAGTGCCCAGGGAAATCTTTCTGCAGAATTCCCCTTCTCTTTCTAATTCCACTCCTCCTATCTTCTTTTCTCACATATACCTCCTGTTACTTTTTCAACTTCCTGGAATCAGCATTACGGGATGGTTCTCTTTTGTCTTTGCCGGTTCATTGTCTCTCAACACTCTTTTTGCTTTGCGACCAACAGGGGTTGTACTCCTTCTCTGTCTCTGTTAGAAGACTCTTATTCGAATGTAAGCTTTAGAGGGTGAGTTGAGAAGAGGTCCCTGCCTTCTTTGTGCCTTAAATGGGATCAAGTATTCTAGGGAATGTAGAAGTCCTTCTTTTCCATCTTAGTTCTAGTTGTGCGTGGCTCCACTCTTGCTCCAGAAAGAAGACCTCCCCCATGGGAAAGTAGGATTTCACTTAAGGGACTGACAGTTTGTCCACTAGATGTCTGGTTCCCACTCCGCTCTCAGAACCCTGGCAGCCAGGTGATGCTTTCCCAGACAGGAGATTGGAAGCGCCTGACTGGACCAAGAGGCCAGACTGAAGATAAGAATATGACATCTGGGGTTCCCCAAGACAGGGCTCAACAGATCACCTGCCAGTGAGGTCCATAAGCCCCTCCTGTGCTTAGAGAGCTCCCAGCCAGCATTTAGCATCCGATTCTCAAATGCGAACAGACAGTCAAGCATCACTCTACACAGTGTCCTTCTAGGAATGACAGAGATCAACATCATAAGAACAGCAGTGGACTGACTGGCAGATGCAGATGTTGTACAGGAAGAAGAACCCCCTGCTCAAAATACTATTCAGTGAGCCTCAGGATATTTTTTTTTTTAATTTTAGCTCCTTGAAGGAATAAGGTACTTACAAAAAGATGCATTTAGAAAACAAAAATGAACTCTGAAATTAAAAATGTGATATCAGAAGTATACAACTTAATAGACAGGTTAGTAGATAAAACTGAGAAAGTCTCACCAAAAAACAAAGTAATGGTAAGTCGGGGACGGGAGATGAAAGAATTAGAGGACCTGTCCAGAATGTCCAATATTTCAATAATGAGAGTTCTAAAAAGAGTGAACAAGGGAAACAAAAGGTAATTATTCGAGAAAATATCCCTTCACTGAGGAATGGGACGTTCTGCACTGAAAGGGCCAGAGATGATAGCTGCAAAGGGACACATCGAGGGCTTTAAGAGGTGAAAGTTTCAGCCTCTGGACCGAGGAAGTGGTAGGTCTAGGTCTGCTTTTGGCTTCCTTTAAGCAAGCCCTCAAGGATATTCAACTCTTCAAACTATTACATGTATAATGATTTAAAAAATAAGAACTTTGGTAAGGTTAAAAAATAAAAGACATTAATAGATGTTCATGAAAGAGAAAATCCAAATCCCAATGAATCTGAGAAAATCCAGAGATTCTCTTTTAAAATGGAAATGTGTTGTGACAAATTGAGAAAAAAGGAAAAAAAAAAAATCTCTCTCTCTCTATATATAGTTCACTAGGATGTGTGGTGGGTGAGTTCCTGTAGGACCTGACCCCAACACAGCTGTTCACTTTATTGCTATGATGTTGTGTATGATTCGTTCTACTCATGGGTGAGAAATGGGATGTGATGCCTACGGGTTTTGAAATATGTGTATATTGTGGAGTGGCTAAATCAAACCAGTTAACATATGTATTACTTCACATATTTCTTTGTGGTTAGAACACTTAAAATCATAGAAGCATATAGTATAATGGTGGTTACCAGAGGCTGGAGAATGGGAGGAATGGGGAGAAGATGTTCAAAGGAAATGAAGCCTTGTTAGACAGGAGGAGTAAGTTCTTTGTGGTTAGAACACTTAAAATTTACTCTTTTAGTGATTTTAAGAATACAATACATTGTTGCGGGGCGCAGTGGCTCACGCCTGTAATCCCAACACTTTGGGAGGCTGAGGATGGAGGATCACTAGCCTGGGCAGCATAGCAAGACCCTGTCTGTAAAAATAAATAATAAATAAATAAATAAATAAATAAATAAATTAGTGGGGCATGGTGGCGCATGCTCGTAGTCCCAGCTACTTGGGAGACTAAGGTAGGAGGATTGTCTGAGCCCAGGAAGTCAAGGCTGCAGTGAGCCAAAATCATGCCACTGCACTCCACCCTGGGCAACAGTGAGACCTTGTTTCAAAACAAACAACAACAAAACACCAATATATTGTTACTAACTATGCTATGGTCACCATGATATATTGAACATACTCCTCCTGTCTAACAAGGCTTCATTTCCTTTGACCATCTTCTCCCCATTCCTCCCATTCTCCAGCCTCTGGTAACCACCATTATACTATATGCTTCTATGAGTTCAGATTTTTAGATTCCACGTATAAGTGAGAACGTGTGTTATTTGTCTTTCTGTACCTGGCTTATTTCATTTAGCATTGTGTTCTCCAATTCCATCTGTATTGTGGCAGATGCCAATTTTGTTCTGTTTAAGGCGGAATGGTACTCCCTTGTACGCATGTACCACGTTTTCTTTATCCATTCATCTGTGGATGGACACTCAGGTTGATTCCATATCTTAGCTGTTGTGACTAATGTTGCCGTGAACATGAGTCATCACAAGTATCTTTTGTTGGTCTTAACCCAGGACAATCATGGAAACTGTGTACACCTTGGCATTTTCTTTATGGGGATTTTCGTGAGGAACAGAATTGGAAGACAAGCAGTAATACACAGGTAGTCTTATTCGTTTGTTTGTTTTTCTTTTTTCTTTTTCACCTTGAGGGACTGTAATGTTAATGTTACATTAACATCCAAATGAGTTAAGAGCCAAACAGTGGATAAGATTTGACTTTTCTCAGCTCATATAAGGTGAGCCCTCTGCAGGATTTAAGCGTTAAATTCATCTCACTTTTCGTAGAAACCCTTCCCACCTGACTCCAAGAAATACATTGTTAAACCCTATTGAGTTACAAGGGTGAAACTAAACTTCGTGAGTCTGGTTGAAAACTGGCTCTCCAGTCAGTCATTAAATCTAAACACTTCTTTCCATTGTTCTGAACCACCTGTGCCACAAGAGTGCAAACTGATTTTTATGTGAACAAAAGGCGATTATTTTTAAAAATGTGTTTTGAAAAAGTAATCTATTTATTATGATGAATTAGGGGGCTTTGGTACTTTTAATTATTTTGACACTTCAGTCCTCTTTTCCATTTATCAGGAAAGATATCAGTATAGAGATGCAGCCATTTCCTCCTGCATTTCACGTCAATATGCTTGCTTTGTATTGGTGCTCATAGATTTTATCATAATGCCAACGATCTGATAAACTGTGTTCTAGCTTTCATTTACAAGGGCAACATGGCCCATGATTGGAAGAACAGCTTTCTTGTATGTGTGTCTGATAGGCGGATCTGTGTATCCAGGGCACACTATCAAAGATAGCTCTTGGAGGCAGGCATAGCCCACCTTCTGGAAGTGACTCTTAACTGGCCATGTACTCTCTGGATCAGCAACTACAGTAGGGCCATTTTGAGACAATTTTCTAACCAAAAGCTTCCTGATAGGATTTTATTTTCCTAGATCCCCACTCTGTCATTGTTTTTATGATATTCTCTTGCCCTCTAAATAGAGACATTATTGAAGCAGGAATGACAAGAGAGATCTTTCAGGCTATAGAATAAACTTTTTGACTTTTGGACTTAGTGTCAGCTCCATATATCTGCCACAAAGTATAAATTAATTGAGGAAAATATGTAAATATGTGCAGAGTTGTAACTAAATTTTTATACCCATTCAAAGCTATCCAGACATTGTGTCCTACGAGTTCTCCATAGTTAAAATGATCTTTCAGTTTCTCTTTGAACCTACAGCACAGCAGATAAGTAAACAAGTCTTGCACACCAGCTGTTGAAGTGAAAGAGAAGAAAATTGCAATTTGGAAATTTCATGAGCATAAGCCACTCACAGGTTATGCTTAGTTTCCTTAGAAACTGTTTCCAGCCCTTTTCATTTATCTTGAAACCACTACGAGATGAGAATTCACATCTACTATAGCGTCATGTTAATTATACCACTAGATGAAGTCATATGGTGGGGCTCCAAGTGTATCTAGGATTTCAGCAGTTGATTTGAAGGAATGAAGCCAGACGAAACCAAATATCTCTTATCTCTAGAGACCTTCACTAAGGAGCATGTAGCTGTGAGTCCACGTAGATGTAATCTGATAGAACTGTCGGTTGCGAAGCAAGCTGGGTGCAGCACTTGTAGAGAGTATTGCCCCAGCAGAGGCACCTAAAAACATTTGGTACTGGTATAAGGGAATGATGACTGGAGGAAAGGCTGGAAACCCCAAGTAAAGAACTCATCCATCCCTGATGTACAGAGTAAACTTGTTAAGTCAGGTACTTATTTGTGTCTATATTGCCTCATTTTTAAAGTAGGAGCAAAAATAGCTGCCATAGAGATTTGATGTAAGAATCGAATTCTATACAGCTGAGAGGCAATATTATTGCTTTTTATTCTTCTAGCAAACATTTATTGAGTGCTGTGTGCCAGGTACTCGATTCAGTGCTTGGAACACAGAAACGAAGAAGGCAGAATTCCTGCATTGGGTATGGGGCCTGTGGTCTACTTGATCTCCTTAGAGATCTCATCACAGAAGTAAAAATTGTAATGCAATGTGGTGACTGGTAGGGGACTGCAGCAGGCTCTTCCCCTCACGTGTGGGTAGGGGGGATATGAGGAAGGGATTCCTAGAGAAGGTGACTCCCAGAGCTGAGTCTCAAAGTTATTGTCCAAACAGAGGATGGTAGAAGTATTAATGAGCAGATGCATCATATGAGTGAAAAAGCGGTGGGAGGGAATTATAGGTGAAGGGTAGGTAGTGGTAAAAGATGGTTAGAAATTGGTTCCAAGTAGGGTGGGAAGCAGTAGCTTATCTTTCCTCATCTGGTGCTTGTTTTGGTGTATCTCATTTTAGATAAGGTCTCCATGAAGACAGGGAAGGAAACTCTGTGTGTGTGTGTGTGTATGTTCCCAAAAGTGTAGGCACATTAAACAGACAATTAATATATACTTAGTGGCTGGCATATGGAGCTGACACTAAGTCCAAAAGTCAAAAAGTTTATTCTATAGTCTGAAAGATCTCTCTTGTCATTCCTGCTTCAATAGGTGTTTTTTCTTAGGTGGCATCATGAATCTGTAGTGCATATTGCAATACAGAATATGTGGATTCTTCTGTTTAGGTTCCTGGAAACACATGACGTTTTAATAATATATGCTCCTCCATCATTAAAAAGTGGTGGTCATGGGAAATATTTTGTCCCTTTGGAAATGTGAAAAAAGTGGGAGAGGGGGAAGCAAAAGTCCCTTGCAGATTTTCCTCATTGCTAGTCACAAAGAAAACTATAATTTATAAATAGCAATATCTAGACATATGTTATGTAGAATTTTTAGCTATTTGAATGGATACGTGCTGCATTTTCTTTACTTTTATCCTTTGCAAGAACATTTCACTTAAAAATAGTTAAATCATAATTTGTAAAAATGAGACTCGATAGCAGCAAACAGCCCTCCTCTGCTGTGTCGTAAATGCCTGGAACATCTTTCACAGTGACATTTCTTTTGACCAGGTGGAATGACATGGGGAATATCACTCATAACAAGTCGACCATTCTGGTGGAGCTCATCAACAAAGAAGAGACTGCCCTCTTTCACACGGTAAGCAAAACAGACAAACAGAGGCAGGGTCTGACAAGACACTGGCTTTTGGACTTTTCAACTCCTCATGTCCTTTCCTTGCTGTCCCTATCTTGAAATAGTAAATATTCTCTTGAAGAGATGCTTTCTAGTACTTGGTCAATGCTATCATTACTCATTCCAGGATAGTGGTGATGAAATACCCATGTTTAAAATACCAGGTTTCCGGCCAGGGGAAGTGGCTCATGCCTGTAATCCCAGTACTTTGGGAGGCCGAGGCCAGTGGATCACTTGAGGTCAGGAGTTCGAGACCAGCCTGGCCAATATGGCAAAACCACATCTCTGCTAAAAATACAAAAATTACCCAAGCGTGATAGCAGGTGCCTGTAGTCCCAGCTACCCAGGAGGCTGAGGCAGGAGAATCGCTTGAACCCGGGAGGCATAGGTTGCAATGAGCTGAGATCGTGCCACTGCACTCCAGCCTGGACAACAGAGCTAGACTCCGTCTCAAAAAATAAAATAATAAAATAATTGTATTTTTTTTTATTGTAAAAGTATTGTATTTATTGTAAAAGTATTGTCCTTTTGACTCTAGGACTCTGGTCCCTCCACCTGCCTTATGTGTGATGGATCACATTGTCTGGTGTGCCGCCTTCCTCAGCACTCTAGTTACAGCCCTCATCTAGTGACCCCTGATTCTTCTATTGCATTCCATTTGCTTTTGCTGGCGGACCTGAGTTTTCTTTCCCATCGTAGCCCAAGCTTAATCTGAAGTAAGCTAAGCTACTGACCTTCTGTTAAGTGCCTCCTCGAGAGCCAAGGCATCTCACTGCCTCCTATTTAATGAAGTCTGGTGTTTATTCTATGCTGTGCCTTGATTCAGTTATTTATTTTGAAAGCGCTTGGTCGGGAATTACGTAAAGACATGCCGGTTCATCAGTGTAACCCCAGCACTTTGGACATAGGGATTCCTTGGCAGACGGCATGTTCTGCCACTCTTTGGTAGGCTTTGTAGGCATAGCTGCTGCTGAAATTCAGCAGGCTGGTTTACTTTGCTGGCCCATGTATTATTTTGTGCTTGAGATGAAGGTTGGAAGGGATGTGTCCCTCCTCAGAAGAATCTTAATGAAATGTATAACTAATTCAACTAATGTTTATTTTTTTCTCTGTCTCTTCTTTTCCAAGGATGATATCGAAAATGCCAAGTATATTTCTCGGTTGTTTGCCACACGACACAAGTTTTACAAACAAAACAAAATCTGCACTGAGTAAGTAAACATTTAGTCCCCCCCTCAACGGGATGGCTTTATCAGACTAAATTAATGTCTTTTTGGGGTGCTGTAGGTTGCTTTTCCTATTCACTGTTTTTCCTTGTTCCTTGCAGAAGCTAAAGAAGTAAGCTAAAGCCAGGGCAGGAATGAAAACGTTAATGATGAAGACTGTCTAGTGTAGTGCATATGCCCAGAGAGAGAATAATTCACAAATTGACTGTGAATGCTTGGCTGCCTGGATGGGGTGGCCCGCATTAGCGCCTTTCCAACCCTCTGCTAGGAGTTTGGAGAAGCAGAGCAGTTCCCAATTTGCCAGGGTGCCCCTTCGTGTCAGACGCGGAGTGTGTTCAGAAGTGGGTAACAGAGTGACGAGCTAGCTTGAAAGAGAAGGCACTCCTGTCATCCTCAGCCCCGTGTCGCTTGCACAGTTGGCTAACCCTGCGCGTTCTCCTGGGTCATGTCATCTGACTGTAAATGAGAGGCCAGGGTAATTAGAGGAAGATGTGGAAGACACTCATAGGTGTCACAAATCCGTGTGTATTTTTTTAATTTAATTTGGAAATAAAGATGATAAAGAGGCGTGTGATGAGGGCACTTAAATGCGACCTGACCTCAGATGGAGCGTGCTGGGGCTCACTCTATCGTTGTCTTTTTCTTGGTTACCTTCAAAAGACGTTCCTCAGCCGAATACATTCAGCAGTTTGGGCGCCCAATGTGTTTAATTTTGTTTCAAAGAGCGTCAGGGTTATAAATGCAAGAGAAGAACTGCTTTTCCACTCCCACAGTGGACACATCCGAGAGTATGTAGAGTATTGTCCTAGAGCAGTTCCTGCTGAAGAACGCGGCCGCTTTATAGCTGGAGCGCCAGGTCATGGCAGACTTTTTTCTCCACACCACGGAGGCTCTTTCAAGCCAGTCACTGCAATTGGTCACTGTCGGGGTCTGAAAGTATGTCTGATAGTATTAGGCCTACCCGCTTGGTTTGCAAATGTAAATCAGAAGAAGGCCTGATCGGGGAGTGGCAAGTGAAGCGGCTGTACGTTTCTTCCGGACACATTCTCCCATGTGCCCCACCACACCATTCTCTTGAGCAGGTTCCTGATAGGTCACTTCTGTGTATTTCTACTCTGCGGTTGCCTTTGACTTCTCGGGGTATCTTTGACATGAACAAGAATGCTATCCTTGACTTCTCTAGGGTGAATTTAAAAACTGAGAACTGGATTTTACTCTCGTCTTCTGATTTAAGCACAGCTCAGCAAATGGTTTTACTATCAAATTTACGGAGTGCTTATTATTATTACTTTTTTTGGTGGTCTTTTCCTCCAGTATTAGTGAACATCACATATTAGTCTGAAAACTAAGAAGAAATTCTGTTTCTCAATTCTGCTTCTGTAATAACCATTCTTTTCTTCTTCCTAACCGAGTATAAGAGGTTCCTAACATCTTACCTGATTAAAACCTGGGGCACACTCTCAAAATTATACACACACACACACTCCCATTAAATTCCATATGCAGTTCAGCGTCCCAGCACGATGTTATGGCCTGGGGCATCCCTCTGGAGTTCTGTGAACTGGCATAATCTTAACAGCATCCTTCTCCACGCACACACAGCAGCGTCCTTCTCCAGAGGGCGAGACTCTCTGACCTCTAAAAGATCGTTACTGATTTTTCTGCTCCTGCAGAGCTGCTGCTTGTCGTCTGGAGGTATAGCTCTGTTGAGTGGCTCCTCAATTTCTTGATATAGGGAGAAAAATTAGGGGGCAGTATATATAACATAGGTCTGATAATATTGTATTATTTAGCCAGTCGTTTAAAAATCCACCATTGCTATATTGCCTCCATCATTTCATAAAATATATTTTATCACCAAAAAAGTAGGAAGGATGAAATCTCAGAATAAGGAGAGTCCTTTGAATTGAAGAACTTACCCTAATAAAAAACTGTACAAGTCCTGGTTTTTTTGTTTGTTTGTTTTATGGTAGCACTGAGAATGAGGGAAAATATTATAGCATTTGGGACGCATGGCTTGAAGGCATCTTTGATTTCAACTCTCAAGAATTTGCTAATACTTCCAATTCATTTTTTAATCTCTACATTAAAAAATATGTTGATTCTTAGTCTGGAAAATATCTGATCAGATAAATGTTTGTAAAATGTATTATCTTAATAAAAAGTACCTTTTATATGGTCACACTGAAAATATTGTATCTATTTCGTATTTTCATTTGACTGGAAGCATTTTAAAATATTTTTTCTTGCATTTTTTAAAAAACCTATGAAGGATTTTACATATATACAACAGTAGAAAGAGTACAATTTTTAAAAATCCATGTAATGTGATATTTTTCAGTCTTGCTTATTTCCCTCCAGTCTTTCTATAGAAATAAGCCTCCATTTGTTTAATATTACTTTGTAAAACTTATTCTAAAAGTATCCTATCTGAACATTTTGAAAACAGAGAAAAACAAAGGAAATCAAAATTGTTCTTAGTGTTACCACCGGAAATAAGCCATGTTTATGTCTTGATGTAACGATTACCAATCTTGTTGATTTACTTCCTCTCCCTCCCTTGTCTATCTGGTCTTTTTATATCAATAATAATAACCATTCTCATTTTTTCACCTCTTCATGTAGACAGTCAAATTCTCCACCCCCCATCAGACGCCAGCCCACCTGGAGCCGGTCCTCTCTGGTATGTATAGAAGCTGCAGTGATCAAGTGATCTGACTGTTGAGCATTCTTTGTTGTTAATTTGAGGCAGGGGGATGATGAGGGCATCATGAGGAGGTGAAATTTTGTGAGAACACAGAGGCATCATTCTGTCAAGCAGGTGCGATGCACACCCATTTTGTCCCCCTTGGATCCATCCATGCCCACCACTACTCTTAAGTGTGGCTGAGGCTGCGGGTTTACCCTGAGAGTAGGTCTTATTCCAGGCCTGTGGGACCATGTTCCATCAGCATACAGCCTATGGTGTGTTTTCATCCCCTTGCTTATCTGTTCTGGTTGTTGTGTGAAGATACATCTTCAGTTATGAGCCCCACAAATTCTTTTGTGTTCACTGCCATAGAGAGAGTTTGATAAACTAGTGAGAAAATGCCTTCTAAATGAGCAAAAACTGAACGGATCTGGTTGATGGTCTCAGGCAGAGTATCTGATGGGGAAAATCGATTGCATAGTTCCTAATTTTAGGCCTTTTAAAAAAAATCAGATTTCCAAAGCACTTCCATAATTTTAGGCTTTAATTAGCCAGCAGAGTTTGAATTGATCTAGCTTTAGCCGCTGCTTTTTTGTTTAAGTTGCTTTCCTCATCATGTGAATAAGGAAACAATTAATTTCAGTG
Source organism: Macaca mulatta (assembly GCF_049350105.2). Lineage (NCBI taxonomy): Eukaryota > Metazoa > Chordata > Mammalia > Primates > Cercopithecidae > Macaca > Macaca mulatta. The sequence goes on along the minus strand of NC_133406.1, from coordinate 72,088,542 downwards.
CATGTGTTCTGTCTTAGGCTATGTTTTGAGGATTACTCAAGGATAACAGATGTTAAGAATTGGTTTCCTTTAATGTTTTCTGCTTGTTTTAACTCACAATTCTTTTATTTTAGGTTATGGTTTTTTACACAAAATCAAAATAAACATATGACCTTTGAACTTCTCTAGATCAACAATTCCTTCAAGTTGATAGAATGCAATTAAGTTTTTCTTCATATTCAATGTATACATGATAGCATGTCTTTAACTTGTCTTTTGAAGGGAACGTTTTGAGAAAAAAAATATTTTCTGGAAAATGCTTAGATGTGGACTCTTTGAATTCTTGAGTTGAGCCATTATGACATCGCAGTAATCCCTGAGTGCCTGTGAGAATATTATTTCTCTCAATATTATGCACAATACCTCACATGTGATCCTGGGCCCTGGAGATCTAAGAGATACCTTGGGCTTTCCCTGAGTACCAATAGATTTGTTCATGGCACTGATTTCTTTATTCTTCTCCTTTATGAATGTTATCTTCCTTTTCCCTTCTTTAGAGTATAGATGTCTTTATTAGCAAAATAATTTTTCATTTACATCCTTGAAACCCTATGGGAGGCAAAGTGTTTGAAAGCTCTCTTGTGATCTTATCTTGTCCTCATATCCAGAGAGGATGCAGAGGCTTACCTATTTTATTCAGATGAAGACAGTTTATAGGAAGTCTGATCCAATTAATGGCTTCCCTCTTTCTCCTGTCCTTTAGGCTTAAACCATTACACCAAGAGTTTCTTACAATGAGTGAGTAAGACCAGATAACATTGTCTCTTGGCTTCCTTACTGATAACCAGAACTTCTCATTGCTGTTTTTCACCTGCCCTCTTCTGTCTGTATTTTGACATCAAATTTGTTTCTCTATTAGCACGTCTGGAAAGAAATGGAATAATGAATTAGAATATATAAAGAGATGCAATAAATAATAAAATCCTGAAATGATGTTTGAGGGATTAGCTATTATTGTCCTTTGACAATGCTGTTTGTGAACTGGCGTAAGTCTGCTCATTTATGTCAGTTCATAAACCGTAACTTACTTATTAGATTTTTTTAAATAAGGCAAGTAAAGACAGTAAACCCACTTTGCCTTGCGGTGTATTTCTATTCCCTTGTACAAATCCCTCCCCACTGTGTTTTTCTTTAAAGCCTGAAAATGGTTGTGCTACCATGGAAAACTTGAGTTGAATTATGTATTGCCAAGAAAAGGAAAAATATTTTTAAATTGCAACTCAAAAATCAGCCAAAGGGAGACTTGGGAATATAGCCCCTTTTCTTTGGTAGCCCGAACTGCTTTCTTAGATTGATTTCGGTTCTTCATTTCTTCTGTCTTGATTCCTTTTAATTCTTGGATCCCTTTTTTTATTGCCACTTTGAAGATCAAGCATTGTTTGTGTCAGAGAAAATGATAGGTGAGTTAGTTACCCAGCTTCAAGCTCTTGGCCAGTGTATTTCTTCCATTGAGGGATGCTGAGAAAGTGTGACCCCTGCTGGATTTGGGTTTCTTGGTTTGATCTCAGATTCTTCTCTCAAAATAGTAACCTTTAAAATCTATAAGGCTAATAGAAATATAAGAGATTGGCTGGGCACAGTGGCTCACATGTGTAATCCTAGCACTTTGGGAGGCCAAAGTGGGTGGATCACCTGAGGTCAAGAGTTCAAGACCAGCCTGGCCAACATGGTGAAACCCCGTCTCTACTAAAAATACAAAAACTAGCTGGGCATGGTGGTGCAGCGCCTGTGATCCCAGCTACTCGGGAGGCTGAGGCATGAGAATCTCTTGAACCCAGGAGGCGGAGGTTGCAGTAAGCCAAGATTGTGCCACTGCACTCCAGCCTGGGCAATAGAGTGAGACAGTGTCTCAGAAAAAAGAAATATAAGATATTATTTTGTTTGGTGGCTTATAAGCTTAAGGGTTTTGAAGATTTTTTTCCCCTGCAAATCAAAACTCTTACTTCAAACAAATTCTTACCTGGAACCTCAATACATAAATAAAATGGATAATACTTGAGGTAGGGGAGGGAAGAGCTTGATTTGACTGACAGGAAACTGAGACTGACTGAAGTTAAATGGCTTGCTCTAGATTACATTAGTGCATAACCGTCGTTCCTTTGTTGGCTCACCAAATATTGTGCTTTTTTTTTTTGTTCTGTTTTGTTTCTCTGAAAACTTGTCCCTCTTCCACAGCATGAAGTTATTCAGGTTCAGTCTAAATAGCCATCTTTAAGAGACTGTGGAAAAGATTCTGCACTGCGGTGGCGGGTAGACAGGGCCCTTTCCACCCTTGGTTCTGCAGTGGGGAAGGCCAGCAAGTGGTCTGGAGAGCTATACACTCATTGTTGTGGGCCGCATTTGAGATATTTAAATAGATTCACCCTGGGCTCAGCTTAACACTAACCCTGTTCCTATTGAAGGTTGATATGGAGCTGTGAACTGGGATCTCAGGCACAGCTCTGCTGACGTGTAGGAGCTTGTGAATGGAATTTTGAGAACAAAACAGGTGTCCCTCTTATTCTCATTTCTGAGATGGGTTATAATAATTTACTTTCTCTTTCTTTCTTCCTTCCTTTTTCTTTCCTTTCCTTCCTTTCTTTTTCTTTCCTTTCTTTCTTTTCCTTTTTTTTTTTTAGATGGAGGCTCGCTCTGTCGCCAGGCTGGAGTGCAGTGGCATGATCTTGGCTTACTGCAACCTCCGCCTCCCAGGCTCAACAACTCTCACACCTCAGCCTCCCAAGTAGCTGGGACTACAGGTGCACGCCGCCATGCCCAGATAATTTTTTTTTTTTTTTCTCGGAGACGAAGTCTTAATCTGTTGCCCAAGCTGAAGTGCAGTGGCGTGATCGCAGCTCACTGCAACCTCCACCTCCCGGGTTCAAGTGATTCTCCTGCCTCAGCCTCGCGAGTAGCTCGGACTACAGGCATGTGCCACCATGCCTGGCTAATTTTTGTATATTTAATAGAAATGGCATTTCACTGTGTTGCCCAGGCTGGTCTTGAACTCCTGAGCTCAGTCAGTCTGCCTGCCTTGAATAATTTACCTTTTCTAAGTTATTCTTGTGAAAGAAGGCATAGGGAACTTTGCAAGTATACTAGAACATGTATAGTAAATGGTTACGTTTAGTCTTTGATGGTAACCTCTTTCTCTTTCTGATCTTGAACCAACTTCATTTCTCCCTTACCATTTCTCCAGTTCCAAACTTAGTGATGAGATGGGAGTGCAGATGGGTAGAAGAAGGTTGAGTCAAAGGGGTGGCAGGGACAGCGGCTGCCACGAGCCTCCCTGACGACGTGGCGGGACTGCCGTGTGCCCGGGCCGGCTGTGTGAGTCATCGGCCGTGTCTGCCAGGCCTCCCCACCTCCTCTATGTTCTCTGTTTCAGCCCAGGCAGCAGCCGTACATCCTGCCTCCCGTTCACGTCCAGTGTGGTGAGCACTACTCGGAAACGCACACCTCGCAAGGTAACTCTGGCTTGCCGTTCTCTCTTCTTAAGACAAAAAGTTGAATACCAGTAAGCAGTAAAGAAGCCTTTAAAAAAAAGATGACAGGGATGCTTTCTTTTTAACTTCATCCTCATCTGAATGACAGTAGCTAACAGCTTCAATTTGTGGATGGCCTAGACTATCAGTTACCTCTGATCAAAAAATTTCCCCAGTATTGGCTGCTCAGGGAGTCCGGGCCAAGGCAGCAAGCAAGTCCTTTTCTCCTCCCTTTCCTAAGGGAGCTTAGAGAAGAGAGTTTGACAGCTCAGCCCACGTGAATGCACTTCACCTTCATTGCCAGTATCCGAAAACTTGTGGCAGTCACTCAGGTTTTCATGGTGACATAGAACATGGGCATGCAGAATAATTGGAAGAAATAAACAAAGTCAGCCTTTTCTTTTAGCTGTTTTTCTCATCTCTTTCTCCAGCCCCTTTCTTGGTACACTTGCTTTTTTCTTCTCAGAGTAAGGTAAATCTGTTCTATTCCTCTCTTTCTCCCAAAACATCTCCCATGCAAAATGTGTGAAAAAGCTTCTTTTAGTAATGACTTCATGATAACAGCTAACATTCATAGAGCAATTGTGGTATTGCTGTAAGTACTTGCTATATATTGTCTCATGTAATCCTTAAAATAAACCTGTAGGTACTATTATTATTTCTATTTTACAGTTATAGAAATTGGAATACAGAGAGATTAATGATGGAACTTAGATATGAAAATCGGTAACTCGTAATCATTATGCTAACTGCATTTCAAAAAGAGAGATGGTAGAAAACCTTGGATGTTGGAAATGTAGTAAATAGATAATTAGTTTCTATGTTATCAACTCCTGGCCATTTTGAATCCTCTGCTGTCTGAAAGTGTGAGCATGAAAACCAAGACAGTCAAGACTATTTAATTTAATAAAAGTAGTACTTTTTATAAGGAGACTAGCAAAGTTACCACATTTCTATGGGAAGGCACCAAACCCCACGGGAGGCGGATAAATTGTGGCACATTTGTCTCTGTGTCCCCCTGTTTTTTCTGCCTATCTTATCTGATCAGATCTCTTTACACACTCCTCCTCTTCAGACAGTTGAATGTCTTCAGTCACCTTTTCTGTTTTTCACCTTCTCTGATTTTATGCTTATCTGTTTTGCTCATGTTTAAATCTGTAGTGTGAAAAAATGAATATATCTTGGCCACAGAAAGGCAAGAGGTTGCCTTCCTTGGAGGGGTGTGTGTGTATGTAAGAGAACTTCGGACACCTAGAATGGGCCTGATTTTAGAAATCTGCTTTTTCTCTCTTTAGGGACCTCTTTAAACTATAATTAATTTTTACTTGAATTGACCTAAGTGATGAAACCAGATCTAGAGGGGATTTGGGAAATTACCGAAAAGAACTCTTGATTCTAATTTTGGCCTTTATTGCTGCTCAGGATGAACTAGCTGTGCTGACATCCTGGCTACATCATTTGTTTTGTGCCTTTAGAATGCCCAGCAGTCCCCTGGGTGAAGGGGCTTTTTCCACTGCCGTCAGGAAGAGCAGCTCTAAATACTTAGTAATTGAAATCTATTGCCCTATTAAAGTTCTTGACTGTCTGGTCTAAATATTCAGTCCTATTGCTGAGCCCTGCACAAGAGGACAGGTCTCCCCAACTGGAGGGCAGTTGTTGGTGCCTGATTTTAAAGCTTATGGTAAAATTGAGAACTTCCCCAAGCGACACTTACTCCAAATGTGTGCATGCCTTCTTCCATTAGGTTCCCGTTTTCTTTTCAATATGTCTTAAGGTGTTCTTTCTGTATGTTGGCATTTCATCCAAGATGGTATCCGTTATTCTGTAGAACATGTGGGTGGAGACCATGGGATTTCACTTTTTATGACTTATTTAAATTAAAAGTCAGCTCATAAGTATGAGGATGTACTTTGTTGTGGCAGGATGGCTTGGAGGTTCACGTGCCTTTGTTTGACTTCTCGTAGACAGCATTTTTCATGGGAATGAAGAAGCCTTGTATTGCAACTCTCACAACAGCCTGGACTTAAATTATTTAAATGGCACCGTCACCAATGGCAGCGTGTGTAGCGTTCATAGCGTCAACTCCCTCAACTGCTCGCAAAGTTTCATCCAGGCCTCCCCTGTATCTTCCAACCTCAGTATCCCTGGGAGTGACATCATGCGGGCCGACTACATCCCGAGCCACCGGCACAGCGCGATCATCGTGCCCTCGTACAGGCCAACCCCCGATTATGAGACAGTCATGCGCCAGATGAAGAGGGGGATACTGCATACAGACAGCCAGAGCCAGTCTCTGAGAAACCTCAACATCATCAACACCCATGCCTATAACCAGCCAGAGGATCTGGTGTACAGCCAACCAGAGATGCGGGAGAGGCACCCCTACACTGTCCCTTATGGGCCACAGGGGGTCTATAGCAACAAACTTGTCAGTCCATCTGACCAGAGGAACCCAAAGAATAATGTGGTACCAAGCAAGCCGGGGGCAAGCGCCATCTCGCACACGGTGAGCACCCCAGAGCTGGCCAACATGCAGCTGCAGGGCAACCATAACTACAGCACGGCCCACATGCTCAAGAACTATCTCTTCAGGCCACCGCCCCCCTACCCACGGCCACGACCTGCCACCAGCACCCCAGACCTGGCCAGCCACCGCCACAAGTACATCAGTGGCAGCAGCCCAGACCTGGTGACCCGGAAGGTGCAGCTCTCGGTAAAGACCTTCCAAGAGGACAGCTCTCCGGTGGTGCATCAGTCTCTCCAGGAGGTGAGTGAGCCTCTTACGGCCACCAAGCACCATGGCACGGTGAACAAGCGCCACAGCCTGGAGGTGATGAACAGCATGGTGCGGGGCATGGAGGCCATGACGCTCAAGTCACTCCACCTCCCCATGGCTCGCCGCAACACGCTCCGGGAGCAGGGACCACCCGAGGAGGGGCCAGGCAGCCACGAGGTCCCCCAGCTCCCTCAGTATCACCACAAGAAGACCTTCTCTGATGCCACCATGCTGATCCACAGCAGCGAGAGCGAGGAGGAGGAGGATGAGGCTCCAGAATCGGTGCCCCAGATCCCCGTGCTCCGGGAGAAGATGGAGTACAGCGCCCAGCTGCAGGCGGCCCTGGCCCGCATCCCCAACAAGCCCCCGCCTGAGTACCCCGGCCCAAGGAAGAGTGTGAGCAATGGGGCTCTGAGGCAGGAACAACCCGGCCTTCCTCCCGGCATGGCTAGAGCCAGGGTGCTGAGGCACGGGCCGGCCAAGGCCATCAGCGTGTCCCGGACCGACCCGCCGGCTGTCAACGGGGCCTCTCTCGGCCCATCCATCTCAGAACCCGACCTGACAAGCGTGAAGGAGCGGGTCAAAAAAGAGCCTGTGAAGGAGAGACCTGTGTCTGAAATGTTTTCCCTGGAGGACAGCATTATAGAGAGAGAGATGATGATCAGGGTGAGTGTCCTCCTCTCCGGGGGCATTTCCCAGTGTGAAAGCACATGCTTCAGGCACTGAGCAAGGGGCAAACCTTATGCAGGGAATGTGGTAGGTTTTTAAGCAGTCACTGAGCATTTAAACAGGTAGTATTTTATTACACAAAATGTTGGGTTTTGCCCTTTCAAATAAATCTTCCATTCTCTTTCGTGGCTTCTAACAGGTGTACTTGGTACGTTGTTGAGGCCAATGGCCTCAGCTAGGATTTTGCTGTTTATTCAAGGCTCAAACTTCCAATTGTGTGAGCTGCTATTATGGAAGCTCACCTTTCTGTGTCTTTCAGTGTTTTGTTTTCTTGAAGGAAAGCTGTCTGCCACCTCCATTTAGATATTAAAAGCAACATCCCTATACCGCCTTCTGTATAGATCCATAAGTCCAGACTCGCCAATATTGTCTTGATTGTGATATGTTAACTTTATATTGAGATTTTCTTTCAATAGATATTTCACACAGATTCAAGAAAATTATAGCAATTAGATATATAACTCAGTAATTGGATAAATAATTATCCGTTGAACTTATTCTATCAAAAATTCACCCACATGTATGTGAATACACACATACATATACATACATACATATTACCACTTGAAGATCCATCCTAGTATTAGACATGAATAGCTCTTCTTCATAATATGTACAGAGCCACGTATGGTGGGGGATACCTGTAGTCCCAGCTACTTGGGAGGCAGAGGTAGGAAGATCACTTGGAGCCAGGAGTATGAAGCCAGCCTGGACAATATAATGAGATCTCATCTCTATAGAAAAAAAAAGGAACCACAGGTATGATGGCAGGAGCCTGTAGTCCTAGCTAATCAGGAGGCTGAGGTGGGAGGATTGCTTGAGCCCAGCAGTTCAAGGCTTCAGTGACCTGTGATTGTGCCACTGCACTCCAGTCTGGATGACAGGACTAGACCTCATTGCTTAAAAAAAAAAAAATTGTACAACTTGGGGAGACAGTTATGTTGTCAGAACAGGACTATGCAGGTACATATAGAACAATGAAGTGAATCTGTTCTTACTAGTGAGAAAATGTTTGGATTATTGCTACTTAAAGAAATCTCGGCTGGGCGCTGTGGCTCACGCTTGAAATCCCAGCACTTTAGGAGGCTGAGGCAGGCAGATCATGAGGTCAGGAGTTCTAGACCAGCCTGACCAACATGGTGAAACTCCATCTCTACTAAAAATATAAAAATTAGCCGGGCGTAGTGGCACGCACCTGTAATCCCAGTTACTCAGGAGGCTGAGGCAGGAGAATCACTTGAACCTGCAAAGCGGAGGTTGCAGTGAGCCGAGATGGCGCCATTGCACTCCAGCCTGGATGACAGAGCAAGACCCCGTCTCAGGAAAAAAAAAAAAAAAAAAATCTCCATTGCTGCTTGCCATGAACATTTTCATTCCCTTAAAAAAAAAAACAATTAATTAGAACTAATCAAAGCCAGATTGACTTCTCTTCATTCACCACGGTTGTACCATACGGTAGCCAAGCCTAATTTTAGGAACTCTAAAACAGTTGTAACTTAAAATTTGCCTTGATGGAATCCATTTGGCCATCGTCATTTCCAGGTCTTCCTAACCCATCATTGGGATTCAACCTGAAAAGAACAATCAAGGCCCAATGATTTAAGGAAGCCAAGTTCCTGGGGTCAGAAATTGAATCTATAGCAACCTTGTTACTTTTGGAAAACCTTAAGAACATTCTCAACCTCACAGTTTTGGCTAGCCCCACTAGAGTAGTGCTAAGAGATTCTTATACAGACATGACTGTTTGCAAACCTAGAAGGAAATTGTGCAAGGTGTACCTTTGCCTCTAGCAAAGAAAACCTTTGGCTTGGAATGGAAGAAATGTGTGGGTGGGTGCCGCTGGGAGAGAGTTTTCCCAACATGGAAGAAAGCAATTTATTGGTAGAAAATAGTTTTTTAGTACTTCCACACCACTTAAAAGCAACATTAGCATCAATAACCTCTCAGTCTAAGCATTTAATTTAGCTATTTCCCCTGCCAACTCGATACTTAATGATGCCCACATGGTCCCTTAACTTCATTTTGGTTGTATTCATCCTCTTCTCTTCTTACTCGTATTAAACAAATAGCCTGTAGCCAAAATCTTGGCAGGGTCTCCTCCTCGTAGCTCCTTGCATTATCACAAAGGAACAAGGGGATTTTCACTATTGTTTTTTCTCCAGATGCTTTTCCATTCCATTCATGTAGGTAATAATGACTAGCAAATTTTAGCCATTAACCTTTAGTTCAAGAAAATAATTATCCCATTTCTACTTCATTTTCCCTGTTGATTTTTTTTTCCCCCAAATCTGCTACACTCAGGAGCTCAAGGACACCAGCAGACCTTAGAGGTGGATTAGGAGCTTCTTCAGTGAGCCAGGAGGCCAGGCAAGGTGGTGACAATGCCAGTGGCTCTGAGCCCAAGATGAGTCTCCACCTGTTTTGTTTTTAATGCAAAAACTCACCCCTTAGCCTAAGCAGCATCCCCACAGGTCAGATACTTCTCTGCTCTCCTCACTGTGGGCAACTTTTGCCAGCTTGATGGGAATTCATGAGAGGTGATGGCCATTCTAAGGGCCCTCTTGATCAGAACACAATGAGAAACTTTTAGCAAAAGATAACTCAGGGGCGGGGCGGAGTGTGCAGGTATGGTGAGAATTTGCCCTCTGGGCAGCTCTCCTGGACCTGCTTGTCTATTTGATGGATGGTTTAGCTGCTTTCGTAGCTCCTCATTCTGGCTCCTACTGCTTCCTTGAAGATACTTCCCTGCTTGTAGTCCCCTAGCCAGAAGTTGATGCACTGAGAAGAAAAGGCCAGATCAGAGCTTGTGAATTATTATTATTATTATTATTTATCTCTGGTAGCAAGCTGATAGGGTGAGTGAGAAGGATCAAAGAGACATACTTTGATTTATCACTAAGTAATAATCCTTTCCCAATAAAGACAAGTCAATTACTTTTTGTCTTAGACCCAGTTAGGGTCGCCTTGCCGTGCAGGTGGAAAGGAAGCAGGACTGCTGAGAGGAGCTCAGGACCCATTTTCCAGAACTATTACCTTCTCAAAACTTTGGAGAGCAGTGAAAATAGATTCCCAAGTGAAAGAGGTGACAGAAATAAACAAAAAAGAAAAACTCTTTCTCCCCAAAACTAGCAGCAAGCAAACAAAGACCTAACCATTTTAATCCAGAATCTTCCCCCAGGGGGTTCCCAAGAATTGACAGACCAGGGCCATTTGTAAGAATATTACATCTTTTGGCGGTAAGTCCTTGGGTACGGTAAAGCCAGAAAATCTGAGACAGGTCTCAGTTAATGTAGAAAGTTGATTCTGCCAAGGTTGAGGGTACACACCTGTGACACAGTCTCAGAAGGTCCTGATGACATATGCCCAAGGTTGTCGGGACATGGCTTGGTTTTATACATTTTAGGGAGACATGAGACATCAGTCAGTATTGGTTCTCTCTGGAAAGGCGGGACAACTTGAAGCAAAGGCAGGAAGACGAAGTAGGGAGGGGGCTTCCACATCACAGGTAGGTGAGAGGCAAATGGTTGCATTCTTTTGTTTCTGATAAGCCTCTCCAAAGGAGTCAATCAGATATGCATTTATCTCAGTGAGCAGAGGGGAGACTTTGAATAGAATGGGAGGCAGGTTTGCCCAAGCAGTTCCCAGCTTGACTTTTCCTTTTAGCTTAGTGATTTAGGGCCCAAGATATTTTCCTTTCACAGTACTTTTCTCACTTTCTCCCAGTAACCTCCTCTGAGATACTCCTTTGGTTTGTCTAATGAGTCGGCCATCACCAGGACAGGCATCCTGTTGTCCGTGTCACTCACACAGGCTTCATTCTGATTGTAGGTGACATTATGGAAACACATGGAAGGGGCGTAATGCAGTCCCCCCACCCGCAATTAGAATAATTCATAACCCTGTGGGATGGCGCCATCAAGACCTCTTCCTGGGGAGTGAATTTATACATCATAGATAAGGAAAAAAGTCTCTCAAGGCTTGAAAAGAAACCGGGGATTCAATGGCTCTTCATCTGTGGCAGTCAAATGAATCTGCAAATGGGTTGCCCTTCAGTGTGAATCAAAATCCTAAACCTTGCAAAACTCATCTGCTTCTGTGAGGAGTGCCTGTGTTCTTCCCTTAACTTCCAGGACACACTTAATTTTAGGAAAGGCCCTTTGTGGCTTGCTTGAAGTGAGCATAAAGAGCTTTTTCATACTTGGTCAGTTTCAAGGACCTGAGGAAGCACAGCAGGAGGCTAAAAACCAGCCCTGCCCAATCCAATTTCAATTTAGAGTTGAGGGTGGAGAGGATGGAAATCAAAAAGCCCCAAACTGGGCCAGGTGTAAACATCGAAACCTTTCCCTAAGTGGTCTGCTCAGTTCTGGAGTCCATGTTCCCCCATAGCTCAGTGGCATGCAGTGATGTCCCACCATCTGTGTTGGCAGGCACGGTCTCTGTTATTGTGGGCTCTCTGGGTGAAGCCTGAAGGGTAAGGCCTGTGGATCATCTTAGATGACCCCAGCCAGGCTTTGATGTTAGTGAGTTTGCTAAACCACATCAGCTTTCAATTCTGGGCATGACACCACCCTTAGGTACTCCAAGGACTAGAGATTAATTATAGAATTAACATCCTCAGGACAGAAGCTTAGGAAGATTTTTCTCTACAGTTTATGTGTGTGAATCTCTCAATCAACAACGAAGTGTTTTACAAGTTTTGCTCCATTCCATCTGTGCAAAAGGTCCATCACTGTGATTGGATTAGATGATTCATATAACCCTGTTTCTCTTTTCCTTGTCTTGTCATCCTTATCTTTCTAAAGTGTATCGCATGTACCCTATTTTGTTTTTGTTTTGTTTTGCCCTATGGCAGGGTGTATTTTTAGGGAGTCTTTTTTCTTATTTATTGGTCTATCTGGCTAAGGAGTTAATTAAGAATAAAAGCTCAGGAGTCCTGTAGGAACTGGCTTCCGGGGGCCCAGTGGGAATAGTGGGAAGGCTGTGTTTGAATTTGCCCTACTGATGGTGATTGTCTGCATTCCTTGGCTGGGGAGTTACAGATTTGAGGAGATTAAAACACATTCCAACATTCTACTAGTATTATAAACAATGAGAACATGCCTTTTCTTGCCGCAAGAATCTAGAGAAGCAGAAGATGGCAGGCCTGGAGGCACAGAAGAGGCCGCTGATGTTGGCAGCGTTGAACGGGCTCTCGGTGGCTCGAGTCTCAGGGCGGGAAGAGAATCGAGTTGATGCCACCCGGGTTCCCATGGACGAGAGGGTAAGTGGCAGGCTTGTCAAATGTGATTCATTCTCTGTAGTCTGAGGATCCCAAAACACCCTCCTTCCTCGAATATGCCAGCACTGAGATTTGTGTGATGCATTATTTCTTCAATCTGAGATTAGGAAGATCAGGCATAACTGTGTTGCATTAAATCAGTCCCTTCCAGCATCTCCTGTTTCTCCATTCCGGTCTTCCTGCTTTGTCCAGTTGGCGGATCATTGGTTACCTAAAACCAGCAGCCCCTAACATGCTGTATGACTTGGTCAAGTCACTCAATTTCTTTGGGCCTGCTTCCTTTCTTGTAAAATGCACAAGTTAAACACTTGCGATAGCTCTCAATTTCTATGATTTTTGTGAGCAATTGCCATTTCTTAGGAAGTGATTATTTTATCCAATCATTTATTTTTATTTTTAATTTTTTAAAAACTTTTAGTTTTGGGGGCACATGTGAAAGTTTATTACATAGGTAAACACGTGTCACAGGGGTTTGTTGTACGTATTATTTCATCATCCAGGTGTCAAGCTCAGTACCCCATGGTTACCTTTTCTGTTCCTCTCCCTGCTTCCACCATCCACCCTCAAGTAGGCCCCAGTGTCTGTTGTTTCCGTCTTTGTGTTCATAAATTCTTATCATTTAGCCCCCACTTATAAGTGAGAACATGCAGTATTTGGTTTTCTGTTTCTGCGTTAGTTTGCTAAGGAAAATCGCGTTCAGTTCCTTCCATGTTTCCCGCAAAAGACATGACCTTGTATCTAAGCATTTATAGAGTTCTTTAAAAATGCTGTCCCCTCATATGACCATAAAATGAGGCTGATTTATAATCGTCTGGATAATGCATTGTGAAAACATGGGTTTTGAAAAGCAGAAAGCAGCTGCATGGTAGTGTTTTAGAGGTGAAGAAAGGTGTATCCTTAGTTCCTGAAGTTGCTGTCAGAAGGTTAATAAACAGGTTGTATAAATGTAATAGAGTACTAATAACATTAGGGTGTTTGATTTCTGCCAGTATGTATCCAGAATTAGAATTTTTTAAAGCCAGAAGGGACTTTAGCGGAATCATTTAACCCAATTAATACCATGTTATTGTAATTATTAGTTTGGCCAGGGAAGAGGTAAAAAGAGAGAGATTTAATCCTCAGAGCTATAGAACTGTGGACCCAGTGTCATCTTAAAAGCAGCTACATAGGTGGAGAAAAGGATGTTTGGATAATTAAAACGAACAGTCTTTTTATCATTAGGACTTTAAACAGAGTTGTTAATAGCAAAAATACTGATTTTTGAATTTTAACTCTTGCTAGTTCTTGCAGATTTGTTCTACTTATGAGTAAGAAGGAAAATGGTTATTAGACAAGGGAAACAATCAATATGGTTGATAAGGAGACAAACCAAGTATTGATTGTACAACTTGAAATCTCTTATTAATACAATCGCTAAATATTTAAAGAAATTTGGTTGTTTCATTGAGTTTTTGGATCAGATAATTTAGAGAGCTGAAGATCAATTTCTGTTGCAGTTCAGAACCCTGAAGAAGAAACTAGAAGAGGGAATGGTGTTCACAGAATATGAGCAAATTCCAAAGAAAAAGGCGAATGGCATTTTCAGCACAGCAGCTCTGCCAGAAAATGCCGAGCGCAGCCGAATCCGTGAAGTTGTCCCCTATGAGGAGAATCGAGTAGAGCTGATACCAACCAAAGAAAATAACACGGGATATATTAACGCCTCCCACATCAAGGTAGGAAGGCAAGCCTGTTAGAAGGTTTGTTAAAGATGGCTGGGTTAAAGGTAAAAATGCGGGGAGAAGAAAATGTGTGGGCTGCAGCTGTACCTTTTGGCTTGTCCCCAGACCCTCAGGGATTGTTTTTGAACTCCTGTGCTTTTCTTAGTCAGGTGGAAGGGCATGTCTCTCACTGCAGAGAGAAGGAAGTCTAGCAGCCTCAGGAAGAACCTCCGGTCAGGGATTTCTGAAGCTCACTCATGACAGAGGCCTTAACTTTTCCTTCTCTCTGTGGGCTGTAACTCTGTCTATACTCACAGGAAAAACTGAGGATTATCCTTTTTGGTTTGTAATTAGCAGAGATGGAGACTTTGGAAGTTACAGGTATTGAGTTACTGACATTAAGGTGTTATGTTCAATAACAACAGAAACTATTGTTTCTCCCTTATAATACTACGGGTTATGCATTTTATAAAAGCACAAGTCCTATTATTGCATGGTATTTAGAAGAGTGGAATAATTTGCACCTGCACTCTAAAAGTGTGGTTAATATTGAATCTTGAAAGATGTGCCACATTAGTCAATGAATTTGTGTTAGTAAGTTTTTGTTATTATTTCAAATACTTTAAACCTTTGTATGTCGGTATTACATAGTTTAGCACTTCTGCAGTTGAGTTATGGATACATGTGTACATATAGTTAAATGTTTCTTAAATAGCTTACCTTCCTCAGAGTTCCTGTTAACAGAGGACACTTATTTAGAATGTCACCATTTGCTCTGAACTCTGAAGTGGGAGATTTGTTCATCTATTAATGTTAAAGCCATTGTTATAGGATGTTGTTAAATAATACAAGGTTCAATTAAGAGTCCACTGTGATCAATAGCCTTAGAAACCTATTTTCGGCCTTGTCTAGAATTATTTGCTTTCCTCATTGGACTTTTCAACTGTAGCAGAATTATTAACAGGTTTTATTGAGCCTCTAAAGGCTAGTTAGGTATCTAGTTTGTGTGTCAATTATAACTAGTTTTGATACAGAATGTGAAAAGTATAGCATGGTTGGGTATATAGTATTTTTATTAATATACACAGATAACCATAGTTTTTAATAATTAGAAAGTACTGTCAAAAGAAATATAAAAGAGTAGCTATCATAGATCATATTACTAATTTTTACTTGGATTTTTGAGAGTGAGAAGTAAAAAATGAACTCTAGGAAACTCTTAAATAAACTGTCAGTGGTGGGTTTCATGGGCTTAGTTTAGATTATGAAACAATGACCAACGTAATGTATTCAAACAAGGATGCAGATCACACAGCTGCTTCTTGATAGAGTGTCTATGAAGATCTTACATAGCAATATTATATTATCTTCTTCTTTTGGCCAGATCTCTTCCACTATTTTCCATCTGCTCTCTGAAAAAAGCTGTCACTTTGTATAAACTGTGCCCATTGGGCATTGTTAACTGAGAAACATTCCCTTCCTTGGTATTCTCTGTGGCCCACATTTCATCCTGTGGATCCGGGTTAGACATGGGTGCATTTAATAGACCCATGGAGCTTGCAAGAACTTGTCCCTGTGTTTTGGAATAGAGGTGTATGTTTTGCCAATGTTTTCCCCCCTGGGTTCCAAGCAGCCGTTAACACAGAACAGAGATTTATTTGCTCCAGAGGTGGAATCACATCTGTGAAATCTACCTCAGTAGCACTGCTTGTTGTGTTTTTAATGCAGTTTTTAATACCCTCCTGTCAATACTTGGAATATGCTGAAAGGCCCCAGGCAGCAGCAGCATTCTCTGGAAGTATTTATGTTTCCTATACGTTGGGTGCCAGAGAGGCTAATGTTTAAAATCACAATTCCACGGATAAACCAAACTCCTAGCCAGCAAATATATGAATGTTATCTCCCACCAGTATTTGGAAAATGGATTTTTCTTGCCAGCTTTGACCTAAACATGTCTTGTGTAATGAGACAATAACTTACATTGTTTTTGTTTGAATCGAGTTAGCATACAGTTTTATCAAATAAATGAGGGAAAGAAGTTTCAAACAATGATGACTTCATTGCTTTTTGAACTCTCCAGAGATCTGCATTGCATAGATGTAGAAGGGGCCTGCCTTTGCAATATCAAGGCACAGAGCTGGAAGGGAGAATAGAAAGAATTCCTCCAAAGGCCACCATTTCACCTTGACAGCATGACCTTTAACACTTTGGGTACAACTTCTTATTTATGGTTCTCTGCAGCTAGTATTTATAGCTGTAGAATTATCTTCCCCTGATCACCCTGAGCCGCAGGGGTAATAATTTTATTATCCAAAGTCATGTCATGACTGTAGTTCAGTTGGATGCCATGGTACTACCAAGGTGAAGTTATTGATAAAATATTATATGCTGTTGACAAGAGCATTCGTAGCATCTCTGCCGTGCATGGCACCACAGAGCAGCAGTGACAGCGACGTTTATGATACACTTCATCTCAGATCCACAGGAGAAAGATAGTGCTCCAAAAGGGATGTTGTTTCATGGCCTTTTTTTTTTTTTTTTTTAATTGTTTAATTGGATACCATGAAGCACTGTTTTTCAAACTGGATTACAACACAGTGGTAGAATGTGAAATCAGTTTAGTGGTCATGACCATGTGTGTGTGTGTGTGTGTATGTGTGTGTGTGTGTCTGTGTGTGTTTTAATGAAATAGACAAGAGAAAAGAATGGAAAGTGTCAGAGTACATTGCACATAGTAAGCATAACTATTATTTCTGTGACAAATCCTAAGTTATACATGTTCATATGTATGCATATATACGTGTGTGTATGTGTATGGTTTTTAATAGGCACTAGTTTGCATATACTGTGAGTTACAAACAAAGATCAGGTAAAGGCCAGGCGCAATGGCTCAGACCTGTAATCCCAGCACTTTGGGAGGCTGAGATGGGCGGATCACCTGAAGTCAGGAGTTCAAGACCAGCCTGGCCAACATGGTGAAATTCCATCTCTAGAAAAATACAAAAATTAGCTGGGCATGATGGTGGGTGCCTGTAGCCCCAGCTCCTTGGGAGTCTGAGACGGGAGAATTGCTTGAACCCGGGAGGCATAGGATTCAGTGAGCCAAGATCGTGCCACTGCACTCCTGCCTGGGCAAGAGAGCAAGACTCAGTCTCAAAAACCAGGATTAGGTAAATGTTTTAATAGGCTTGAGTGGCAGAAAATATTTTCATGTGAGAATGTGTCACTACACTAGCCTCTATAGTCTCAGGGATTTTGTTAATTGAACTAATTCATTTGGCCCCAAAAATAGATCCAAGGTTTTAAGGTGGATACAGATGGACAGGTGATGAGCAGGTAATGTCGTCCTCGACTTGGGGTTTATTTACCGATACTTTTCTTGGTTTTTAGGTGGTGGTTGGAGGGGCAGAATGGCACTACATAGCCACCCAGGGGCCCCTACCACACACGTGCCACGACTTCTGGCAGATGGTGTGGGAGCAAGGAGTGAATGTCATTGCCATGGTCACCGCAGAGGAGGTAAGGAGTATGGCCTACTCCACGTCCTTTTCCCTAGGGAAAGGGTGGCCAGAAGATGGGCTTTGTGCTGGCTACTTTGCTACACTATCCTTCTTCCTGCAGTGCTGTTTCTCTGCAAATGCTTTTCTCTTTCGTATACATCTGTTTTCTTACTTCCAGCTAGATATTTTTCCCCCGGAGATAACTGATTGTTGTAGTTTTCCCTCCTCCCATTTTCTTCTTGCTTTTAACTCTTTTCCTTGGATTGTAATGCACTAAACTGAAAATAAAACAACAGAAAACCAAAAATGACCAGACTTTAGTTCAACCCGCTGACTTTGTGTACCAAACGAAAACAGTGATCTTTCCACTGGAATTTGGGAGTCTCAGGCTGCTCTGGGCAAATCGACATAGATGCCCAACTCCAGGCACCCAGCTCCGCATGCCACCATGCTTATCAGCTGAAAAGAGACCAGAAGCTGTTGTTCCTGGAGAGGCCTCTGTTCTTTGGTGGAAGAAAAAATATCTTTTTCTTCTTTTGCCAAGCCAAACATAGTTTTTCTGCTGTAACTAGAGAACTCTATGTGATGTTATAAAAAACCAGCCTACACTGCCAGTCCATCCAGTCAGTGTTCAGCTTGCTGTCTTTGCAGGGAGAAGTGTTGTGTTTCTTCTCTTGTCACATTCTCAAAATTTCTTTAACCACCTTCTTTTATTTCTTTCATTAAATTCCAGTTTATGTTTTGAAATCATTCAAGGGACTAGTTTCATCTGTGTTTACCAATATCCGTGGTATTGCAATGGCCTTTCCTAGCTACGTTAAAGGGGTCAGGAACAAAGAAAACTGGGGAGGAAAAAGTCGTATTTTTCTTCATTGACTGTTTTGAGCATTGGCTTTTCAGCACAGTCCATTAGAAGAAAATAATGAAAGGGACGTCAGGCTCTTTAAAGCCAGTTGTACTTCCCTGGGCTGACCTGTTTGACCTTCCCACAAAGAGAATGAATCCTCCTTAAAGCTTCTAGAATAGATTTATCACCTTATCAGATCACACCACTGCAAGGCATTCATTCACCCAAATACAGCGTACCATCTGTGCTAACTTCAGGAGTACATGGTAATAAACGAGACAGGCACCATCCCTGTCCCCATAGAGCTTATGTCCTAGTGGGAGGGACATTCAGAAGTGAACAAATAAAATAAGTGCAGTTAGCAGTAAGTGCCATGGCAAAAATGGAAAACTACAGTCCAGAGCGGGTCGGGGTGAGTACAGGTCTTCCTGCCTCATCCCTCCTCCTCTTTGTGTGGGTTTCAGCCGCAAAACGGTCATTCAAACTAGGGGACTCCTACTAAAGGGTAGCTTCACGATGTGCAACCCTGAGGTCCAGACTCTCTATCATGTCGCACACTTGCTGGAAGGCTGGAAATGAAAACCTTATTAATAGGAGCATAAATTCAAGGGAGAAAATTTTTAAAAATGGAAAACAGGTTAAGAAAGAGAGTGACTGGGGGCTATTTGAGATCAGGGCATGGCCAAGGACCCTCCGAGGAAGTGGCATTGGAGGTGAGACCGGAGTGACAAAGGGCCAGCCTTGCCAAGACAAAGTAGCATCTAGTGATCTGTGGGACAGCTGGGGACTTACAGCCTTTTAAAATCCATAACTGATTTAGACACTCAGCAGAAATGTAAATTCGAGGTAAATCTGCTTTCATAGGATTGGTAAATAAAAGAGGAAGGTGTGCTTCCAACTTAAGGAGACTCAGTTAAACCAAATGAAGCCAGGCAAGGTAATTTATATATTCCCCAAATTATATATAAATATATAATTTATATATTCCCCAAAGATGTGTTGCTTTACAAGTGGGCTTTACAAGAGGAACTCTAATATTCCTCTAAACAGCCGTCAGGGTTCCCAGAGCCTGTCACCACTGCAGCTCTGTGTGTTCAGTGCTCCTTCTCTCTCACCGCCTACTCCTTGCCCTGAATCTCCTCAGCTACCGCCTCCTCCACACTCCGCCCCTTCTCCAGGGATTTTAAAACTGCAAAACTGAAACATAGACCTTGTGTAAATGGTTGAGAGTACATATTCTCAGAAAAGATTATAAAATCAAGGGAGAAAGAATGGTGATTTAACCAGCTGTTCTCAGTTCTAGTTGTAGATGGAACCAGAACGCATTGATCAGACTGAAACAAATGTGAGATCAACACTAGATAAAGACAATGTCGGTAGTCTGTGCTGTAACAGAAAGAGCTCTGCACTGAACATCCAAAAGGAGTAGCATGACCTAGAGCGATTGCTGGAACCCCTTCCCCACTTGTGTAAAACCTTTGAATGACTTCCCATTGCCCCTGGGGTGAAATCCAAACTTTCCACCATGGACTGTGAGGCCTTTCCAGTTTCCTGTCCGACCACCTGCCCCCTCACATGTCACACTCCAGCCACCCCGAAGACCTTCATTTCTTGAATGCACCAAGCTTGTTCCTGCTTCTAGACTTTGCACTTGCACTTCTCTCTAACATTCCACTGCACCTCCGTTGTGAATCTTTTAAATTTTCCATTGATGTAACTGTCATTGTAAATTGTGTTATTGGTCTTAACTAGCATGTATAGGATTTACCCTGTACAGTGTAGACACTGCAGAGTGCTACTGAACTAGCGATTTAGAAGCTATTTGCATTTTCTTCTGTCTTCACATCTTAGGATTAAAAGGATGAGAGCTTCCCTTGACCTATTTCCAATTTTGCTTTATATGTGATTTAGGAGGGTGGACGAACCAAAAGCCACCGATACTGGCCCAAACTGGGTTCCAAGCACAGCTCAGCCACCTATGGCAAGTTCAAGGTGACCACGAAGTTTCGAACAGATTCTGTTTGCTATGCAACCACAGGCTTGAAAGTCAAGCACCTTTTGTCTGGGCAAGAAAGGACAGTGTGGCATTTACAATATACTGACTGGCCAGATCACGGCTGTCCAGAGGACGTCCAAGGATTTTTATGTAAGTGTTTTTCTTCCCAGTCTGCTACCTGACTGACTTTTACCTACTGTGTCAATAATCCAGCCGTTGGAGATGAAATGGAAAAAGAGGATGCTTTCTCTTAAGTAGCAAAAGTATTATAATATTGAAATATATGTTCCTTTCTTATTATGTAGAACAGAGAAGAATAATACATGTCACTTATTCTGTTTGCCTTTCAAACGCATAAGCTAAGACTGTGATCAACATATTGGCTCTACCTTGATTCAGACCTTTAGCTACTCATTTAATCGGTAACTATTCTGACACATGCTACAACAAGGATGAACCTTGAGGAATGATGGTGAGTGGAGATAATCCAGTCACAAAAGGACGAAAATTGCATGATTCCACTTATATGAGGTACCTAGAATAGGCAAGGTCAGAGGCAGAAAGTAGGTGAGAGATTACCGGGGTTGCAGCAAAGGGGGATTCGGGAATTACACATTTTTTATTTTTTGAGGTGGAGTCTCACTCTGTCATCCAGGCTAGAGTGCAGTGGCACGATCTCAGCTCACTGCAGCCTCTGCCTCCCAGGTTCAAGCAATTCTCCTGCCTCAGCCTCCCACGTAGCTGGGACTACAGGCGCAGCCACCACGTCTACCTAATTTTTGTATTTTTAGTAGAGATGGGGTTTCACCATGTTGGCCAGGCTAGTCTTGAACTCCTGGCCTCAAGTGATCTGCCCGTGTCAGCCTCCCAGATTGCAGGGATTACAGGTGTGAGCCACCGTGCCTAGCCAGGAATTACCATTTGATAGGTGCAGTATTTCTGTTTGGGACAGTGAAAAAGTACTGGACATGGATGATGGTGATGGTTGCACAACTATGAATATGCTTAATGCCACTGAACTGTGTACTTAAAAATGGTTAAACTGGTAAATTGTTGTGTCCACTTTGGCACATTAAAAAAAAGGAGAAATAAAATTTAAAAATAGGCCAGGCATGGTGGCTCACACCTGTAATCCCAGCAATTTGGGAGGCCGAGGTGGGTGGATCACCTGAGGTGAGGAGTTTGAGACCAGTGTGGCCAACAGGGTGAAACCCCATCTCTACTAAAAATACAAAATTAACCAGATGTGTTGGCGCATGTCTGTAATCCCAGCTACTGGGGAGGCTGAGGCAGGAAAATCGCTTGAACCTGGGAGGCGGAGGTTGCAGTGAACCGAGATTGCATCATTGCACTCCAGTCTGGGCAACAAGAGCGAAACTCCATCTCATAAATAAATAAATAAAGATATAAATAAGTGAATAACATTAAAATTTTTTTCATGAAGGTTTGCATCTCACAAGCCCTATATTTCCCTACAGTCGTAAATCTCAGTACTTTCTCGTACTTTCTCATATTTTTATGAAGACACTAAGAAGTATTGAAACCCTCTTGTAGCTTTCGAAACTGAAATTTGCTCAATGGCTAATTAATTAATTTCTATGTATGTGTATTTTTAGAATGTGGTTATATTAGAAACTAATTCACCAGATTATGTGCAGTATTTTTATTTGAACGGCCCCAAATTGGCCATGTACCCACTACATGCCAGGCACTGGATCGGGCTCTGAGAATGCAGAGATGACAGAGTTCAGTCTTCACTTTCAAGGTACTCAGAGCCTAATGGGAAAGACAGGCCAGTCATCATCATCCAAAGATGAGATCTGATACCCTCCTCTGCTTTTCAGTGGTGGCTGCAGCTCTCCCTCTTTCCACATGCTTGCCTAACTGTCCTGTGCTTGTCGGGAAACCCCATTCCTTACTCATCCAACTGGAAAGGAGCCCCAGATGCTCCCTGTAGCCTTGTGCCTGCTCTGTTGTTGACTCTGTAGCTAGTGGAAGACCTGTGACCACCACAAAGGGACCATCATCCAGATGTTGGATAATGTCAAAACCTTGATTTTATTTTGGTATTCATTTAGAATGGGAGAAAAAGGGAATGAGAGAGAGAGAACAGGTTCTCAAGACCTAAAAATACTGATTTACAAGTTCCAGTAAATATTCTGATGTGTACTTATCCAGCAATACAAGCATTTCATTTCCGTGAAAGTGACGATGGTACTTGAGGGGTTTGGCACTGAAAGCAGAGAGTAGAAAGATGATTGGAGTCAGAGGATCTAGAGTAAGATCCAGAGAGGATTCGTGATTTGCCTGAGGTCAAATGGCTTGTTATCTGTAGCTTGAAATAAGGGCAGTGACCTTTGCAGAACTTCCCTTCCTCCCAGCAGTGCTCATCGTATTTCTTTCAGCTGATCACGTGCTAACTGACTGATTAAAATTTTCTCCAAGAAGCAGAAAAGGGAAATAATATAAGTAGATCAGTTTGTTGATTGGCTAACAGCTCTGATGAAAGAGTGAGCTTATAAAGCACTTTAAAGAATAGCCTTTTAAATCAGAACCAATTAAGGAAAGCCCGTCTAAATTACCAAAAAATACATAGTAGTTTTAAAGAATGTAAATGTATGTATTATGCTTTTAGGAAACTCAATACACGTATTCTGTGCAGGGCATTAGAAATGTTGAATCTGTTTCTCCTAGGTTTTAAAAGATTTTTTTGCCCATGTTTAAATTAGGTTACCTGGATGCAGAGTACCTAAGCCAAATTGTTTACTGCCCTCCAGAAGTCTTTACTGAGTTACGGCGTAAGGAACTTTAGTAATATGACTGATAGAGGAAACATCCTTTAAATCCACCTCTCCATTACATGAAAAGCTCTATTTGAAAGTGGCATCTACTGTATTACCCAACATTCCTTTTATTTTTCTTCTTAAATTTAGCTCAAGTAAAGCTTTGTCTCTTGTATGTAAATATTGCCTTTGGTCAGACAGAATACTCAGTTGCCTAACGTCTTTTCCCCCTCGCAGAAAAAGTGTAAAGAAGATTCCACACACAATATCTAGCTTGTATTGGTACCTAATAGTAACTACTCCCTCTATTCATCTCACCATCTCCTTTTTTTTTTTTTTTTTTAATTGAGACGGAGTTTTGCTCTTGTTGCCCAGGCTGGGGTGCAATGGTGGGATCTCGGCTCACTGCAACCTCCGCCTCCCAGTTTTAAGCAATTCTCCTGTCTCAGCCTTCCGAGTAGCTAGGAGTACTAGCTGAGATTACAGGCGCATGCCACCATGTCTGGCTAATTTTTGTATTTTTAGTAGAGACAGGAGTTCATCATCTTGGTGAGGCTGGTCCTGAACTCCTGACCTCAGGTGATCCGCCTGCCTCAGCGTCCTAAAGTGCTGGGATTACAGGAACGAGCCACCGCGCCCGGCCCTTCTTTTTTGTTTTGTCCTATCTCTTGGTACATTACTACTACTACTAGTACTGCTCTGACTAGTACTAATAACTATTACTAGTCATCATCATCCTAGTAGTAGTAGTAGTGATAATAATAGTTTACTTTTTTGGTAAACTACTTCAGATTATTTTGTAATTAGGTAAGATTATAAAGGAAAGTGCGGGTTATTTATATATGTCTGTAAACAGGTGCTTTGAAATTATTTGAATGGTTCAAACCTACTTTTTTCTCTTCAACAATGTAAACATTTCCCCTATAGTCTGGTTTACACTTTTGCTTTGGGATGAGGTTCACTGAGTATCAAGAACCTTTAAATCTGTTTCTCTCCTGAGCTACTACAAAATCTAAATTATTAATTAAATTTTGGGGGTTTTTGGAGTGTCTGAGGATTACATTTCTATACTTTTCTCTCTTGTCATGGTTGTGAAAAAAGTCATTAAGGCTTGGAATCCTGTGATTTTTCTTTTGTGCCCAGTTGGAGTCATGAACACAGCCCTCCCTGTACAGCCCTGCTGAGCCAAGCAGGTGCTAGAAGGCATGGGGGGCATCATGACCCCCTCCATCTCACATATTGCCTCCAGAAAGGGGGTTCATCTTGGGCTACTCACATAGCCCCGTGGAATCCATGCTGAAAAGCAGACTCCCCAAAGTCTACTTTAACATCCAAAAATGAAGTCAAGCCTCAGTTGACATTCACTCATCAGTGAGGGGAAGGAAGAAGGGGCAGATGGAGGCTCTCTCCCTACCAGAAATTGGCTCTGACAGGCGGGCGTTTCAAGGGGACTTAGCAGTTGTTCTGATCCCAGTCTGTTAATAGCAGGAATTGCTGTAAGTAATGTCTAGAATCATCTGCTTGGGGGACTTAGGGATTTGCAGAGGGGAAAACAGAATTTAATTTTTAAAAAAGAACTATTTAATTTAAAGAACAAATTCTCCCATGAACTAATTGACTCCCAGCTGGTCCTTTCTGGATCCAGGACTGTACATTGGGTACCAGCCAAATAATTAGTATCTTGTAAGAACTGTAAATTATTGTCACTTAAAAAAACACACACACACACATTCACCATCAGTTCTCTTCCGCTCCCCCCTCCCCAACTTATATGCAAAGCCATGGAGGACTTTGGTGACAGAATTTGCGTTTTGTCCTGCAGCCTACTTGGAGGAGATCCAGTCGGTCCGTCGCCATACCAACAGCATGCTGGAAGGCACCAAGAACCGGCACCCACCCATCGTGGTCCACTGTAGTGCTGGGGTGGGAAGGACCGGCGTGCTCATTCTTTCTGAGCTGATGATCTACTGCTTGGAGCATAACGAAGTGAGTCATTCTGGGCTTCTCTCCGGATACTCCACCTTGGGGACAAGTCTACACCCTTGCCAAACCTTTGCCCGCGCCCTTGCCTTTTCAGTGGTTAATTTCCTCTCTCCCGACCAGAGTTTTCCAGGCTCCTGGTTCCTAGTTTGACTCTGACATTTACAATCCTCCTTATCTTTTTGCCCTCCCACTGCTCCGTGTAGGTATCCAGATAAAAGAGGAGAAATGAGGGCGTGCAATAGAAAACACTTAGAAAATGTGATCTTAGTCGGCATCTACTTCCAGAAGTCTTTGGCATTTTGCAGATAGCCTGGTTTCATTGTGGGTAATTTTCCATGGTGAGTTATTTGACCCCATATAGTTTAGATGCGTCTTGCATTTCTAGGATGTGTTCTGGCATAAATCCTAGGTGAAGATGTGTCTACTTGGAAAATGTTTTTCATTCTTCAGAGTGAGGTTTGGGGGATTGTTTGCTTATCTAGTCTGGTAGTTGTGTGGTGTAGCGGAGCAGAGGAGATACTTAGAGCATGCAAACATCCCCGTCTTTGCATCGGCTGATCGCCCTACCCCTTCTTCCTGCAGAAGTGGGGTGCTGCTGAGCCTGTGCACACAAGGTACATGGCATCCCTTTGCTGCTGTAGGATTACGGAGTTACACTGAGAGACTTTGAATTTTGTGTAGGTGAGACAAACAGCAGTCAAAAGCTAAGGAATAGTTCTTCTACCTTCTAGCTACCTGGGACATTAGAATTTTTAAGGGCTTTTGCCTGCCATACCAGCCAAGTAGAGGAGCCATGCACATGTCACTCCTCCTGTTTCACAGAAGAGGAAACTGAGGCCCGGAAGTAATTATGTGATTCGTCTAGTGCCGTGTGGCTCTTACGCAGTGGTACTGAAGCCAGAAGCAAGGCCTTCTGTGTCTGAGTCCGGAGTTATTTCCTGTCTTCACTCTGCCTCCAAACGCTGTATAAGATTTGGTTCTTACTCAGTTTTCAAATTATATGGCTTGAAAAAGTAAAGGAAACTTGTGGTTTGGTAGTTCTTAAATTATAGAATGATTTGTTGCAATTCTGTGGAGGAATTTATATGATAATATACTATTTATTCAATAGCATGAATCGTTTGAAAATCAGATTAAATATGAAGTTTGTCATATTGAGTCTTCCAGGAAAACAACAAATGCTAAACTTAGACATTAAACTTTCTGCCTGTGAAATGATAATTTTGAGAATCTTCTAGTCTGTCCATGGGAATGAATGTTTGTGCCGCTAAAAATTGGAAAAGGGGCAATCCGAACTGTAGCCTAATGTTAGAAAAACATAAAACAAAGCTTGAGCGAAATGCTCATCATGGAATCAGTTGAGACTACATAACAGAAATGTCATTGCCCTCTGAGTTTGTACCATTTTGTCCCACATAGGATTTTTTTATTGTTCGCCTCTCTATTCCTCTCACTACTAGAGGTCTCTAGAAATTTCTAGAACAATGAGTAACCTGCCTACGGAGTCTCAATCCATCCATCGCTAGGAAGACAAAATAAGATGAGGTAGAATCAGTGTGTGCATGGCTTGAGGGCCTCATCATCACCTCCCCCACCTAATTGTCCTTTCCTTCCCTTCATATCACTTTTGTCACCAAATTCCCCGCTTGTTTTCTTTTTTTTTCTTTTTTTTTTGAGAAAGGATTTTGCTGTGTTGCCCAAGCTGGTCTCAAACTCCTGGGCTCAAGCAATCCTCCCACCTTGGTCTCCCGAGTTGATGGGATTACAGCTGTGAGCCTGGCCACTCCCCTTCTTTCCCCGTTCCCTGTGCTCTGCTCCCCACTTCCCCTTTTCAGCTCAAGAAGCCATTCTGTCTTGTCTGACATTAAAAACTATTCTGAGCTCTTTGGAGACCCGTCAAAGGCTGAGCCTCAGTGAGGCTATGACATGGGGGCTCACTGAACACCAGATGTTATTGGACCAGCAGAGCACAGACAAGGCATATCAAAGCCAGAACGGTTTGGAGTGAGGGATTCGGCCATTGTGGCCTCCTGTGGACTTGGTGAAGGCTCAGAATGGTTAAATGCTCTATGGTGTGTCCAAACATAGCGGATTTCCTCAGTGCCCAACTGCATGCCAGAACATTCTTTGCTGGGACGTGGTCAATCCAAAAAGAACTTCTGTTCCCATTGATATTCAAAGATAGCAAGATGACTCATATTCTTCACTTCACTTCCCCTAGCACAAATATAGCCAGTCTTATCTGTCCTATTTCCCATGGTTGCTATTGGTAGATGGTTGGGGGAAAAAATGCTCTACTTTTGTTCTGATACTGTTTCAGGCCTGGCTAGTAAGATCCAAGCCCCTATTTCAGGAGAAGAGTAGACCATGTTTAGTTTGTTTGTTTTTCAAGCAAAGATTTTAACAAATATATATTAAATTGTGGGTCCCATTTTTCTCCTGTCCAAACTCTCCTGCCTTCTTTCCACAGCTTCTGGATTTAACATACTTTGTATTTTAGTCTGTAATTCTTGCAGTTTTAATTCTGTCAGTGAAACGACCTTTCTTTTTCCTGGACTTGTCCCTCTCAGTCTTATTCTAAACACAGAAAAGTTGAGCAGAAACAATGAAACGCAGACACTTACAATGAGGTTGGTAGCTGTGCGGTGGGGAGTGGGGACAACTGTCCCAGGCTGCTCTGGGAAGCCTCCCTGTGGCCCAGTGCTTTTGGTCACTGAGTGTTAGCTGAGACATTTTAAGGTGCATAGAGTTTTTCAGAAAGCATTCGTTTTATGGTCTGCAGTAC
Organism: Macaca mulatta; assembly: GCF_049350105.2. Taxonomy (NCBI): domain Eukaryota; kingdom Metazoa; phylum Chordata; class Mammalia; order Primates; family Cercopithecidae; genus Macaca; species Macaca mulatta. The sequence goes on along the minus strand of NC_133406.1, from coordinate 72,060,662 downwards.
ACTCTCTCAATCCTCTGGATGTAGCTGTCTGTTCCAGCTACAGCTAATTACAAAAACTTAGGATCTCAGTAGCCAAAAGGGCAGATGTCTTGATCTTGCTGCTTTTCTGAATAAGTTATACCTCCTTCATAAAGTGAGGAGGAGAAAATGTCTTCTAGACAA